>NC_136981.1:17834877-18017377 GCF_032717465.1 Coenobita brevimanus
AATCTTGTAACCAACGTCCCTCCGCCCCCACTGTGGGCATCAAGAGGATGAGTTAACCCCCGAGTGCCAGGGGGGTTAACTCATCCTCTTGATGCCCACAGTGGGGGCAGAGGGACGTTGGTTACAAGATTGTGACAACGTGAGTTAACTTTTACCTGGTCGTGGTGTAGTGGTATGCTGCCTGGCTCTCACCTGAGAGTCACTGGTTCGATTCCCAGCATATTGGTAATTTATCAAACCATCTTTCTTTTTGGGGGGATTGAGAGGGTAGTGAAGGACGATGTAGTACAGTAGCATTGTCTTTTTCTACTACAGAGCGACATGAAAATGTACTGCAAAACAACGAAAATCTCAGCCAAATCAAAGTGGATGAAAAATAAATGATTAAAAAACAAAAAACAGGATAGGACACTTTCTTCAAAGCCAATATAGTTTAAGATATATTTCTCTAATTCTTCTTCCATAGCAGACCAACACTTTTACAGTCTCACAAGCTAATTTAATTTGGCAGTCTTAGTTTGCCTTGCTACACAATCTCAGAGAATGCATACCTCTACCGACATCAG
The DNA here is from genome assembly GCF_032717465.1 of Coenobita brevimanus. Classification (NCBI taxonomy): domain Eukaryota; kingdom Metazoa; phylum Arthropoda; class Malacostraca; order Decapoda; family Coenobitidae; genus Coenobita; species Coenobita brevimanus. The sequence continues at coordinate 17,835,444 of NC_136981.1, forward strand.
TGAATTTTATGATGTATTCCTGCATCTGCATCCCAATTCACCTCAAAATCTAATAAACTCTTCCTTGACCCACTACCCACCTGTCCACCAAATATCACTGAAATCCGATAAAAACTTTTTGAGATATCTTGTACACAATGATCCAGGCAGACAGGAATACACAGAAAAACATTACTTCCATTTAAGTTCAGTGGCGGAGGAAACCACTTTTCCCCTTCTAATTACAAAATAAATGATCGGCCAGAAAAAGAGGTAAATATTGTGAATCAGATTATACTTGCCTGAAGTGTTAGTGGCCTGTGGTGTTGCGTTAGATAATGCTGTGTAACAAAGAATTAGTTTATTCTTCTTTTTTTTTCTTATTAGACTCAGTTTTCCTCGCTGATTCCATTGGTGTATGTTTTCTCTGTCTGTCAATAGGTTTTTATCAACAATTGGCAATTGTTTATTTCCAGTTTTGTTACTGTGCGCCAATGTAATGGCTGACACACACACACACACACACACGCACACACACACGCACACACACACGCACACACACACACACACACACACACACACACACACACACACACACACACACACACACACACACACACACACACACACACACACACACACACACACACACACACACACCTTTTGCATACATGCAGATGTCGCTGATATGACCATTATTGCGTCATGCAGCACGGATTATCAGCTCATTCGATGAGCTAGTCTCACGTTGCTAGTCTGGTGGTCAATGTGTTTTTGAGATGTTCCTAAAGGTGTTTCTGTCGATGAGAATGACCAGTAGACGTTCTTCCAAGCTGCCAGCCGATACATTTTGTTATGTATGTGGAGGATATACTGGACCAAAGATGATAAAACACAAAATCCACCTTGATTCCAAATGTCCTCATGCATACAAAGCATATTTCGGGGTGGCAATGGGCAATCAAGATAAGGATTGGGCTCCGCAGTACACTTGTGGTAGCTGTCGCTCTGATCTTGAAGCTTGGCTACGAGAAGTGAGAAAGAAGATGCCTTTCGCAGTTCCGAGAGTGTGGCGAGAGCCTTCAAATCACCACAATGGTTGTGATTCCTGTCCCTCCTGTGGCCATGGAAGGCGTCTCTGACCATGAGGACATAGTCAATGACGAAGGGGGAAGTGATGATGAATTGTGTGTTGGAGAATATTCTGGAGACACTCCACACTTTCCCAGTCAGCAAGTACTGGATGACTTGGTCCGAGATTTAGGATTCACCAAGTCCATTGCTGAGCTGCTGGCGTCACATCTAAGCGAATGGAACTTGTTGGATCCCAGTTGCAGATTGAGTTATAGGAATCGCCACGGCAAGTTTGCATCCTTCAAATTTTGTGAAGAAATCTCGTTATGTTATTGTTTTGATGTTAAGGGTTTATTCCAAGCCATGGGAGTGGATTACAAGGCCTCAGAATGACGACTCTTCATATACAGGTCTGTGAACAGCCTAAAAGCTGTACATTTGCATAACGACAATGAACTCCCATCAATTCCAGTTGCATATTCTGTGGAAATGAAAGAAGGCTATGAGAATGTGAAGATCTGTCTAACAAAGATCAAGTACTCAGATCACAATTGGGAGGTTTGTGGGGATTTCAAAATGATTTCGTTCCTATTTGGAATGCAAGGTGGTTATACGAATTACTCATGTTTTTTATGCTTGTGGGACAGCCGAAGCGATGCATAACATTTCGTGAGGAAAGAATGGCTTCTCACAGAGAGTCTCACCCCAGGCTCGTGCAACGTTCTGAGAGCTCCACTGATCTCCAGAGAGAAGATATTGCTACCACCGCTACACATATAACCTGGTCTTGTGAAACAATTCGAGAAAGTCATTGACAAGGATGGCGATGCGTTTCTGCATATCCGATCAATGTTTCCCAAGCTGAGAGTGGCAAAGGTGATGGCTGGTATATTCACCGTGCTGCAGGTTCGAAGAATGGTTGTAAGTCGTGGACTCCAGGGTAATATTGTCACAAAAAGGACTTTGTAGTTACTTGTAGAGAAGTTTTGTGGTTTAGTTCTCACTCTCGATTTCTTGTAGTAGGAATTAAAGATGAATACAAGGAGTTGATCTTCATTCATTATCATCAGAGAAATCTAAGTTGAGCAGGGTATGTCTTACAGAGACAATATAATAAGTAAGTCTAGTAGACCCCCTCTTCTCTTGTTCACTCTCTCCATTACCTGTCGGTTCAATCGCTAGCCTCCTTCTCAGCTCTCTTTCCTAAATTCTGGTGAAACAGGGGTCGTGTCACGTGTGTTACACTGTGGTTGGAAAGTTCCAGAAACCTGCTTGTGAGTATGTGTGTATGTCACTAGGCTTTGTTCCCCTGCTATCTCGCTGACACACTACCTGCATCATCTCCTGACATTGCTACTTCCTAATCTGTCGTCAGCATTTCCTCAGATAACTTGCAAGATCATTTCCCTTTCCCAGGCTCGCATGGAGCTGTCTATCTATCTATTTATCTATCTATCTATTATGATTTGTAATTATAATATGGACTCATAACATTGCTCGGCCACGCCGCTGAAGGTCCTCTGACAGCAATTATCATTGACATATGCTAATCTATTAGTACATAATATTGATTATAATATTGTATACATATAATCTTCATAGTAAATAGCAATTATCCAGTAATATTACATTTTAAACGAGTTGTATACATATTTGAATAAATGCATTAAAAGTAAACTATTTAACAGTAATACAGTATGTACTTGGGTTATTGTAGTGAAATGCATACATGCAAGAAAAAAAATAGTTTAAAATTAAGATTATAATAAGAGTTATTAATATTTCATTTAAAGATAATGATACTGGTATGCCATACTACTATATCATGGGTCATTCTTCTTTGTATTTTATATATATATATATATATATATATATATATATATATACAAAATATGTACACTTCATTCAGGGGGGTTAACTTGGATGTTAACTCTACCCCCACTAAATACTGACTCCAAATTTGCAGTTCTTGCATGCATTCTGTGCATTGCAAACAGCAGTACTGCAAATACAATGTAGAAGATTATAAAGGCAGTAGGTGCTGGGCTATACACATGATATGGGTTGAACATACTCAAACTTAAATCTTCCCACGGCTTCATTGTTTCGTTGATCAGCTGCATAGTTTCAAACTTAGGTGAGGTCAACTTAATACTTGTGCTCATGTTTAAGTCCATATCAGGCAGTGGGTGGAAATGTTTGTGTGTATGACTGAGAATGGCGTAGTGATTGATGGTGGATAAAGTAGACATGGCTGATGTAAATACCGCACAGTAATCTGGTGCTATGTATAATCCTGAGGCTGAAGTATGAGATGGTGGTATATCTGGACAAACACTGTAAACTGATGTGTTATGAGTAAAATAAAAAAAACTGTGAGTGTCCGATGCGTTGATGGTGTACAAGTTTATCTGGAGCAAAAGTGAAGTTGCAATGATGATGAATATTGTCATTTCTGATGATAGCCATTTCACAAGGGACTGTATCAGTAGGCTGAAACGTGAAAATGTACGCAGGACAAAGATGAACGGCATGTAAGGATGTGCGGCACTTTCATTCAATCGTTGATTCACTTGTGAAAGTGACAGTGTCCCGTCTCTTGGAGACCATGATGAGTTCGGTGTCTGTGTTGATGTTGATGATGACCAAAGTGTTGTTATTTTTATAGGGGAAGGGATGTATTTGGTATACTGTGAACAGGTCTTCAGTTATGAATGGTACATGAACTACTACTGATGTTGGTGTTAGTGTTGCTTCTAAATATGGATAATATTGCATGAATTCCCTACTGCGGAACAAAGGCTTCAATTTATGTTTATGTATGCCTTGACTAATTATCTGACGTAGCTCATGAACTGGGAGTAAGTCAATTGTGATCTTGCCATCACCAGCATTCGAAATTCCTTGCATAAGTGCCCTGAAACGATCTCTAGTGTTGTCTAACTGTAGCAGAATCGTGTCAATATGTTCTGTGATGATGGAGAAGTGCTGGAAAAGTGTAATGTTTCCTTCCATTTCATTTATTTTATTTACACTCTCGAGAGCTATGTTTTCTGCCTTTTTCAGATTTTTCACAATTGTTTTCAATGCTGAGTTCTGTCCTGTGATGAATTTATCTTGGTATGTTAGTATCTGAGCTATTTTATTAAATCTATTGTTTATTTCTTTAAGGTCATCCTCTGTAGCCAATCCAAAGATGTTCCCAAGAACTGCGCCACCCAGGTAGAACAAACCGCGCTTTTGGCGAGTACGTGTGATGTTGTTCCTGTCGCTCAATACCTCCGTTCCATAAGATGGGAGATCTTGGATCATGACGAGGATAGTTGACTTTGCCTGTTCTAGTTTCCATTTCGATAACTTTACCATTTCATTCACTTCCTTTGTGTTATGTGCTTGTGAAACATAATTTCCTATCATGAAGTCCAGAGTTCGCATTGGCTTCGCAAGACTGTCTAGATAAGTAGGTAATTCATACCAGTAATCTAGACTTATTTCAGTACTCATGACGTCCTTAACGATTGTAGTCGTGGCCGTTGGAGCTATGAGGCATCCTTGTCGTACTATGTGTTGGGGGTCTAAGTGCGCATATCCTCTTGCTATGTAGAGGAGAATCCATAGCATAAGTTCCTTCATCGTAACCTATCGAAAAAAAAAAAAATCTATTAATTTCCTAATATGGTCATGCTGTGGTCGATGATAGTGATGATGTGCGTTACGGTTGATTGTTATTTCATTTACAGAAGGAGTTTAAATCGATATTTAATTCTCGTAAATGATGTACTGTAGATTTTATTGGAACAGTTGCACCTATGTTCGATTGTTTGGTATATGACCTTAAATTCGTTTTGTAATCATTGTTGTTTTCTTGCTTGATTTCTTGAGGTACGTTCGCCTGTTCGGTTGTATCCGAGGCTGAATAATTATGGGATAATTCCCTTGAAACTCGTTTTAAATGGTCAATATGAACTTGTTTCTCTTCGCCACTTGACAGTGACTTAATTAAAACTTTGTTTGCTTGTATGTTAATTGCTCTGTATGGGCCCTCAAATTTTGGGGATAATTTATTGTCTCTCGTATGAATGATACCATAAACAATGTCTCCTAAGCTGATAGGTGAATCTCTTGCCTTCTTGTTAAATGATTCCGTCATTTCTTCCTTGGACATCGTTACTTGTCTTTTGACTCTCTTGTGTATGTCCTGGAATTCACGTAAACGGAGCTTAGAGTAATCATTGTAATTGTATATGGGCATACTGTCACCCTCTAGGAGCCCATATGGTAGTTTTTTGTCTGTTCCATATATAATGAAATGTGGTGTGTCACCTATGGATTTATTTATAGATCCATTAATTGAAGCTTCTACTCTGGGAATCCAATCATCCCAGCTTGCATAATTTTCACTGAGAATCTGTCGTAGCACATCTACTACTTTTTTGTTTTGTCTCTCTACCAACCCATTCGATGCTGGGTGATAGGCTGAAACGTTAACCTCTTTGATGTTGTATTGTTTACATATTTCTTGTAAGATCACAGAATTAAATTCTCCTCCATTATCACTTATTAGTACCTTTGGGGTAGTAAAGCGACATATTACATTATCTGTTATTGCCTTTGCTACTGTCTCTGCTGTTTTATCTTTAATTGGAGATAAAATGACATAACGGGAAAAATGATCCGTTGCTACGAATAAGTATAGGTTATTATTGTATGATAATGGCATCTTGAGTAAATCAACAGCGACAACGTCCCATGGTTGATGTGGTACGGGGTAATTACCCATCGGTGCAGGTGTGATTGGGTATCCTTTGTGTTTCGCACATGATTCGCATCTGTCTATATGATTGTTTATATCTTTTCGTAATGAAGGCCAGTAATATAACAGCTGGGCTTGATTGAATGTCTTATCCTTTCCAGGATGTCCTGCATGTGGGCTATCGTGTATCGTTCGTAATACTTGGGCTATCATGTCATTAGGTACTACCAACTGGTTAGTATTTCTTCGGCGTTTTGGGTGTTTAGAGTTAATCTTGTATAATGTATTATTGACCATTGTGAATTGTTCGAGTGGGACATGTAGTTTGGGTAATTGTATGTCATCTCCACTTTCTAACTTGTATATAACTTTAGACCATATTGGGTCAAGTCTTTGTGCCTTTGCGATATCATCGTGGTTTGGGATATTTCCTTTGAGATCTAATGCCGCGACCTGAATTGTGTTCGGGTTCCTAGATAATGCGTCAGCTACTATGTTCATTTTAACTTGTATATAATGAATTTGTACATTGTAGTTTTCAACTGTACATTTCCATCTTGCTCTCCTCCCAGAAAGGAGTTTTTCTTTAACCCACGAACGCATAGAGCCCAATTAAATGGGCGGAAATTTTACTTTTTAGAAACACTAATTTTATCTAAGTTTACCAGAGAATTTACGTTCTTCTTGTTGCAGGATGTAAAGAAAATGTAACTTTTCTCAGCTGATGATTCATATTCTAATTCACTTTGTAAACAACAAGTAAATGAAGGAAGGAAGGAGAGCTACTATATTGCTTCTACCAAAATGTCTGGACATAAGTAAATTATTGTGTATACATTGCTGCATATGGAACTTCTTATAGTGAGTGATGGTAAAAATGACACATAAAGACTTGTTTTAATGTGTGAAATTATTGATTTGAGGGAAAACCACATTCTGTCACTTTTATTATCAGTGAAAATATGATGCCAATTTAAATGGGCTCTATGGAGCTCAGTCAGGGCACTACTGCCTAAGGAGAATACTTGAATCAAAATACTTGTTCACTTTTAATGCTTGTGTTACTTTATTTTGATTATATCTGATATATTCTTATCCCCAAGGGTCAATATATGTATGAATATATATTTAGGATCCTAAAAAATTTTTTACTGCATAATATATTTTTACTTTTGCTAATGTATATAATAACTGGGTCTTTTCTCAATATTACAATGTATTCTCGGGTAACACACCCGAGATGATGCCCTAAGCTTACATGAAGTACATAAACCATCTATTGTAGAAAAATGGGCAGATGAAGGATTTACACCTGTGGACATATTCAGATACTTTTGGGACAAAGAATTGATTGAGGTGATCAAGACAGAGACAAACCGTTATCATCAAGTTAAAATTGGGAAAGATTTATGTGTTACCGAAGAAGAACTGCATCAGGTACTTGGCATCTTTCTTCTCTCATGATATAACCCAGTTCCAAACCGACGGCTGTATTGGACGAAGCGGGTGGACACCCGAAATCTGGCTGTAACTCAGTGCGGAATGACAATAAACCGATTTGAGATCGTGTGAAGCCTGCACTTTGTGGACAACTCAAAGAAGCCTTCGGATGATAAGATCTTTAAGATTCGCCCTCTTTTTGAACATTTCAACAAGCTCTTCATGGATATCGCTCAACCACTTCCTATGACATGGGCTATTGATGATGCCATGGAACCATATTATGGGCGACATGGATTCAAACAATTCATTAGAGGAAAGCCCGTGAGATTTGGCTACAAGTTTTGGTGTCTATGCTCCCATGAAGGAGTGTTAATGAAATTCCACTTGTATGAAGGAAAAGACTCTGGGTTTGAGGAAGGAATGCCTGTGGGTGAATCTGTAGTCCATGCATTGGCCAAAGGAACAGTACCTAAGGGTAGCAGTGGATATGTTGACAACTTTTTTACAACACTGCCTCTTCTCCAGTCTTTCCAGGAAGCTAATATTAGTCTGACAGGTACAATTCGTAAGGACAGAGTCAAGGATGTCCCAGTGTCAGACATCAAGAAACAAGAGAGAGGGGAGGCAGAGCTGTTTCAGGAAAAAGAAAAGAAGATTGCTATTTGTACATGGAATGACAACAGCGATGTTAGGGTGGCAACAAACAGAAGTGACAGTGCATCTCTCTCAATGGGCAAATGCAAACGGTGGTCAATAAAGAAGAAAGAAGTGGTAGTAATCCCTCACCCAAACATTGTGAAGCTTTATAACAAAGGAATGGGAGGAGTAGATCTGTTTGATCAATTTAGAGGAAAGTATAGAGTGTCATTTAGGAAGCGAGTGTGGTACTTTCCTCTTTTCCGCTTTCTCCTGAATGGCTCAATTGTAAATGGGTGGATTCTCTACAGAAAGATTCACAAGGTGTCACAGCTAGAGTTTCTGAGGGAAATTGTCAATGTTCTGCTAAAACCATCAGAGAAACCTTGTAGACTTGTGCCCCTAACTTCACCCGAGCATGTACGCTACGACAGAACAGATCATTATGTTGTGATGGGAGATACTCAATGGCGGTGTGGTGTGTGTAAGAAGAATGTGAAGCCTAAGTGCTTCAAATGTGATGTGGCACTGCACATCCAGTGCTGTGTGGAGTATCACACAAAGAAATAGGAATGTGTATTTTTCAGTCAACTGATGTAAAAGCCTATGTCAAAGCTCTTAGTATTGCCTGCAAATAATATACAGTCATAATTTCTCAGTTTCATGAATTTATGCTTCAAAATATATAGGAGTAAGCTTTCCTGGAATTCTTTTTTAACTGCTATGAATCTTATTACAGACTGCTACTTTATATTTATGCGGCAGATTCTTGTAATAATTTCATTAGCTATACATTTTTTTTTTTAATTACTCTCTTTACAACAAATATTTTTTATTAAATGAGATGGTTCAATACATAATTCTTTCATTTAATCCAGATCCATCAATAAATTTTATCATATTAATGCACAGTGATGAAAACTGAGAGTCACACCAAGGGGGACTGCTCCATAGAGCCCATTTAAATGGGCGTGCCATATTTCCTTATTGGAGGAGCAAAATTGAAAAAAACATGCATAATTCTCAGTTTTAGATCAAAATTGTTAAGTTCTATAAGAACAAACCAATTTGGATGATAAAGAAGAGTAGTCCGTGCTAAAGGGTTAAACATACCCACCAGTGGTTTATGGTCGGTGAATAAGTGGATTTCGTAACCATATACCAAATCTCGAAACTTGTAATGCAAAAACCACTGCAAGTGCCTCTAAGTCTGTAGTGCAATAATTTTTCTCTGCATCTCTTGTTTGTCTGCTGGCAAATGCAATTGGCTGATTTTTTCCTCTTTTATCTTCCTGCATCAGTACAGCCCCTAATCCTTTAACTGATGCGTCTGTACAAATAAGAAATGATTTTGTGTAATTTGGATATGCTAAACAAGGAGAGTTTGTTAGTTTAATTTGTAGATTGTTCTTCTTCCCATTGGAATACAGCATCTTTTTTGAGTAGTTGGAATAGAGGAAAGGCTATATGAGAGAACTGTGGTACGAATGACCTATAGTACCCAGCCAGACCTAAAAATTGTCTAACTTCGTCAGTCGTAGTGGGTTCAGGAAAATCTCTCACTGCCTGTATTTTGTCATCAGTGGTGTGAATACCATTAGAACTTAATTTGTGGCCTCAGAAATTTATTTCCTTAAAGCAAAATTTGCATTTAGAAAGTTTAATTTTTAAACCAGCATCACTAAGCTTTTGTAAGAGTAAGTCTAATTTCCTGAGATGATCCTTAATATTCTTCGTTGCGATTATAATATCGTCAAGATAAACAATTATTCCTTGTCCTAAAATTCCGGACAATACGTAATTCATAAGATGCTGGAATGTGCCTGGGGCTGTCCTCAGTCCCATTGGCATTCTTGTATATTGATAATGGCCTCTGTTTGTGGAAAAGGCAGTGTATTTAAGTGACTCCTCCGAAACCGGGATTTGATAATAGCCGTTTAGGAGATCGATGGTTGAGAATATGTTATTCTCAGGACCAATATTCTGTAGAACGTCGCTTAGCAATGGCATGGGAAATCTGTCTGGGATTGTGTGATTATTTAGTTTACGGTAATCTACAACCGCACGCATTTCACTATTTCATTTGGGCACGAAGAATAATGGGGCATTCCACGGGGAGACTGAAGGCTCAATAATTCCAAGTTTTAACATTTCATCGACATACTGATTTGCAAGTGTACGTTGGGAGTGTGGTATGCGGTAAGCTGGTACGAAAATTGGTGGTGTTTGTGGGTTCACATTAATCATGTGATTAATCAAGTTAATACACCCTATTTGTTCTCCGAGCAATGCTACGGTGTCCCTGTGTGTTTCCAGCAGGGTTAACAAATCATTTTCTTCATCAAATTCACCTGAGTGAATTAAATTCTCTTTTATTCTTTCTCTATCCGTAGATTTTATCTCACTTGTCACTCCAGCTATAACTTTCCTTCACAGGGGCAGGACATTTTTCAATTTTAACTATGCAAGTCCCCTTTTTCAACTGAACTTCCCCATTCATGTGATTAATTATGAATATCTGAGTTTGACCTTCGTCGTTCGTATGACATAATGCGTTTCTACTGACAATCCCTTTACTTTACATAATTCTTCTAAGACAAGAACAGTACTATTCCGTAATTTGCTCTTTATGGTAACTTTCATGTAGGAATTAGGTGGTATAACTAAATCATTAGTGAGATGGGCTGGAAAAATTGATAAATCAGTACTGTTATCTGGGTCACTAATTCTGGAGGATGGGGCTGGTGGTGGGAGTGGATCTATACACTCATCTGTTTGTGTAGGTTTGTTTAAGCCTTTAATATTACCAATTCTTTTTGGCTCTCTTTTACCAATCGGTGAGGGCTCTGAAGGTATTTCCTCTATGAATTCATTGTCAAAGTCTATTCCATTCATTTGTGGGAGTATAGTTATATTCTCTGCTCTCATGGATCTTAAGCCCAGTAACATATGAGCTTTAATTGCTAAGTTTTCAACGATATAGAAAAATGCAGAGAATGGTCTTGTAGTCTCTGTGAAAATGATATTTAATCTTATCATACCTTTCACTGTAATTTGTTTTCCATCTACTGTGTATAAATCTAAATCAGCTTTATCCAGAAAAGTTACTTTCTTCTTATTTTTAAGAATTCTATTTATTTCTCCATGTGTTATTAAGTTCACTGGAGAGCCTGTATCTAAAAATAAGGAAACGTTTTGATCCTCACATACCTCTGGTATCAAGATACACTCATTTCCCAACATGCCTCCTATGTGAATTTTAGACTTGTTTTTCTTTACATTTGTTCGTTTTTTGTCATGACTTGGTCTTCCCCCGATCTGAACATAGACACAATTTTTTCTACTGTGATGCCTACAGTAAGGACCAAATCCTTGTGTCTTTTGTTTGTCCTCTTTTGCTTTGATAAAGCATTCATACCTTGTGTGTCCTGGTTTTGCACAATAATGACATAGAATGGACCTATCCCTTGACTGTGACCTACGAGGTGACTTCCCATAAGTAGTGTTGTTTATGGCGCGAGACCTGCTCGGGCTGCACGAAAACTTATGAAACTGCCTGTAGCCTGGTGTCTGTGATCGAGCCCTCGTCAGATTTGGTTGTTTGCTCTGCCTGCTTTCGGGTCGCGATCGATTTTGTTCTCTGTTTGGGGTCAGTGTAGATGGTTTCACAGCTGATACTGTTTCAGGTACCCTCATTCTACTAGAATGTGCGGGTGTGTCGACCATACCTGCTTTACTGCACTGCATCTCTACCTCGTTCATTAAGTCTAGTAAGCACATGCCTGGGGTGTAAGCGATCGTCTTGGCGATCTTAAGGGTCCTATCAGGTAATTTACACAAGGCAGCTACATAACCAATGATGTCCATGACGAGGTCTGGGGACATCTTTCCATCATCTGTTATCCAATTTGATTTTTCCAGAGTAACTAACAATGTTCTTTTGATTGTGGAGACATCAGCAGTTATTTCACTGAGCACATGGTTTGTAGTGTGCTCCCTTACAAGATCTACAATTTTATGTAATTCTGGAATTATACCTGGCAAGAAGTTCATACCTCCAGAAAATTTCTTCAAAAATTCAGTTTTAAATTCATCATATGTCCTAGCTTTATGGAGCTTATCTGATCGCAATAAACTGCTTGCTGGACATCTTTCCTGGCTTATGCAAGATGAAAAAATAGCAATTTTCTCTTGTTCATCTAGTATGTGGCGCTTGATGAACATTTGTTAGCACTGACTGACTAATGAAATGACATCAGTGCGATCTTTTTCTGTGCTAGAGAATTCTAGGGCAGTTTTATCTTCATGGTACACGAACACATGGGGTGTGGTTGTTAGATCCGCGGTATTTGTTTCTTGATTCATTTTCACTGTTTGCTCTGTTAATTTAACTTGGACTTGCTTATCGCTGTGTGAGGGAATGGTGGAATATATTCGACCGGACCGGTGAACCCTGTTAAGTATATTGGCATACGTGTGCAAGTCAGCAACAAAGTCCTCACTTGCTATGTCAGAGGGGGTTTCCCACTCATCATCTGAAACTGCCGTATTTATTTCTTGGTCTTTAGTTTGTGGTGAGGTTTGTACAAGGGGTGTGTTGCCTTGGTGCTCTCCTAATTGTGAGTCTGTTGTTGTGGCTAATTGTGTGTCATCTGGTATTAACGTGGGTGGTGACGAAAATATTCCTGTCATTAAGATATGGTGTTATGAAATATGCCTTTTGTTCATTTATGTCCTAACAAAATAGATGAGTAAATAAGTTGAAATAAATGATTGATAGTGAGTAAATAAGTGTATATATGGAAATAAGTAAAAAAGTTGAATATAGCTAATTTTAGCACTGAGAAGAAATGAGTAAGTACAATTTTACCCACTTGATACAGATCGTAGAGGTGTGTCGATACAAAAGTCGATCTCGGAAGAAAAATGCAGGGTTGATTGAAGATCTCTTGATAGTTCTAGTGCTGTGTTGATGGACGATATTACTAAGGAAATTCCATGGCCTGGTGCTTGTGGTGGTTAACAGCTGTCCCAGGCAAACCTCAGCATAGAACGTCGAATTTCCAACTCAATACTGTGGAAATAAATGAGTATGAGTAGGCGCTATGTGAATAATGAGTAATGAGTAGTGGGTGAGAAGTGCCTAGTGTCAGTCACACGTTGCTTGGCGTGGCAAACTCGCGTTGTGATGTCATCTCAGCACATGGTGACGTCGGCTTCCCACACTGGTAGCTGTGGTGAATACTGAGTAGCGATGCTTAAGCTGGGTGAAGAAAGGTGAGTAAGTCGCGTTATAAATGTGGCTCTGGTGTTTTGCTGCATGTCTTGACCTCTGCGTCAGCGATGGAGGTAGTCAGAAGAGAGTGGTACGGGTATGTTTGCTTGTTGCTTTAATGTTTCCTCTTCTTTACTTGCTTTGTTTTTTATTCTTCTTGCTGCTTCTTGCAGTTACGTGAAGATTATAGAGTTGTTTTGTAGACTTGTAGGCTATTTGCATTGTAGGCTGTATTTTGTAGGAATTCACTGTAGAACTGAAGCTAATCTTGTAGAGTGTCGCCTGCTTTTGTAGAAATTCACTGTTGATTCGAAGACAAGGTCCAAACTTTCGCTGCTACCAAACGTCACAAAAAGGACTTTGTAGTTACTTGTAGAGAAGTTTTGTGGTTTAGTTCTCACTCTCGATTTCTCGTAGTAGGAATTAAAGATGAATACAAGGAGTTGATCTTCATTTATTATCTTCAGAGAAATCTAAGTTGAGCAGGGTATGTCTTACAGAGACAATATAATAAGGAAGTCTAGTAGACCCCCTCTTCTCTTGTTCATTCTCTCCACTACCTGTCGGTTCAGTCGCTAGCCTCCTTCTCAGCTCTCTTTCCTAAATTCTGGTGAAACAGGGGTCGTGTCACGTGTGTTACACTGTGGTTGGAAAGTTCCAGAAACCTGCTTGTGAGTATGTGTGTATGTCACTAGGCTTTGTTCCCCTGCTGTCTCGCTGACACACTACCTGCATCATCTCCTGACATTGCTACTTCCTAATCTGTCGTCAGCATTTCCTCAGTTAACTTGCAAGATCATTTCCCTTTCCCAGGCTCGCATGGACCTGTCTATCTATCTATTTATCTATCTATCTATTATGATTTGTAATTATAATATGGACTCATAACAATATGACCGATGATGAAGGGCGTGCTTGGAATGCTTTCAGAGGGGTTATGGAAGGTTTTCTTGACCACCGGAGGAGACCAGATTCAGCACAGCTCTTTGATGGCCTGATTGACGCATTCCACCGGCTTGGATGCAGAATGTCAATCAAATTGCACTATCTGTATTCCCATCTTGATTTCGTCAAAAGCAACTTGGATGCAGTCAGCGAGGAGAATAGCAAACGGCTCCACCAGGACATTCTGCTGATGGGAGCCAGATATCAGGGCAGGTGGAACGAGGCAATGATGGACAATTACGTTTGGGGATTGTTACACGGTTGTCATCACAGCTACAGAAGAAAGTAAAGATCAAAAGTGCATTTCTAGATACTATGTGCCCTGCATTCCTAGTGATGTTACTGTTTGCTCATTTTCTAGTTATATTCATACACCTGGAAATATAATTATACATTCATTGACATTCTCAGCATTCTCGAAATGGTAACAAGTTGCAGATCCTGTCCATGTACGATACATGTGTTGTTGCATAATTCCTGTAACTAGATTTACAAAAAAACAAATAGCCTATTCGTAATCTATGCATTGACATTGATCAGAAATAGCGTAAAAATGAAAATAAACAAAAAATTGGTTTGTTACACAGTGTAATTGTTGATATGCACACACACACACACACACACACACACACACACACACATTAAGTCTCTTTCTCTTGTGTCTCTTTGCTCAATTCTTCTTTCCTCTGCAACAACAATAAACTAACACAGTATTCTTCTGCCTTTGTACTGTCATAAAAGCAAAAACCTCAAATTGCCTCTTCATACTGGCCTGTCATTTTCAACACATTTTTTTTCTTTATCTCTTTTCTTTTCCTTTCTCTCCTCTTTTTATTTTTATTTTTTGTTATTTCTGGATTTTCATAACATACCGAGAAAAATATTGGAGCAATATGTCTTAAGTAACGAGCCAAGATATAAGGAAGTGGCCAAACTGGTAAAACGGCAGTGGTGGTGGCGATGGTAGTGGGGGTGACAGTGACGGTGATGTTAGTGGTGGTGGTTGTGATGATGGTGGTATAAGCCCTTTGAGATTCCGACGATGCTATTTTGCGTCATCATAAATCCAACCGTTGAGATTCTGATGACTCGAATTTGTGTCATACAAAACAATATTTTTTTTTGCAAGTTTTCCATTTCCAATCTGGCCTTGTTCCACATACACTGTTTATCCTTTTCCAACTATTTGTTTTTACAGTGACGAGTACATCAGATAGACATGCATAATAAACAGGTTTTTACCATGAATAATGTCGGTATTACCAGCATGGATATTTGCCAGCGTGACAGCAACAGCTTTTGCTTTTCTCTGTGAAAACTAACATAAATTGCCATAATCTATGCACCAATAGAATGAGAATTTACTATAGAGTGACATGGTGCTATCAAATTTCACTTAACTCTAATATTTTTTTTTACAAATATTTTTCTGTGGAAGGGTTTGCACCCATGGCTCAGTAGGTTAGAGCGCTCCACTCTGACCGAAGGGTCAGAGGATTGAATCCACCCAAGGGTCACTGGTAGACATCAGGAATGGCATCCAGACATAAAATGCTACACGCTCCAATCCAAAATCCTCTACCCAGGGACAACGTCTTAGTCCTTCGAGATACTTGGCATAAAACCTATTTTTTTCTTTTTTTTTTAAGGGTGTGCGATTTTTCCTTTTTGGCTAACTGCTACTCGTCCTATTGGCTTTTTAGCTCTCATATTCAACCATATTACGATAAAGAGCAACTATTCAGCTTTAAAACAGTACCACATTCATTAGTCTACCATGAAAAGTTAGTGTACAGTGGCCGATTAAGTACAAATATCACTGCGCGACGGCTCGCTCTATGTGCACCCAGCTGAATCTGGCACAGACACAATTGGCAAAGGGCCGAAAATCTCAAACGGTTTGTTGAGTGGTAGTGGTGATGGTGCTTTGTGATGCTAGTAGAAGTGATGGTTGTGGGGCTGCCATGGTCACGATGGTGGTGGTGATACTGGGCGTCAGGAGAAGGTGGTGATGATGGTAAGTGTGATGTTGGTGGTGGGTGTATGTGATTAAGTTCCTGGGGTGGCAGTTGTGTTGGTGGTGAGATAACTTTGGTGGCAGCGGTGGCTAACCGTGTAGTAGTAGTGACTGTGGGAGTGGTGATGATGGTGATTGTGGTGGCAATTTTGGTCATGTTGACTGTACTGAAAGCCTTCTACAGCTAAACGCAACAACTTACACTGCAGGAGAGTTTCCCCTTCAATATAGAGAGTGTTTTTACATTTATGTTTACCTTCGGACAGACTCTTCACTTCAATTACAGTAGAAAACTCTGATATACTACTTTCACTCTAACTTGGCCTAAAATTATCATCTCGATTTTGACTATTGACATGAAACAATAGTAACATTAGAACTGGATGCTATTCACGAAGGAGTGCTATGAAAAGGAAACAGAGCTGTTGCATTTTCTTCTGCCACTGAGCTACGTGAAATAAGCTACAAAATCTGGGCCAAATTAAAGTTAAAAGAGGATATAACATACAGGCTGGTTCGTATATAGCGCTCAACTAGAAAATCACCTAGCAGTATTTTGTGTTGCGGGGACAGTTCAGTCTCCTGGTGTTGGCCTGGGTGTGGCAGTGGGAATAGGAAATGAGTAAACTGATGCAGGATATGCACCAGTAATGCCGTCTGCTGGTGTGGGCGTGGGTGTGCGGTGGGAGTAGGAAATAAATCAGTTGACGTAGGATTTATATAGATAACACTGACTGCCGTCCACGCAACGCTCGAGAAATTACCCGGCGGAGGGAAAGGGAAGCGTTATATATGGACCACTATATATATTAGAAAACACACACACACACACACACACACACACACACACAGAGTCAAGCTCTGTACTAGGTTAGACTAAATGATTTTTCATTATTAAAAGGAAAAAAATAATAAGTTTAAACAAGACTTGTTCAAACAGGAAAGAAAAACAAGACGAAAGAATATGCTGAGTCATCTGAGGTTTGTTTAGACTACAACAACACGGGGATTGTAAGTATATACTTTGCACTTTTAGTATTCCAAAATGGATACATACCTTAGTAAAGCAAATTTGGAAAAGAAAAGGGATAAAAGTAAAAAGCAAAATGATGATTTCTACCAAGAACTGGTTGAAGTGGAGACTCACAAAAGACTGGTTGAACGTGTAAACAAACTAGAAATGGCTTTCAAAAATGAAATTCATGAAATAAAGAAGTAGATGCACTTGCAAAAGGAAGAAATAGAAAAACTAGGAAGGGAAGCCGATAAGAAAGACACAACCATCAGTGAACTAACAGTGGAATTGAGTACACTTAGGAAGAAAGTGAGTGAAATGGCAAGTACAGTAGTCAATCACGAGAGTGTTATGGAAGAGTTAAAAAATGACACAGAGACAATTAGGCAAGTAAGCAGTCTTATTGACCAGAGCAGTGATATTGAGGAGAAGATAACACAGGTGAATGAAGCTGTGCAAAGCTACAAAAATGATGTGGAAACCACGTATGCTGAAATGGTGAAAGTAAAGAAAGACTTTGAAACAAGGGTGGAGGAAAAAAATCATTAAAAAGGAAGTGAAAAGAATAATCCAAAACAATCCAAAGTTAGTCAGAGATTCAGTAGATATAAACAAATCTATAGTAATCACTGGTATAGAAGAGGAAGATCTAAAAAACAAGATCACAAGAGACAAAAAGGAGATGGCAAATGTAATGAGCTTACTGAAGGAAGTATCAGAGGAAATCTGTAGTAAAGACATAAAGGAACACAAAAGGTTAGGGAACTATGAGAAAAGCAAGACAAGACCTCTAAAGGTGACTTTCCAGAGTGTAAACACTGTGGAAGAGATACTAAAAAATGCAAAGAATATTATGGAAAAAGAGGAGTTCAAAAATGTATGGATAAAAAGATGCCTAACACAAGAGGAACTGGAATTACTGAAAGAGAAAAGGGAGGAAGCAAAAACAAAAAATGAGGGAAGATCAGAAGTGGAGAAGAAGAATTTTTTTTTACAAAGTAATAGAATTGCAGGTACGAAAGTGGTACACAAACAGGATGGAATAAAAAGGAGGAAGGTAGTAGAACCATGTCATGACAAGTATATAAACAAGAAGATAAAGTTGATGTACTCAAATGTGGATGGAATGGTATCTAAATTACTAGAGATGAATGATTATGTCAGAGAAAATGAACCACAAATAATATGCCTAACTGAAACAAAATTAACACCAAGGATATCCAATGACATACTAAACTTAGAGGAATACAATATATGGAGAAGAGACAGAAATTTAAAAAAAGGAGGAAGAATTATAATATTAACTAAGAAAAATCTAAAAGTCAATGAAATAAAACTAGTTATACCATCACAAGTAGAACTGATTGCAGTAGAGATCAACACATCTGAAGGTAAAGTAATTGTAGCCAATTTGTACATGCCACCCAGATCAAACACATGGGAAAGAGATGAATATGAGGACCTGGCAGAGAGTACAATTCAGAGTTTAAGATCATTACTACATAAAATGGAAGAGAAATCAGAAAGAATTATACTAACTGGGGATTTCAATACAAATATAAATTGGAATACTCTAGATATAATTAGCCAAGAAAGCTGTTGGGACCAAAAGCTCCTGGATCTCGTACAAGAGTTCTTCGTAACGCAACATGTGAGGGAAACCACCAGAAAAAGAGGACTTGATGTACCTTCAGTGCTAGATCTAATATTTACTAGGCAAGAAAATGATATTGACAGTTTAATATATCACCCTCCACTCGGCAAAAGTGATCATGCAGTACTAAATTATAATTTCAGGATAGCATATGACATAGTAAACAGCAATGACAGTTACAAAAAGAGCCTAAACTATAAAAAGGGAAATTATCAAGACCTAAAGAAGTATTTCTTAGAAGTTGATTGGGAAAATGAGCTTAGAGGACAAGATTTAAATGCTGTACCGTATATAAAAAATTTTGTGAATTTTATGAAATAGGAGTCCAGAAGTACATCCCACAGCACAAAGAAGCAGATAAGAAAATACAGAAATGGTTCAATACAGCATGTAAAAAATCAAAAGAAAGAAGAGATATGTTGTGGAATAGATACAGAAGACATAATAGTGAAAGGGCGTATAATAATTACAAACAGGCAAGAAACGATTATACAAGAATAAGGAGGGAAGCCCAAAACAGAGTGAGGAGGATATAATAAATAAAAGTAGTGATCAACCAAAGCTGTTTTACAGCTATATCAGAAGCAAAACCAAAGTAAAAGATATAATACAATCAATTACGGACGAGGGAATCACTTATACATAAGAGAAGGATATTTGTGAAGCACTAAATAAGAATTTCCAATTAGTTTTTACAGAAGAAAAAAATTTTGAGAGGGACTATGTGGAACATGCATGTCCACACATACTACCATATATACATATAGCAGAAAAAGTAATATAGGAGGAGTTAAGTAGATTAGCCAGAGGGAAAGCAAGTGGTCCTAATGAAATTTCATGTTGGGTACTACGAGAATGTGCAAAGGAGTTAAGTAAACCATTATTATTAATTTTCAAGAAATCCTTGAGTCAAGGTAAACTACCTGATATTTGGAAAAAAGCAAATATTGTCCCCTTATTCAAGAAAGGAAATAGAGAAAATCCACTCAACTACCGACCAGTATCACTGACCAGTGTTGTAAGCAAGGTATTAGAAAAACTTATAAGAAAAGCTTGGGTAAACCATCTAGAAGAACACAGCATGATAACAGAAAGACAGTTTGGTTTCAGAAAAGGAAAATCATGTGTTACTAATCTGTTGAGCTACTATGACAGAGTAACAAACACAATACAGGAAAGGGAAGGATGGGTGGACAGTATCTATTTAGATTTCAAGAAAGGTTTTGACACAGTACCACACCAAAGACTTTTATGGAAACTGTACCATCAAGGAGGAATGCGAGGCAAACTGTTTTGTTGGATGCAAGACTTTCTCATAAAAAGAGAAATGAGAACAGTACTAAGAGGAAACTACTCATCATGGAAGTGACTAGTGGAGTACCACAGGGTTCAGTGCTGGCACCAATCATTTTTTTAGTGTATATAAATGATATAAACAGTAACACTGGAAATGAGAGCTATCTGAATATGTTTGCAGATGATGCAAAAATACAAAGGAGAATTACTAACACAGACTCTTGTAAAGAGCTACAAGAAGAATTAAATAAACTTCATGAATGGAGTAGTACATGGCAAATGGAATTCAATGTGGACAAGTGTCATGTAATCAAGTTTGGTAAAAGTGGAAAAAGACCTGATTGGGATTATAAGTTAGGAAATAAAACCCTATACACATCGGAAAGAGAGAAAGACCTAGGTGTGATCATCAATAACAGACTATCTCCGGCTGACCACATCAGCGAGAAGGTACGGAACATGTATACACTGCTTGCAAATATGAGAATAGCATTCACATACATAAATGGAGACATGCTAAGAAGGATAATAACATTATTCATTAGACCAGCCCTGGAATATGCATCAGTAGTCTGGAGTCCTTATCTCAAAAAGCACATAGACAAGATTGAGAAAGTTCAAAGGGCCGCTACAAGATGGATACCAAGCTTAAGGGACCTAAGCTACGAAGAAAGACTAAATAAACTGAATCTACCAACACTACAGGAGAGAAGGAAAAGAGGTGACATGATAATGCTATATAAGTGCATATCAGGGAAGGAGAAAATAGACATAAATGATTACTTAACACATGGAGAAGCATCAGCAAGAGGACACTGTAAAAAACTGCATAAGAAGAGAGGTGATAAAGACGTAAGGAAATTCAGTTTCCCAAACAGAGCAATTGACCAATGGAATGCACTACCGAATGAAATAGTGTGTGCCAAAACAATTCACAAATTTAAGGATATGTACGATAAATATGGTTTAAGACACGGGACAGTACGAGCTTGACTCATTCCTGTAAAGATACAATTAGGTAAGAACAATTAGGTAAGGTAAGAACACACACATACACACACACACATTCGACGTTATGGCAAATATTGATTTACTTCAATAATAAATCAACTAATCAGTTAATGAATGCATGCATCCGTCCATTCATCCGCCTGTCTACCGGTTTATCTGTTTATCTGTCATTCCATAAATCAATCACTCGGTTAATCAGAAAGTTTACTCTATCTATTGACAGCATCTCTCTGTTAATCTATCTGTCTTTCGATTAGTCTGTTCATTATTCCATAAGTGCAGGATTCTGTCAGTCAATCTGTTTGTCAGACTTATTTTTCTATCAGTCAATGAATCAATGTGAATGAATGAATGAATGAATGTCTATCCACCTTCCCATCTCTCTCTCTCTCTCTCTCTCTCTCTCTCTCTCTCAACAAAGACTCAACAAAGGAATGATACAAGAAAGATGGATTGGTCAACTTGGGAACTACCACTGTCCTGCTGGGATTACACACACACACACACACACACACACACACACACACACACACACACACACACACACACACACACACACACACAAAGTACGAAGTGGGAAAGCAGAGAAAGCGAGGGGAAAACTTGCGCCAAAAAAGCAGATATAAAGTTATCGATAATGAGAGAGAGAGAGAGAGGTAAGTAATAAGGATTAGCACCAAGCCCAAGAGGACTATACTGTATGGCACTAAAACTGCTGTGTAAAGATGACAGGTATGCTATAGTGGAATGAAGGTAGAGGGGAAGGTGGGGAAGACACTAAATGTGAGGCAAGATACGGGTTTGAGATAGGAGGAGCATGAGGTGTGTCATGGAATACACAGGGGATTCACCAAGAAGGTAAGCTAAGGTAGGGGGACATCCAAGGGAGTAAAGGAACGGGAGAGTCCGTCTGCGCTCGGCCTGGAACCGAGGGCAGTCAAGCAAAAGATGGTGGACCGTGAGTGGGACCTGACTACATGGACAGATCAGAGGAGTGTCTCCTGACATTAGAAAGCCATGTGTGATCCGCGTGTGACCAAGGCGCAGACGGGCTAGGACTGTTTCCCAACGCCTGTTGCAGTGGAAGGACTACTGCCAGGGAGTGATAGTATGGTTGATGGAGCGGAGTTTGTTATTGGTTGTAGACGTCCATTCTGTTTGCCACCGCTTGCCAAGGAGACGGGTAACAATCGGGAGATAATCAATTGCTGGGATAAGATGAGGTGTGACAGAACAAGAGGTGACAGCTGTACGTGCCAGGCGTCAACCCTCTCATTACCCAGTATCCCAACATGGCTTGGAACCCAACAGAAGGAGACAGACTTCAATCTGGTGTTCATACCGAACGACCATTTCTGTATCTTCAACACTAGTGGGTTGCTGGCTGGGATAGACTGAATACCATGTAGTGTACTAAGTTAATCTGTGAAAATAACAAAGTTGTGTAACCTTGATCGGTGTATAACACGAAGGGCCAGTAAAATGGCCAGCAGTTCAGCAGTGAAGATACTGGCGACTAGTGGAAGGCAGATCTGATAGGTATGGTCTGGGAAAAGAACTGCAAAACCCGAGCCCATAGAAGACTTAGAGCCATCCGTGTACACTGGGGTCGCTGAGGAATGACAACGCATATGATCCTTAAAATGATGATAGAGTTCCTGTGGGGTGGAAGAGGATTTTGGACGAGAGAGCAGGGCATCACACACAGTAGGGTGAGGAAGAAGCCAAGGCGGGAAGATAGAATCTCGCAGAGGGAGAACTGAAATAGCTGGGAAAGAAAGGATGCAAGTAAATTGGAAACCCTACAAGGAAAAGATGAAGCTAATGAGGCCGGAAAAGGAGGGGAGAGGTGCGTAACAGAGGAGGGGAAACCTGCAGATGAGTGTTGAAGAAGGCGAATGTGATAACGGAGAGTTAGCTTGTCACATCTGGAGGACAGAGCAGGCATACCAGACTCGACATACAGGCTTGCAACTGGGGCGGAGTGAAAAGCACCCAATGCCAGACACAAACCATGATGATGAACAGAATCAAGGCAGTGAAGGATGGAAGATGAGGCCGATGCATAAACCTGACAGCCAAAATCAATCTTCAACATAACTAAGACAGTATGGAGTCAGAGCAGAGTTGTATGGTCTGCACCCCAAGACATATGACTGAGAGTTTGTCATAACCGAAGTCTGAGGGAAGCAGAGGTCTTAAGGGAAGTGAGATGTGGGGACCAAGTCAGTCGAGAATCAAAAACAAGGCCAAGGAAAGGGGCTGATAATCGATATGGCAGGGGGGTATCATATAGTGTAAGAGGGGATTGAGGGATTAAATGACGGGTCATAAAAGTTATAGCACAGGATTTCGTGGGGGAGAATTTAAAGCCAGGATTCGTGGCCCACCCTACGGCAGCATCTATAGCTGATTGAAGTAGGGCTCGTAAGGCCAGAACATTCGCTCCAGCTGCATATATAGTAATATCATCTACGTATAACGATGCACGAACAACATGAGGAAGAGATGAAATGATATAATTTACTGCAAGGATAAAAAGAGTAGTACTAAGCACACATCCTTGTGGGACACCCTCATATTGTACGTATGACTGGGATAAGACATTCTGAAGGTGTACACGGAAGGTCCGGTCACAAAGGAAGATCTGTAAGAAGACCCCCATATTGCCATTAATTCCAGAGTGTCCCCGCTGAGGGGGGTCACCTTGACGTGGTGGCGGGGCTTGAAGCGTGGCTGGCAGTGCCACCTACTTTGGAGGCATGCCTACCTTAGTAGGGTTCGGCATTTGTCAGTGTCGTGGACCAAGCACCCCCTACATCACTGGTGGAGGAGGCCCACTTGCCATCTAGGGCAGGACTGTTGCCTCCCCACGTGTTTGCCGTGCGTGGCGTCCCGTAATGCTAGGAGACGGGAGTCCTGGAGGTTGAGCGATACTGCACGATGCACCCTGCAGCTAGCAATACACCTCTTTGGTCCCTTATTCTGGCTAGACGGGCGGCCTGGTTGGGCTCGACCAGGTCAATCGGCTGGTCATGCGTTGGCTAGGGTCAAGTGGGCACTGGGGGGCCTGGTGGCTCCTATCGTCCTGGTGTCACCCTTGCCCAGGTCCCCCAGTGGTTACCCACGTATACTCTCCCGCTACCTCTGGGGTCGCCAGTGGTGTTATCCATGGCATATGACCTCCCCATGTTGGGCTCCGTGGAGGGTGGAGGGGTGGGGGAATGAAGTTATTTTGTGTCAAAATATGGCAAAGAATATTTATAACTCTGTTGATGACGCTGGCTCTGCCCCCGGACATTCTTCGGACTCCTCACTTATTGCCACCCTGGAGCCTTTCCATGCCCCTGGGGACGTTCCTCTTGTTCCCTAGCGTTCTGCTGGGAGTAGGAGGAAGTTCCGACAGATTGGTCTAGCTATGGAGCTCTCCCCAGAAACCACGGTGCCACAGTCTTTCACAAAATATCTAGTCTTAAAATCCTCTATAGGTGGATCAGTGAAAGAGATAGATATTTTTGAATTATACTATGCAATTTTAGCAGCCTGTAAGAGAGAGCCAAAAATTTCATCTCAGGGGGATGGAAGCATCCTTATTGAGGTCTCCTCACCGGAAGAAAGTTCCCGGCTGATGTCTTTGACCTCAGTTTCTGGTACAGAGGTTACATGCACTCCACACGCTACATTTAACAGAAGTAAGGGAGTAATATTTTGTCATGACCTCCTCCGGTACTCGGAGGCGCAACTGTTGGAGGAGCTGCGATCTGCTGGTGTGGTAAATGTAGAGCACTTGCAGAAGAAGGTAGATGGTGTCTTGACCCCTACACCGACTTTGTTCCTAACATTTGACAAGTTGACCTTGCCTGCCTCTGTGAAGTTGGCTTGGCTATCACTTCCGGTGAAACCATACATAACAACCCCAAAGCGCTGTTTCCACTGCCAGGGATATGGACATATCAGCCGCTTTTGCCGCCGTGCACAGGCTGGCATTCCTGGTGTATGTGTCTCTTGTGGTGGACTAAGTCATAACAATGACTGTCCAGGACCCCTTAAATGCTATCACTGTGGGGGTCCTCATGCTGTAAATTCTAAAAACTGTCCTCGCTACTGCCTGGAAAAGGAGATTTTGTATATTAGAACAACCGAGAGGGTTTCATTTCCTGAAGCTAAGAAGAGAGCCCAGACTCGCTTTTTCCAGCCGGGTGTTACTTACGCTGCTGTCCTTTCTGGAGTGTCGGTGCGGCGCCCTGTATCTCAGAGGAAGCCTCAACCCATTCCAGTGCCCTCTGCTTCGACTAGTGATTTGCAGATTGATGTCTCCAAGGGTAGTACTATTTGTGAGACTGAACCTCGCCCACCTTCTAAACTTGCAGTTTCTCCTCACATTTCCGTGGCTGATGCCTTACACAATTCTGTTGTGGTGGCAGATGTCCACACCGACCGAACTCCTTCTCCTGTCTTACCCAGTGTGACTGAGGCTCCATCCGTACCTAGCAAACGCCAACGTTGTTCGTCAGAGTCCTCTGAGACAGAGGACCGACCACCTAAGGTCTCTGTTGTCGACCCTTGTGTCGACCCCTCTCCTATTCTCTCTACCCCACAGGCTGGGGAATTTAGCCAGGTGACAGCTGAAGCTGATGGTCCACATATGGTTCAGTCCCCACTTGGGGAAGTTGTTGGACAAATTGTTGGCGCTTCAGATCTGAAGCATACGATGCCATCCTCAAATTATTCAAGTCCTGTGGACTCTACTTCCACGTCTGGGACTTCTGGTGGGGACACTGCCCGACCCACGCCTCCAAAGGCACCCCCCAAGCCACCTTCCAAACAAACTGGTTTGCCCACTCCAAGAAGGAGTGTGGTAAAACATCCTTCCTCGTCCTCTCGTTTGCCCACAGATGTTCGACAGAGGGTGTGGGTTTCTGTTGCTGGGCAGGCCCCTGCGAAGGGTCTTCATAAGCATCAATCCAAACCCTCTCACTTGTCAGGTGTACAGTCCCGCACTTAGTCATCATTCCTCCATTATGGATTCTATCATCCAGTGGAACTGTCGAGGTTTACGTGCTAACTATGAGGAACTTTGTCATCTTGTTTCTCAAGTTACTCCTCTGTGCATGTGCATCCAGGAGACCATGGTAGGTGATGCTGTTCCTTCTGGTCCCTCTGGCTACCATGCCTTTTATTCAGATCCTGTGCAGGGTCAAGGTCGTCATGGAGGTGCTGCTATCTTCCTTCGCGAGGATATTCCATACAGTCATATGGACATCTCTACTTCCCTGCAGGCTGTCGCTGTCCGGATGTTTTTACATCGGCAGCATACAGTTTGCAGTCTTTATCTACCTCCCAGTGCTGTTGTTGAAAGGGCGGATCTGGAACGCCTTATTCGTGGCCTTCCTTCTCCCTTTTTGTTATTAGGAGATATGAATGGACACCATCCACTGTGGGGAAACAGTGAGGCCAACCCTCGGGGTGTCATGCTGGCCTCTTTAGTGGAAGATGAGGGGTTGGGCATTTTCAATGCTGATAAAATGACTTATTTCCATAGCCAGACTGGAACTTTTACTGCCATTGATTTATCTTTATGCTCAGCTGATGCAGTTTTAGATTTTACCTGGGATGTGTTGCCAGACCTATATGGCAGTGACCATTTTCCCTTACTTTTAACTGCTAGTGCAGGCGGACCTCAGCCACGTCTTCCTCGATGGCTTCTGGGTAAGGCTGACTGGCCACGTTTCAGGGAATTAAGTTCCACTTCCCTTTCTGTCAATGAGTTTAGCTGTCTTACTGAGGCAGTGTCATATTTCACTGACTTGTTGCACTCAGCAGCCCTTTTAACTATTCCAAGAACTAAAGGTCAGTTTCCTAAACGTCCGGTTCCTTGGTGGAACTCTGAGTGCAGTTCCGTAGTGAGAGCTAAACGAGTCGCCTTCTCTCGACTTCGTCATCACCGTGGGGATCCTCAGTATTTGGTGGCGTATCAGAGGGCACGAGCTCATATGAGGCGGGTTTTAAAGGAGGCCAGGCGATCATCCTGGAAGGGTTATGTTTCCTCCGTCAATTAGAGGACTTCCATCACCCAGGTGTGGAACAGGGTAAGGAAAATTTCAGTGAAATTTAATGCCCCCTCGCCTCCCGTTTTATCTGCAGCAGGTGGAACTGTGGCTGATCCTTTTGCTGTTGCAGAGATGCTTGCTGATCATTTTGCCAGTGTGTCACAGAAGAATGCGGATACGCATTCAGCTTGCCACCGTCGGCGCCTAGAGTCTCGTGATCTCAGTTTTACCTCTCCTGGGGGAGAGCCTTACAATGTTCCATTTTCAATTTCTGAACTCCAGGCAGCTCTGTCGCAGTGCCATGACTCTTCTCCTGGTTATGATGATATTCCTTATGCCTTTTTAAGTCACCTATCTGATGAGTCCCTTATGTTTTTGCTTTCTCTGTTTAATAAGATTTGGTGTTCCGGGGAGTTTCCGGCTAGTTGGGGTGTTGCTGTGGTTATCCCCATCCCCAAACCAAATAAGGACCACCTACAGGCAACGAATTATCGGCCTATTTCTCTAACATCATGTATATGTAAAGTTCTGGAAAAGAAGGTCAATGTTAGGCTTGTGTGGTTTTTGGAGAAAGTGACTTCTTATCCCCTGCCCAGTTTGGTTTCCGAACAATGCGATCTACCTCTGATGCACTGCTGTCCTTGGAATCTTCTGTCTGTGAGGCTTTCTCCACTAACCAACACCAGGTCACGGTCTTCTTTGACCTGGAGAAGGCATATGACACTGCCTGGCGTCATGGTATTTTACTCTCTCTTCATGAGTTTGGTCTTCGAGGACGCTTGCCTATTTTTATTCAACAGTTTTTATCTAACTGAATTTTAAAGGTGCGAGTGGGAGGAGTGCTTTCTAATACCCGACCACTAGAAGATGGAGTACCACAGGGGAGTATCCTTAGTGTTACTCTGTTCGCTGTAGCCATTAACAGCATCATCAGTGCACTTCCTGATGGTGTACGAGGATCACTGTATGTCGATGACCTCTCATCCTTCACCGCGTCCAGAATGTCTCTGATAGAAAGGAAGTTGCAGCTGGCTTTCAATAGAATTTCTGACTGGGCAGAAACACGCGGTTTCCATTTTTCTTCAGCAAAGACGGTGGCTATACATTTTTGTCGTCTTCAAGGGTTCCACCCAGACCCTGACTTGTACCTCTATGGTAGGAGAATATCCTGTGTGGAAGAGACACGGTTTCTGGGTCTTCTGTTTGATAGATGATTAACCTGGGTTCCCCATATTCGTTCTGTTAAGGTGGCTTGTCTTAAAGCTTTGAGTCTTTTGAGGGTTTTAGCTCATACCTCTTGGGGTGCTGACCGTCAGACCCTCCTTCTCTTGTATAGGTCTCTTATTCTTCCTAAACTTGAATATGGGTGTGAGGTCTACTCCTCTGCAACAGATGCCCGCCTCCGGTTGTTAAATTCTGTGCATCATGCTGGTGTACGTCTGGCAACCGGGGCATTCAGATCATCCCCAATTCCAAGTTTGTTGGTAGATGCTGGTGTACTCCCCTTGGACTTGCGGCGCCAGTTGCTAATGATGAGGTGTTGGTATCGTCTTCACCGCATTCCAGACTCAATTTCATGTGCCATTGTCTCCCAGGATTCCCGATCTTCTGTTTTTGAGACCCGTCCTAATTTCCCAAAGCCATTTGGTTACAGGGTCTGGTCTGTTATGCTAGCCCTCTCTGTCCCAAGACTGGCAATTTGTCCACATCGGATCCCAAGGGTGGGTTCTTGGCTACTCCCTCGCGTGACATTCTGTAGGTCCGTTGTTGGAAAAAAGGGCTCACTTCCCTCTCAGGTGTCCCTCTCTCTCTTTTTAGAACATGCCTCTATTCATGAGGGTTCTGTCCCCGTCTACACTGACGGGTCTAAGACTGATACTGGAGTAGGATTTGGTGTTGTCTTCCCTTCATTTAGTAGGGGTGGTAGCCTTCCTGGCATTACTTCAGTGTATACGGCAGAACTGACTGCAATTTTATATGCTGTTAAAATCATTTTTACTCTCCCCCAATCCGTTTTTGTGATTTTTAGTGACTCACGTAGTGCTTTGTCTGCACTGGAGTCTTTTAATGCATCCCATCCATTGGTTTTATCAATTTTAGAATGGCTTTTTCTTCTTGGCCGGCGTGGCCGCCGTGTAGACTTCTGTTGGGTTCCTGCACATGTTGGTGTGGTGGGCAATGAGAGGGCAGATTTTTTAGCTAAAGCTGCATCTTCTCAACAGCCCCCAACCGACTACCCACTTCCTGTTTCTGATGTAACACCTTACTTGCGGTACACAATTCGTTCTTGTTGGCAGAGACACTGGGATGGTGTTTCTCATAATAAACTAAAAGAAATTTTTCAGAGAGTGGTTGTGCCAAGGATTCTTCCCTCTATGTCTCGGCGACTGGAGGTGGCTCTTGCTAGGCTTCGCATTGGGCATTCTCGGCTTACACATGGGTTCCTCATGTGTGGTGAGACTCAACCGTACTGTGATGACTGCCTTGTTCCCCCTACTGTTCGTCACTTGCTGGTCGAGTGTCCGAGTCTGGGGGATCTGCGTCAGAGGTTCCTTCATAGGCATGGGGTGGCAGATGGAGCCTACTGTTTGTCCTCGATGCTTGGTGAGGCTTTTAATGATTTTACTGATGTTTTTAGTTTTCTTCAGGAGGCGGGCCTCCTTTCACTTTTATAAATAATTGTTATTTTATAAACTATCCTTTTATTATTTTTAGTGTTTTATTCCTACTAACAGATATTAACTTTATTTTGAATAGGCACTTTTTATTTTGCTGTGTCTTTTACTTTGTCATTCGGCGGCATATGACCCTGGCAGTTGCGCCGCCAGATTTTTATTATTTTCAATCAATCAATCAATTCCAGAGTGTTGTAGGACATGGAGAATGTTATACCTCCAGACTGTATCATAAGCCTTTTCAAGATCAAAAAACACTGCTATGGCAACCTATGAGTTAGTGAAGGCTTGTTGGATGAAGGTTGCTAGCCTCATCTTGGGTACTCCGCCCCTTATGGTAACCATATTGTAAGGGCGAGATCGTACCACGTGATTCTAAATGCCACATTAGGCAAGAGTTTACCATACGTTCCATCAGTTTGCATAGACAGCTAACAAGAACAATAGGGCGATAATCTCCAGGTGACGATCCAGATTTGCCAGGTTTAAGGAATGGTAGGAGGTAGGCATGTCTCTATTCATTAGGGAAGTTCTCAGTGGACCATATAGTATTATAATTATATTCTAAGCAGAAAGTGAAGGACTGTCTGGGACAGATGTCTTATCATGTCGTAGTGTACACCATGGGGTCCCTCATAGGTAGAACCGCAAGCAGTTAGAGCTGCTTTGAGTTCCAAGCTGGAAAAAGGGGCATTGTATGCTGCATCTGACGACAGTGTGAACTGCAAGGGCGTCCGTTCTGAACATCTTTTGGTTGTTAAAAAGCCAGAGGGGAGATGGGACCTAGTGCTAATCTGGTTAAAATGGTGACCCAGAATATTGGCAACCTGAAAAACATCACCTATGGCTCCATCATTGGTGGTGAGGACTGGAGTCGGGGTAGGTGACCGTTTACCCGCTATTTTCCTGATGCGGGACCATATACGTGGAATGGGTGTGTCCGAGACGATGGTAGAGACATTAGACATCCAGCTGTTCTTTTTTGCTCGACAGATTGTGCAGCAAAGGAGAGCATTAGCTTGTTTAAAAAGTATAAAAGCTTGGGCCTCTAACACAGTGCCCTTTATTCTGCGGAAGCTCTTCCACTTGGCCCTCTTGACCCGGAGTGCTGAATTGCATTGGTCATTCCACCATGGCACACATTTCGATGACACAGGTTTGGAGGTACGCAGAATAGAGGCTCGGGCAGCCGTAAGGAGAAAGGTTCGGAAACAGGAAAGCAAAGCAGTTGAATCATGGGAGAGCAGAAGAGGAGTGGGAGGAACAGCCTGGGATATAAAAGTCGCCCAGTCTGCCCTACTGAAGCACCATCGAGAAGGGCCGGGGACCGGATAGTAAGATGTGGGGGTTAGGAAGATTGGGAAATGGTCCGTGGCACAATAATCATTCAGGACCGATCAGGTGAAGCCCAAGGAAATTATTGGGGTGCAGACGGATAGGTCAATGGCAGAGAAAGTTCGAGTACGGCTGTCAAAATGGGTTAGGAATCAGAGTTAAAAATGTAAATATCATGGGCAAGGAGGAAATCCTCCAAGGAGCACCCACGTGCAGTTAAAACAGTCACCCCAGAGGGGGTTCCGACAGTTAAAATCACCTACAACCAGGATAGGAGGGGGAAGGGTAGATAAAAGTTGATCGAGATCATTAAACTTGCTAGGTTTTTTTTTTTTTTTTTTTTTTTTTACGTCTCCGACTCTGGGCAAAGGCTCAGGGCCTATTTCTTGGGGGCAGTGGCCCATCCCAAGGCCCAATAGTCCTCCTACACCTCCACATGTCACCACTTCGGCGCTAACACCCACCGTCCATATTGAATACATGCTAGGGCTGTCTCATACAGGACTGGTGTATTGGTATTAGCGGGGGTACTTTTACGACATGTCGGCGGGTCATCTGGTAGATCAGGAAAGTCTGCTTTTAGGAAATTCAGATCCTTAAACTGTTCCCTGCCCCAGCCGGGATTCGATCCTGGGTCCATTAGGACTGCAAGCCGCCTCTCTACCGATTCAACCACCGCCTCCCCTGAAGGGGAAAGATACAGTGAAACCACTGTAACCCACCTAGATAGAAACACTCTGGCAAAGGTACATTTGATAATAGTCGTAGCAGAAAGGGTTTGAAAAGGAACATCAACATGTATCAGGATACAGGTATCATACTGGGAATGGGGTAGACTCAGATATGAATAAGACGGAATGGGGGGACGGGGGGTGGTGAGGTGTGTCTCTTGTAGGCAAAGAATCAGTGGGTTATATTGAGAAATTAAAAACCGGAGGTCTGGCCGATGTGTGGTAAGACCGCGGATATTCCATTGTATGATGGGAGCCATTGCGTAAAATAAAAGTAATAATAATAAGGAAGATCGAGGTTTGGTTTGGGAAGCTTACGATGGGTCGTAAAATTGAATTTATGGCAGATCGTTTCGTTTTTAAAGGCTCCAACATGCTTGCATGTGTCAGCCTTGGTCACCTAATGGCGACTCTCCACGCTGCACGATCCATTGCAGCCTCCCTGTTCAGTCCCTTAACCCTGAGGTCACACTTAATGACCTCGTCCCATGTCTTTCTAGGTCTACCCCTCATAACCCCACCCCCAATATTAACACTTCTCACCTTCCTCACCCAATTATCATCCCCCATCCTCTCCACATGTTCAAACCATCTCAGTCTACCTCTCCTCATCACAACACCAATACACTCCAGTCTCATCCTACCTCTCAACTCTTCCATCGTAAACCAAGCCCCTCCAGGCCTTGGACGCAGGGATGCACTGCACATCCACCTAATCATTGTCATTTCTGTACGTCTGAGCCGGCTAATATCTTTCTCCTTCACTGTCCAGGTCTCACTACCATACAGCATTACACTTCTAACACATGCTGCATACCCCTTAGCATGTAGGGAGAGTCCTCTCAATGTCAGGAGAGGCAAGAGCTTCCTGAACTTCTTCCAACCACTTCTCACCCTAGCCACAGAGCTAGCTCCAGCCCCACCTCCAGCACACAACATGTCTACCAAATAATAAAACTCTTCCACACACTCAAGAGATTCACCAGCATGTTCAATCTTTTCACGTCTGACAATCTTCACCTGCTCACCTCGACATGCTGTGCACATAAAATCAGCATTATCTCGCAGTCTACCTCTGATACAACTACATCTCTTATGCACCCATTTATCACAAACACCGCACAAGATGGAATTACTTCCCACGCCCTTGTGGCAAACTGCACATGGCCACTCTCCCTCGTCTTTGACAGTACCGCCACCAACCCTAGATGTCATCACTTTTGTGATCCGAATGGGTATCACATATTATCGAGTTGGTCCGATAGTAGGAATAGGAGCAGAGGGTGGAAGAAGAGAATGAGCAGGGCGGTCACTATAGCCCAGTGGCACTGGGAGGGATAAAGGAGAGGGATTAGGACAAGAAGAGAGGGGGCAGAAGGGGAAGGAAGGATGGGAGTAGGAGGGAGATCAGAAGGAGCTGAGTAGATTTCTGCTGTTTGGAGCATTTTTTGTGGACTCAATGGTTCCTGTAAAGGAGTCGCTAGAAACTCCATAATGTCTGTGAGGGTTTCACTCTCAGCGCCTGTTGAGAGTGTCGCCTGTGATGTCAACAGGGGAGTTGGAGCCAGTTGTGGAGTGGCTTGTGGAGTTGAGGCTGGGTTGGAACCAGATCGTTGAGTCAAGACTAGGATCTTTGTTGAAGTGGGTGTCCTGGAGAGCGAGGGACGAGCGGTAAGCATTTTATGAGTTGGGGGAGAATGTGTAGGTTTTGTGGTACCCTCGGCATCTGATGCTGTGGGAGGCAGCCCACGTTTGCCAGAGGGAGGTGGACGGGGGGCACCATGTTGTGGCAGAAGGAATAATTGTTGGTGGAGAGAAGAGGAAGAGCGAGGGGGAGCAGCAGAACAGGAAGGGCGATGAGGGGAAGAGAGAGGAGTGGACAAGAAAGGTGTCAGGGAGGATGCTGAAGTAGAAGAGTCTAGAACAGAGAGAGAGTTGGAAAGAGAAACTGGAGGGGCCTGAGAGTAGAAAGTAAAACAAGAAGAGGGAGAAAGGGAGGTGGAAGAGGGGAGAGCAGAAACAGAGGTAGAGGAAACAACAGTGACAGTCGGAGGGGTAGGTGAGGAGGAGGAGGCAGTAGAGGAACCGGGGACTGGCGATACCAAAGGGGCAAGTGTGTCAGATAGGGAGGTGATGGCAGAAAAGGAGTTAGAGGTTGTAGTGTCTGCTGTGTGGTGGGACTGAGAAACGGCAGAGGTGGTAGGTACAGGACGGGTCACTCGAGCATAAGTAAGATGGGAGGAGAATCCCAAGTCATGGGCACGTTCACGAGCTGCATGGAGGGAGAGACCTTCTTTCCAGCGAATCCTGGAGACTTCGGATTCGAAGATGTATACTGGACAATTCCGGGATGAGACAGTATAAGAGCCTTGGCAGTTCGGGCAGACATGGATCTTTGCTACTGTACGCAGACTGAAGAGGTGTGGCCGGGTTGGGCACAGGTAGGACACACTGCCTCTGAAGTACAGTGTTTGGCTGGGTGGCCATAACGCCAACAAGAAGAGCATTGTTGAGGACGAGGCGTGTACTCTTTGACCCGGAGTCGTGTGCCACCAATAATCACAGATGTGGGAAGATCACGGTCCTTAACGATGATTTTGGCGATCTTAACCGAGTATTTGCGGTGCCCCAGAGGGAGAAGTGTGTAGCACTGGACAGAAATTACTGGAAGGTGTTGGGCTGACAAGATTGCTTGTATGTCTGCAGAACATTCTGAAAAGCTGCGGTCTCCTATGGCTATATATGACGGGACCAGAACAGTTCCAGTGGTAGAGTTTAGGTGGGTATCCGGAACTGCCAAGATAGGGAGACTAGAGGGGTCAGTAAGTGATAACACCTTCTCAGCTTGCGCAGCAGTTTGTACAGTCAAGAGGCGGTCTCCATTAGAACGTGATGTTAATGTGATATCAGGACCTATTTGTCGATGGAGAGAGAGATGGAGAGTGAGGTCATTCGCCGTTGGTTGGATGTTAAAATACTTAGGCCACGTCTGGCGACCGAAAATTGATGTTAGTGACGGGGGATTTGGAAAGAGAGGGGAAGGAAGGAGAGGGGGGGGGGAGTCGAAGAAACAGAAGAATAGGAAGAGGAGGAAAGAGGCAGAAAAGTAGGGGGGGGGGATCCGCCTGTTCGGGAGAAGGTTATGGAGGAGTATCTCCCGTTGCTCCTCCTTGAATAAGTGTTGGAGAATCATCAGTGGCCATGATGAGCCTAACTGTATACGACAGGAATTAAACTGGTCCGCTCCTGAGAGCCCGAGTCAGGAGTAATGGCAAAAAATACAAGGGCTACCGTACCCATGGTTCCCTGAGGCCGTTCGTGACTGACACAAAAGATACAGCCTTGCATCCCATCAGCACAGCTCTCACACCTTAGGAAGGTGAGACGAAAAGAAGATAAAAGAAGAGAAGGGAAGAAAAAGGACCAAGCAAAATTAGTAGGGTCAAGGACTGGGACCCAAGGGCAGGGGAAGCAGGGCATAGCGACGCCATCCCCACCATCAGGACCCAGCCCCAGACCCCTGAGCCCCCCCACGACTACAACCGGCTTGGTACTGGGGGTGGAGAGAGAGAGAGAGAGAGAGAGAGAGAGAGAGAGAGAGAGAGACAGACAGACAGACAGACAGAGAGACAGACAGACAGAGACAGACAAACAGACAGACAGACAGACATAGACATAGACATATATTTATTAGGCTCAGATTTTATACAAAGTATGGAGCACACCTCCCGATTTTAGTACATAGTATAGTGTATCCTAGGGTTATCAATACAAATTACCTAACAATATTAAGTACAGACTTGACGAGTAATGCTACTTTGCACTGTATGGCATAGCTATTACTTTGAAATAATTTGCTAACTTACATTTACTGGGATTA
Organism: Coenobita brevimanus; assembly: GCF_032717465.1. NCBI lineage: Eukaryota > Metazoa > Arthropoda > Malacostraca > Decapoda > Coenobitidae > Coenobita > Coenobita brevimanus. Next base: position 17,871,213 of record NC_136981.1, read on the forward strand.
TTTCTGTAATACATTGGTATATACCTAAGCCTTAATGCTGTGATGTCATCATTAATACACTCAAATAATACATAATACTCGTCTCCAAGGATATTATCATTACATTTATTGCAGAACCTTTCTTCTCTAGGAATTCTGTTGAACCTACATGTTACAATGGGTAATCTGTGATTATTAGTTCTGAATTTACGTAGGTTAATCCTGTGCTGTTTTGGTAATTTTACTAGATGTGATGATTTACTATTCAATATTGACTGCCATTCAGTGATCCACTGGTCCTTAACCATTCTCTCAAAAGCAAGTTTCAGCCATAAACTATTATTAACTTCTTGGCCCAACCATATGCCTGACATACCTGAATTATTCAACAAAGTTTTTATATAGTTCAACCACTGTGATTTGAAACTGTTTTCATTATACAGTTTGTAAAGACACTGATACATTACAAAACAAAGTTTATCTTGCTTACCAGTAATTATTCTTGACCAATAATTCAACATTCTACTTTTAACATGCATACTGATAGGATATTTACCCAACTCCCCATAAATCATGGCATTGCATGTTGTTTTACGAACATTAAGTATATGTTTCGGGAATGTAACATGTACTTTCTCTATATCCTAAATACATCTGTATCCACAAACCTCACAGCCATATGTAATGATCGGTAATACCATCGAATCAAACAACTCTAGTTGCAAGTCAACAGGCAAATCAAATTTACGACACTTTGCAATCAAACTGTACATTGCTCTCCTACCCTGCTGCACCAGTTGTTCCTGGCATGTTTTAAAACTTCCATTATAATTCATGATAACACCCAAATATTTATATTCCTCAACAATTTCAATCTTTTCTCCTTTAAATTGAAAGTTATAATCCTCTGTTCCACATCTTGTCATGCTAAATATAGTAATCTTTGTCTTTTTGCAATTGATGTCTAACTTCCATGTGTCACAATACATTTCCATAGCTTTAAGTGCATTGCAAATACCTACTTCACTCTCAGCTAATATAATAGTATCATCTGCATACATCAAGACGAGAACTTTAAGCATATTATCCACCCATTCGTCATCAATAATAATGTAATTACAGCTGTTCTAACAGGTATTCTTCAATTTCATTCACATACAAAGAGAGAAATGGTGACAGATTTTCTCCCTGTCTGACACCAGTATAACTTACAAAATAGTCAGAGACTTCTTGAGTAACTGAAACACAAGATTTTGTATTGCTGTACATATTCCTTATTACTCTAATAATTTTACCGTTAATTCCTATCTTCAGTTGTTTATACCAGAGGCCATGGGCCGGATGCACTAACGCAGTTACGGTCCCGTAACTCGCTACGGGCGGGGGAAAAGGGAGCGGCGTCGGATGTTGGTGTGCACTAAACACTTTCGGAGACCTTACGGGAGCCGGAGTTACGATCGCCGCTAAGGTTGGGCCCGACCATCCTTAACGTCTCCCGTATCTTTCAGACACCCGAAAATAAATTGAATTAAGCATTCTCTCGTGTAAACGAATTATTTCACTAAACTGGGTAGTTAATAGAGGTGCTGTACAACAATATACAGTGCGCTGAATTGTACATTAGTGTAAATTGGTGGTTTCAGTATGTATTCATTAGTGTTCTACTGTGTTATATGCTCATCAGTGTTGTGTAGTACTATAAATTAGTGTTTTACAGTATTAACGTACGCTTTAGGTTGGTAGAAAATTATAGTGTGCTTTAATGTAGTCTATAGTAGTGTACAGCAATGTTAGTGTGAAATAGTGTAAGGTGTAGTGCTGTAGAGTAGTATAATATGTTCTGTTGTGTAGTAGAGTACATCGTCAGGACAAGAACCTCTAGGAGAATAGCCTAATAGGTCAAGCCCCTAGAAAAAAAAAAATCCCTTTTCTAATATAGTTTCAAGATAGGTTAATTTAAAATCAAGGTTAGGTTATTTTTGATTAGGTTAATTTTTGTTAAGTTATGTTTGTTTATATGTGGATTGCATTATTGTAAGGTTAGCTTGGTTTAATTTGGGCTCATGTAAGGTTAGGTTAGTACTGGGTTAGGGTAGGTTAATTTAAGAATTAGGTTAGGTTAGGTTAAATGTTGGTTAGATTAGGTTTATTTTTGTTAGGTAAGATTTGTTTATTTTTGGATTGAATATTGATAAGGTTAGCTATGTTAAACTAATGTTAGGCTAATTTAAGGTTAGGTGAGATTAGGTTGGTGTAAGAATTGGGTTAAGCCTTGGTTCCTTTTAGTTTAAACCAAATTATTTTAAATTTAGGTTAAGTTAGGGTAGTTTATTACTGGAATGGGGTGGGTTAAAATTATCTTAATTTATTAGGCTAGGATAATTTAAGTTTAGGGTTATGTTGAGTTAGCATATGATAGTTGTATGAACAGGGCAAGGGGAATTTTGACATTTCAAGGGGGCAATTTATTTAAAAAAAAAAAAAAAGCCAAAACGGTCATAAAAGCCTGTTATGTTGGTTAGATTTTATGGTTTTTGGCTTTTGATTTGTGCCTTCTGAGAGTAAGGACAAAATTTGGATCCTCACATAATTGTTATGGCCACATAAAAGTACAAAATCTTAATATAAAAAGCTTATACCAAAATTTTCACTAAAACCACTAAATTCCATGCCATAAAAATTTAAGATTAACCCGAGTATATATTTATTCAAAACTTCAAAGGAGGGATGGAATCCCTCATGGGACTTAGAAAGGAATTATTCAGTATTTTCTGGCAAAAGTGAGGAATGACTAAGAACAGTATATATGTGAATCTCAGAGCAAGGTTAGGGTTGGATAAATTTAGCTTGTTAGGTCGATTATTATTATATTTTTGCTGGCTTAGGATAGCTTGTTCTATGTGGCTCTTATGTTTCTTCAGTTAAGTTCTGTTAGGTTAGGTTATTTAGTTAGGTATTGTTAGGTTGTTAGGTAAGGTGAAATTGTTTGGTTAAGATTTGGTTAGGTTAGGCTCGTTGGCTTAGCTTAGGCTGTTCAGTTACCTTTGGTCAGGTTACTTTAGGTTCTTAGGTCAGGTTACTGTTAAGCAAAAAATAAAATAAAAAAACTACACAAATTTTCTTTGCTGGAGCTTTTATCCTAGGGTGCTTTTTCTAGGGTGCTTTTGTTCGACATAAAATGTCAGGTACAGTACCGTACAGTGTACAACAGTGTCAGTTTAGTTTTGCAGAACGCACATTAATGTCGTAATAAGTGTTGTACGGCTGAAATGTTAAATATAAGAGCGATTCAGTCTGTACAGTATACTGAAGGCATTTTAATGTACTCGTATATTATTGAATAATAGTAATGTGCAGTACTGCTGCACAACATGCAGCAGTAGCTATGCTGGTAATATTGTGAGTAATGCTTTCTGCTCACTGCACTTCCCAAACTGGCAAGCACTTCATATATTTCATCCAAGCCTGTCCTCTGTTTTGGAGTTCTCAGCTGAGAGCCAGTGTCACCAAACACGATGATTGGCTGAAGCGTCTAGACAGAGAAGCATCCTGCGTTGTGATTAGCCAAAGCGACCATCAGCTGAACGGGGAAAAATTCCCTCAAACACAGCGAGTTCCCCCCCCCCCCCTTAGCCTTACGGTCACCGTACGATGGTGGGAGAAATGTTAGTACATAGCAAAACACCGACCATCGTGCGGGGACCGTAGCGTCGGCGCCCTTACGGGGACCTTACGGGGACGTGTTAGTGCATCCGCCCCCATCTCTCCACACAAGGTCGAAAGCTTTTCTGTAATCAACATACAGGCAATACAATTTTTTCTTCTTGTGCTGAAACAGATCAATTAAATTTTTTAATACAATGACATGATCAGTAGTTGAATATCCCTCCCTAAAGCCTGCTTGCATTTCCTTAATGATAGAATTATCGTCACAAAATTTGGTTAATCGTACATTGAGTATTGTTGTAAACAATTTTCCTACACAACTTAGTAGAGTTATACCTCTATAATTATTTACATCATTTACTTCTACGTTCTTATAAATAGGAACAATTATTCCTATCAGCCATTCCTCTGGGATATTTCCTGTCTCTAGAACCTTATTAAAGAGTTTTACATATAAGGGGCACAATAGGTGTTTAGTATTTTTTATATATTCATTGATAATATTATCAATACCAGCAGCCTTGTCATTCATAAGCTTCAGTATACACTTGTACACCTCATCCTCTGTAACCACTTTATTTAACACACTTTCGTCTTCAGTATCAATATCAATGTCTATATTGCCAAGAGAATCTTCGAGGTTATCCTCTTGTGCTAGTCTCTTAAAATGATTCATAAATTCTGAAATTAGTATGGGTATATCAGATTTTTTCTGTGTTCCCTGTAAAATCTGCCAATATAATCTAGGGTCTTTGGTCTCAGCATTCCGTAACTTTACAATTAAAGTACATTTTTCTTTCCCTTTGATTCGTTTCAGTTCTTGGTTATATTTCTTACTTTTTGTTATCATTATAACTACAGTATTCAGATTTTTCTCTGTATTATTCTTATGTTTTGCCTTATGATACTCTTTCCTGCTTCAATAACATTGTTTATCATAACCAGACATAGTACTATTATTACTTTTCTTTATAAATGCCTTACCCTTCTGTGAAAATTTTTTCAAAGCTGGTTCAATAAGAAATTTCCTTAAATCATCATTTATATCCGAAATAAACTTAAAATTAGCATTTTCGAGTACCTGAGCCACAAAATCATGGTTTATACTGTTAACATATTCAGTAGCTCTACGTTTATCCCACTTTCCTGGTTTATTGTTTCCCTCAGATGTCCCCTTACTATTTTTAATACATCCCTTACTTTCCCGATCCTCACACAAATGGATACTCACCTTTGTTATATTCCTAATACCAAAAGATATACCACAATGCACATCTGAAAAAAGAGGGTCAAAATCCAAAATCTTGAAGTTTTGCATGTGAGGTAAGATGAATAGTGATCCAATAGCATAGTCAACAACTGTATCAAAGACTGTAGTTTCTTTACCAATCATGCAATCCTCTCCTACTCTTCCATTAAATATACACAACATATTGTTTCTACATATTTCTAATAATTTCTTACCATACACATTAACGCCTGTCATATCTCTAGAATACCTCTCTATTGGAAAACCAAGCTGCACCATACTCTCGCTGACATCTATCAATTTCCTCATTATCATCATCATCCCCTAGACCATATTGATATAATGGGACAATATCAGTAGTAGTGCCCGTGCGCGCATTAAAATCGCCACATATAATATGGTAAAAGTCAGAGATGGGTGAGAGCTAGGAGGGTTAGGTGTGGCAGGGAGGTTTTGAAAGTGAGTGAGTTTGATAAAAGAGAGAAAAAGATAGAGTATCAAGAGAAATTGAAAGATGAGTGGAATGCAGTGAAAGATCGGGAAAATGGCAGTGTGGAGGAGGAATGACAGTTATTTAAGAGTGCTGTGGTGGGGCATGCAGAAGAGGTGAGTAGTGTGAGACGTGTGGGTGGTGGTGTAAGAAAAGGAAGTGAATGGTGGTGCGAGGAAGTAAGTATTGCTGTGGCTGAGAAGAGACGTGCATATGAAGTGTGGCTGTAGAGAAGGGATGAGGTGTCATATGAGAGGTATAAGGAAAAGAGGAGTAGGGCGAGAAGGGCTGTGCGTGATGCTAAAGTTGCAGCAGATGAGAGGTGGGGTAGGTGACTGACTGAGAATTTTCAACAGAATAAGAAAATGTTTTGGAAGGAGGTGAAAAGGGTGCGAAAGGGAGAGTCTGGGAGGGAAGAACGTGTAAAAGCAGAGGATGGAAGGATGTTAACTGAGATGGATGCAGAAAGGAAGAGATGGGCAGAGTATTTTGAAAGATTGTTAAAAGTAGAGGAGGAAAGGGTGACTGAGATTGTGGCGGATGGAAGGGTGCAAAGAATAAATGTGTTGGGAGAGTTGAATGATTCTTTGATCACGAAGGAGGAAGTGGAGAAGGCAGTAAAGGAGATGAAAAGAGGGAAAGCTGCAGATATGGATGGGTGTGCTGTGGAATGCCTGAAGGGTGGTGGAGCATCTATTGTTGATTGGTTAGTAAGATTGTTGAATGTGTGCTTTGTGAAAGGTATGGTGCCAATTGACTGGGCAAGTGCTTGTGTGGTTCCATTGTATAAAGGCAAGGGTGATAAGTATGAATGTACTAGCTTTAGGGGTATAAGTCCGTTGAGTGTTGTAGGTAAGGTGTATGGTAGAGTGTTAATTATGAGAGTTAGAGAGGGTACAGAGGGAGTGATTAGTGATGAGCAGTGTGGCTTTAGAAGAGGGAGGGGATGCGTGGATCAGGTGTCTGCTGTGAGACAAGTGTGTGAAAAGTATTTAGCGAAAGGCAAGGATGTGTTTTGGGCATTTATGGATTTAGAGAAAGCGTACGGTATGATAGAATTGATAGGGAGGCTTTGTGGACTGTTTTAAGATTGTATGGACTTGATGGTAGGTTATTAAAAGGGGTGAAAAGTTTTTATGTAAATAGTAGAGCGTGTGTAAGAGTGGGAAATGCTGTGAGTGATTGGTTTCCCGTGAGAGTGTGGCTGCAACAGGGATGTGTGATGTTGCCTTGGTTATTTAATATTTACATGGATGGTGTTGTAAGGGAGGTGAATGCAAGAGTTTTAGGTGGAGGTCTGAGTCTGGTAAATGTTGATGGTGGAGAGTGGAATCTGAAGCAGCTGCTGTTTGCAGATGATACTGCACTGGTGGCTGATTCAGAGGAGAGATTGAGACAGTTGATAGAGGAGTTTGGAAGGGTGTGTGAAAGGAGGAAATTGAAAGTAAATGAGAATAAGAGTAAAATGATGAAGTGTGCGAGGTTGGTAGATGGTAGGGGGATGAATATAGTTTTGAATGGTGAGTTGCTTGAGGAGGTAGAGTGTTTTAAATATCTAGGGTCACATGTTGCTGTGGATGGAAGAATAGGTGCAGAAGTGAAGTTTAGAATAAATGAAGTAGGAAAGGTGCTGTGAGGAATGAAAAAAGTGTTTAGATGTTGTTTGCCTAGAATGGATGTAAAGAGAAGGCTGTATGAGGGTGTTGTGGTACCGACTGCATTATATGGGGCTGAAACATGGAATATAGGTGTAGCAGAGAGGAAAAGTTTGAATGTAATGGAGATGAGGTGTCTGAGGAGTATGTGTGGAGTGACGCATATGGATCGAGTGCGAAATGATGAAGTGAGAAGAACTGGAGTTATTTGGTAGATGGCTGGTAGAGTTGAGCAGAGGGTGTTGCGATGGTTTGGGCATATGGAGAGAATGGATAATGAGCGACTGGTGAAAAAGATAACTAGATCTGATGTGAGAGGTGTAAGGCTGAGGGGAAGACCACGAATAGGATGGATGGACAGTGTGAAGAGAGCGCTGGATGCGAGAGGGATGTCTGTTGAGCAAGGAAGAGTGGCTGTGCGTGACAGAAATAAATGGAGAGAAATTGTGAATGAATAAGGGATGACAGCCCTGAGGGGATATTCTCCTGCATTTGGTTTGATCAGCTAGTCAGGTCAGGTGCGGGTAAGGGGATGGGTCTGTTATGATGTGGCAGGGGTAAACCAGTTCTGCTGTCGGGCCCTGCTGCGGATGTCACTGCTTGCATTGCGCAGTTGACCCTTGTGCGGTGTGGTGCTGTGAGGATCTGTCCGTTCTCCCCTTTGGGGCTAAGATGCGAATGAATGTGTTTGAATGGATGAGTAAATGGGGAGTGTGTCGTCCTGTCTCGGCTACCTCCCTTTCCTTGGGGGAAGCAGCCTTGGTATATAGATAGATAGATTTAAGACCACACACATTAATTGATACTATATTGATATCTTGATATGTTATTTCAGCTTTATTTCCACTGTTTTTCTCTCCTTTGCTTCTGAGTATATTTACTCTTGGTATATTATTGTGTGCTACGCATTTACCCTATGCTACAGTGTCCCCCACAAGTTGATCCATCTTCAGTCGCTTCCAATCTGGGGTCACGATCCCCACCTTACTCAGGTCGTCTGGGGTGTTTATCTCAATGGCACGGTTCGGATCCTCGGTTAGCCAGGCCACGATCTTCCCATTTCTTGAAGTAACATTTTTAACTCCCACTTGATCCTTCACTATCTTCATCATCGCTGCTCTAAGTTGTGTCAAGTCCTCTTTAATAAATATAATGATGTTTTTATTCTTCAGCTCACCTTTTTTTCTTGAGAATTACATTCCTCTTCTTCCTACTGCTAAACCGAATGATCACAGGTCGAGCACGATCTTGGGGCTTCCCCAGGCGATGAATCACTGAGACTCCTCCAGGTTGTAAGTGAACTCTAATGTTCGAAGCAAGCTCGACCACTTTCTCCTCTAGTGTTTCCTCTGTTTCTTCTCTTTCTTCCTCACAATCCACAAATGTGTAAGTTATCGCTTCTTTGATACTGCTCTAACTTGTCACATTCATACTTCATTAGTAAAGTTTGCCGCTGAACCTGGAAGCTATCCACTGTTTTCCTTTTTACTGCTTCCATCATTCGTTCCATTGCTGCTGTCACTGCTTCGGACACTGCTACAGAGAGAGAGAGAGAGAGAGAGAGAGAGAGAATGAAGGAAGGCATTATGCATGGTTACTGAATTCTTTAAAGCTTACACATTATCAGCCATTTTCCTACAACACTACGGGGGTGATTGTGTGTGTGTGTGTGTGTGTGTGTGTGTGTGTGTGTGTGTGTGTGTGCCGCAGATCCCTCTGTCCGCGTCTCACTGATCTCTGCACAAATACTTAAATGGATAGTAAAATGCATGCGTTCATGCACACACACACACACACACACACACACACACACACATGCACTGATCGAGGTTAAGCTCTGAATTGCGAGCAAAAAAAAAAAAAAAAAAATGAAATATACGCGTTAGGCATTATTTTTGGCTAAATATTTTTGACAGAGAACAGTAAAAAAATAATGGACGTTTATTTATCCCATACAAAGTATATTTATTTTTACTCCTTAGGGTGACTTTATCTGTATAAGGGAAGTTTTTTTCTTATTAAGTTTATGATAATCTCCAGTATACCGTTCTTTTCTTAACTTGGCCCAAATTTTCGTCTTTGTGAACTTATTTTACGTACAGTTGGCCACACGATTCCCTGAACACTTCTAGCGACATGTGGAAACCCCATCACGTTTGTTTACTCGAGTGTAGTAGTAGAATTCCATGAATGAAGGGCCGATGATGTGTCGTGACTGCTGATTGGTTGATTGGAAACCAGGATGAAAAGTTTCCATGTAAAGAATGTTAGAAAATATTTAGTGCCTTGGATAAATAAAATAAATATTGTATATAAGTATTCAAGGTAATATATCAGTGAAGAATAGTGGTTCAATGCATAGACATGAAATTCATTACATATAAATTATCACGCAGCGACATAGGAAACAAGGTGAGGAAGCCCAGTATCCGGGTAGCCGACAACCCTCAACTACGAGTGATGAAATACTTTTCGAAGCATAACGGATCGAGTACTGTCAAGAATGCGACCTCCCAGTACTTTACTCAATAGCTTATTGTCAAAGACAGGAAAGAATAATCGAGTGGCGACGTGTTATTGTAATGAATATTACATTTAAGTAGTAATGATCTGAGTTTCGAATAAAGTACCGGGAATCACCACACGCTGGAGTGAAAGTCCGGGCCAACATTAAATTCGGTTGCCCTACACAGCCAGCTTTGCATTTGTGTTTAATCCTTTGACTGTTAGTTTTTCCCTTACGTTGAATAAAATCGTATGGTGTTAGCCACAATAATATGCCAACTGATTCTATTATTAGGGAAAAGGTTAATACTAGACCGTATTCTAACCTTCCTTATACAGCCTATATATTCTTAATCATAACTGTTGCATCTTTCGTTCCCCCCACCTCACCCTGACCTTCCAACTCTCCTTCCCTCAGCCTCACTCACAGGTATTTTTCCCTTCCTCCATTTCACTCTCACCTTCCATCTCTGGTTCCCTCCACCTCACCATCACCGTCCATCCTTCCATCCCTTTGCACTCCCACCTTCCAAATTTACTTTCGTCTCTCGCTCAGGCTTTGCCTCCCTCCGCACATTCACCTCCCATCATTTCTTCCCTCCCCCTCACTCTCACCTTCCATCGTTCTCCCTTCGGGTTGATTTCAGTTTCCATCTTTCCCTCTCCGTCCTCACTCTCACCTTCCATATTTCCTTCCCTTCTTTTCACTCTTGTCTTCTATCTTTCCATCTCTTCTGATCGCGGTTTCCTTCCATCTCTTCCTACTTATCCCTTATGCACACCAAATATATCCGTATATTAGCTCTTTCTCTATGCCAAATATATACACACATCTAGAGTATTTGTCTGTCCTACCGCTTCATTTATAAATGTCTAGCTGCCTTATTTACGTAGGTTTGGTTTGCTGTGGATACAGCTGAAGGATATTTTTGCGTCGAAGCGAGCTCTAGGGAATGGCCTGCGGTATTCTTATTCTTGTTGTTGGTGTTGTTGTTGGCAGACTCGTCGATACTCTCAAAAAGTGAGATTTAGAAGCAAGTTAGAGCCAATGTCCATAGAAGGTAAGTTGTAGCAATTTAAACAAGAATAACTTTTTGTTTAAAACGTTTTTGGATTCCTGGTCATCTAAGGTGTTTTGTGTGTGTGTGTGTGTGTGTGTGTGTGTGTGTGTGTGTGTGTGTGTGTGTGTGTGTGTGTGTTGAAGTTGGCAAATTCGTCGACACTTTCTCAAAAGTGGGATTTTGAAGCAATTTAGAGACAACGTGCATAAAACAAGAGATGTAGCGTTTTCAAAGATAAACACTTTGTGTTTAAAAAGGTTTTTTATTCGAGGTCATCTGAGGCCGTAAATTAGTCATTGCGGCGCATATGGAAGAGTGTGTCTTCCCTTGTTGATTTACCACCTTCCCTATTCAACTCCAGCATTTATTTTTATTCCCACTCCATCATCTATCCCCCAGGTTTCAAACACCTTGCCTTGCCAATGTCCAACCCAGCCATAGCAGTGTCCTACCCAACCCCTGCCCGGTCCACATACTCAGTTACCCTACTCCCAACCATAACTTCCGCTACTACTGTACTACATTGTTATTACACATAATTAGGTTTATGTTCATGACATGTAATGTAATGTTATATGCCATAACTGTGTGTGTGTGTGTGTGTGTGTGTGTGTGTGTGTGTGTGTGTGTGTGTGTGTGTGTGTGTGTGTGTGTGTGTAAGAATCCCACCATACAATGAACGTATTACACGTAGCTTTTGTATGAGTCATTATAATACAAGGTTCAAACTGGTGCGATGCGTGGCATACAAACCCCTCTCACAACCCCCTCTACAGAATATGATGCCAGTTTAGCCCCTACTGTACTGCAATACAAAGCTGGAAGTAGGTTGGTCCACCCTATTCCCCCCCGTCCCCCATTATTTTCGAACCCCCCACCACACTAAGTTCACTGTTCCACATCTTGCCAGTGTGTCAGGGAGATTAATCTCATTTTCACTCTGTCCACTTTCTTTACTAATATAATGTTTTTCGACCAACATATTACCGTTCTATTTGTTAAAAACGCATGTGGGATTAAGAGATAAAGACACATCAATACTGATTAAATGGGTGCAGAAAAATCTATCTATCTATCTATATACCTAGGCTGCTTCCCCCAAGGAAAGGGAGGTAGCCGAGACAGGACGACTCACTCTCCATTTACTCATCCATTCAAACACATTCATTCGCATCTTAGCCCCAAAGGGGAGAACGGACAGATCCTCACCGCATCACACCGCACAAGGGTCAACTGCGCAATGCAAGCAGTGACATCCACAGCAGGGCCCGACAGCAGAACTGGTTTACCCCTGCCACATCATAACAGACCCATCCCCTTACCCGCACCTGACCTGACTAGCTGATCAGACCAAATGCGGGAGAATATCCCCTCAGGGCTACGTCATCACTTATTCATTCACAATTTCTCTCCATTTATTTCTGTCACGCACAGCCACTCTTCCTTGCTCAACAGACATCCCTCTCGCATCCAGCGCTCTCTTCACACTGTCCATCCATCCTATTCGTGGTCTTCCTCTCAGTCTTACACCTCTCACATCAGATCTAGTTATCTTTTTCACCAATCGCTCATTATCCATTCTCTCCATATGCCCAAACCATTGCAACACCCTCTGCTCAACTCTACCAGCCATCTCCCGAACAACTCCAGTTCTCCTTCGCACTTCATCATTTCGCACTCGATCCATACGCGTCACTCCACACATACTCCTCAGACATCTCATCTCCATTACATTCAAACTTTTCCTCTCTGCTACACCCATATTCCATGTTTCAGCCCCATATAACGCAGTCGGTACCACAACACCCTCATACAGCCTTCTCTTTACATCCATTCTAAGCGAACAACATTTAAACACTTTTTTCATTCCTCGCAGCAGCTTTCCTACTTCATTTATTTTAAACTTCACTTCTGCATCTATTCTTCCATCCACAGCAACATGTGACCCTAGATATTTAAAACAATCTACCTCCTCAAGCAACTCACCATTCAAAACTATATTCATCCCCCTACCATCTATCAACCTCGTACACTTCATCACTTTACTCTTATTCTCATTTACTTTCAATTTCCTCCTTTCACACACCCTTCCAAACTCCTCTATCAACTGTCTCAATTTCTTCTCTGAATCAGTCACCAGTGCAGTATCATCTGCAAACAGCAGCTGCTTCAGATTCCACTCTCCTCCATCAACATTTACCAGACTCAGACCACCTAAAACTCTTACATTCACCTCCCTTACAACACCATCCATGTAAATATTAAACAACCAAGGCGACATCACACATCCCTGTCGCAGCCCCACTCCACGGGAAACCAATCACTCACAGCATTTCCCACTCTTACACACGCTCTACTATTTACATAAAAACTTTTCACCCCTTTTAGTAACCTACCATCAAGTCCATACAATCTTAAAACAGTCCACAAAGCCTCCCTATCAATTCTATCATACGCTTTCTCTAAATCCATAAATGCCCAAAACACATCCTTGCCTTTCGCTAAATACTTTTCACACACTTGTCTCACAGCAAACACCTGATCAATGCATCCCCTCCCTCTCCTAAAGCCACACTGCTCATCACTAATCACTCCCTCTGTACCCTCTCTAACTCTCATAATTAACACTCTACCATACACTTTACCTACAACACTCAACAGACTTATACCCCTAAAGCTAGTACATTCATACTTATCACCCTTGCCTTTATACAACGGGACCACACAAGCACTTGCCCAGTCAATTGGCACCATACCTTTCTCAAAGCACACATTCAATAATCTTACTAACCAGTCAACAATAGTCACTCCACCACCCTTCAGGCATTCCACAGCACACCCATCCATACCTGCAGCTTTCCCTGTTTTCATCTCCTTTACTGCCTTCTCCACTTCCTCCTTCGTGATCAAAGAATCATTCAACTCTCCCAACACATTTATTCCTTGCACCCTTCTATCTGCCACAATCTCAGCCACCCTTTCCTCCTCTACATTTAACAATCTTTCAAAATACTCTGCCCATCTCTTCCTTACTGCATCCATCTCAATTAACATCCTTCCATCCTCTGCTTATACTCGTTCTTCCTTCCCAGACTCTCCCTTTCGCACCCTTTTCACCTCCTTCCAAAACATTTTCTTATTCTGTTGAAAATTCTCTGTCAGCCGCCTACCCCACCTCTCATCTGCTGCCACTTTAGCATCACGCACAGCCCTTCTCGCTCTATTCCTCTTTTCCTTATACCTTTCATATGACATCTCATCCTTCCTCTGCAGCCACACTTCATATGCACGTCTCTTCTCAGCCACAGCCATACTTACTTCCTCGCACCACCATTCACTTCCTTTTCTTACACCACCACCCACACGTCTCACACCACACACCTCTTCTGCATGCCCCACCACAGCACTCTTAAACAACTGCCATTCCTCCTCCACGCTGCCATTTTCCCGATCTTTCACTGCGTTCCACTCATCTTTCAATTTCTCCTGATACTCTATCTTTTTCTCTCTTTTATCCAACTCACTCACTTTCAAAACCTCCCTGCCACACCTAACCCTCCTAGCTCTCACCCATCTCTTACCTACTCTTAACTTTCCCTCCACCAGGTAGTGGTCAGACATACCTCCACCCTCCCCTCTCAGAACTCTCACATCCAACAATCTTCCTATTACATTCCTAGACACAACCACATAGTCCATCAAGGCTCTATCAACAACCCTTCCACCCTCCTGTCTCACCCATGTATACTTATAAATATCTTTCTTCTCAAACAGCGTATTCCCAATCACCATCTCTCGCTCAACACACATCGCTATCATTCGTTTCCCATTTTCATTTCTTCCAGGCACACCATGCATACCAACTACGCCTTCAACTGCTACATTTCCCACTCTAGCATTCAGATCTCCCATCATTACCACATTCACATTCGCTCCAAAACTCTGCAGACACTCATCAACATCATTCCAGAAAGACTCCCTCTCTTGTTCATCCCTTTCACTACCAGGCCCATATGCACTCACAAACACTCACAACTCACGTTCAAATTTCGCTTTCACCCACATCAGTCTCGATGACACCTCCTTCCATTCAATCACACACTGCTGTACTTCCGGACTCACTAACAAGGCCACACCTTCTCTTGCCCTTCCTCTATCAACACCTGACAATCTTCCATTCACACTTCCAAACATAGATTCCCCCTTCCCTTTCATCTTCGTTTCACTCAAAGCTAACACATCCAACTTTCTTCTCACAAACATTCTCCCAATCACCTCCCTTTTAGCCTCAATTGTACTACATCCACGCACATTCATAGACCCAATCTTCAGGGTACGGGGATAACTCCATCCCCCGTCCCTTTCTCTGGCCTGTCTCTTTTTAGGAACTAAAAAACAGAGGAGGGGGTCCCTAGTCCCCTCACCCCGCCCCTTTTAGTCGCCTTTTACGACACGCAGGGAATACGGTGGCAGTATTATTCCTAACACAACCCGGCCGCAGAGTAGTAGCACCACCCCATAGTGCGGCCAGGTTGTGTCCCCCCCGCCACAGGGGGGGAAGTGTAAATTCTGGATGTGTGATATTCCAACTCATCATCATTCCTTCACGAGGAGAATAGTGGGTGATGAAGGAATGTTATGGGAACATCTTTGAAACTATTACAGTACACCACAGCATACGATTAGTTACAAAGTAACGTCTCATTACAAAGAGCTTTCTAATTTTAGATGGAGAGTTCACAGTTTCGTTGGATTCATATTATATGCTCACAATACCTTCACATAAATATTACAGGTATTTACAAAGTTCACATATTCGTTGCACATATATATATATATATATATATATATATATATATATATATATATATATATATATAATTTCCATAGATAGATAGACAGACAGATAAAAGATAGGTAAATATATTGATAAAAAACAAATTTTATATTTATATTTTATCAATTCAGGAGTAGTTAACAACAATTTAAACATGGGTTCGAAAAGTAACATTATGTTGTTATTTAGGTTTCTTTTAGTGAAGCTAGTGAGGCTACACAGGAAAGTGTAAACAAATGGGTAAATTACATTGCAACAAAATGATTCCCATATGACTCAACCCTTTACAAAATTGATCAGTACCGTGTCCAGCCACCATGTTTGTCAATAACATTTTGTTAACGGTCAGTAACAGACGCAACATGATTTATACTAATCCAGGCCTTCTCAACACTTCCCATTCTTGTTGCACATGTTGATGTAGCCGTTCTCTCGTCCTCTCTTCCGTTGGCTCCCAAACATTCACAATGTTGGCCCATATATTTTTGATTGGGTTCATGTCACAATCCTTACTAGGCCAGACCTGAACTTCGATGTTTCTTTGCTCCTGAAACCACCGTGTTACTACCTGGGCAGTGTGAATTGGACACCTATCATGCATGAAGAGGACTCTTTCTGGGAATGGGAGAGCATAGCCCCGGACAGACGGTAGCATACTTCCTCGAGTATTTCTATGTACTGGTCGGCAGTCAATCGACCATGAATTGGGGTCACCTCTCCCACACCGTGCAACCAAATCCACCCCCATGTATTAGCAGTTATATGTCCACTCCTAGCCTCGTCAAAGATATGTTCCTCGTCATATCTGGTGTTGTTTCGGCGCCAACAATGGATTCTTCCATGTGTTGTGGATGAAAATATTTTTTCATCACTAAATATGACTCGTCCCCAGAAATCGAGATCTTCTTGAACATAACGTTGGGCAAATTGATGCCTGAACATCCGGTGCCTCGCTGTCAGCTTCTCCTTCCTTGCTGGGATCCTGTGATGTATTCCTTGCTCGCGCAATCTTCTTACTAATTCCGCCGACACATCAAGCTGGAGATCATCACGAATGGCGACAGCATTGGTGAAGGGGTTTGCTTCAGCAGCATTAACAATCCTCTCATCCTCGGCAGCAGTTGTTTTCCGAGGCATACCTGTCTGGTGGTGATCTTTCAAATTTCCCTCCTCTTCCCATCTCCTCAGCCACAAGTAAACGTTTGTCCGGGATATCCGAAGCTCTCTTGCTATTTCCGTAGGGGACATGCCACTCTCCCTCATCCGAACAATCCTTCCTCGTTCGGCGACTTTTTCTTGGTGGTAGTCCATTGTCGTGTTTCCGCTGTGCGATCTCTGTGCTGACTGACTGTCTTCACGCACAAAGATATCCGAATACACATTGGTGTTTTAATCCGGTGGTTTCATCGATTCACACTGTGCAACAGGTTTCAGTCAGAGGACTCAAGAAGTTCGGTTCAGATGCTACAGTCGGAGCACGAATTGCTAAAGCAAAAGCTATTATTCTGACTAATGCTAGACGGATTTGCCCTGCTGATGGCCAGAAGTCCCAGTTTGAAGAGGTTACTATGCTCCTTATCCTGGCAACAATACTCTCACTCATTCGTCTGCTACTCATACCTCCACATCCACGTTCAGTGACGAACCCTGTAGCATTCCCAACACCAGTTTCGTCTAAAGACATTTCATGTCACTATGCTGTCCTTACCTATTACCAATACATAAGCTTATGCAAAATATGATCACCTACGGGCCTATGACCAGGTTTTTCCTCATAATACTTGACCAATAACCACGATATCAGTGTTCAAAACACTTGAGATTCTGAATGAATGATTGATATGTGTTATCACGGTTCCACGGTTATCATGACCTACGTACTGTAACGAAGGGAATAAGGGACTTTTCAACGTGAATATATATATATATATATATATATATATATATATATATATATATATATATATATATACAGAAAGAGAGAGAGAGAGAGAGAGAGAGAGAGAGAGAGAGAGAGAGAGAGAGAGAAACATAGTAATGATGTGAACAGGAGGGACGGACAGAGGGAAGGTGTGAGTGAGGAGAGAAAACTGGAAAGTAAGAGTCAGATGGGAGGAAAGACGGAAGGTGAGAATGAGATGAAGGGAAAGATGGAGCGAGCATGGGATGGAAGCAAAGGCGGAAGGTGAGAGAGAAGAAAGGGAGTTTGGAAGGTATGAGTGAGAAGAAAGGAAAGTTGGAAAGAGAGAGTGAGAAGAAGAGGAAGATAGAATGTGAGAGCGAGAGGAGTGTGAGGATCGAAGGTGAGAGGGAGAGGAAGAAGATGGAAAGTGAGGGCGAGAAGAAGGGGAAGATGGAGGGTGGGAGTGAGGAGGAAGGGGTAGTGGAAGGTGAGAGTGGGCAGAAGGGAAAGATGGAAGGTGAGAGGGAGGAGGAGGGAGAGACAGAAAGATGCTGGGAATGAGGATGGGGAAGGAAAGATGGAACATAAGAACATAAGAAGAGAGGATAACTGCAGTAGGCCGGTTGGCCCATGCTAGGCAGCTCCTAGAAGAGTAACTGAACTACTAGAATGAGATAAGGACAGCAAAGATGAAGGCTCTTCCCCGCCCTCCAAACTCTCCAGCCGAGGCCGGCAGAAAAAAGTCAGAAAGAACACCACGCAGTATAGAAAAACTGGCGTGGACATTTTACAGGAAAGTGTGAAAGGAGAATAGAGACTATCACAGTGTAACCTGAAAAGGAAAAATTATGAATTAGTATTGGTTATAAGATTTTCTTTTTTCTATATCCACCCCTTATTTGTCATATGCTTATCTAGCCTATGCTTGAAACTCTCAATGGAAGAGGCAGCAACTACTTTACTAGGTAGCTTATTCCATTCGTCTCCTACTCTATTACCAAACCAATTTCTACCTATTTCCTTATTGAAACGGAATTTTTCTAGTTTGACACCATTATTTCTAGTTCTATCTTGTATGCTCACTTTAAGTACCTTGCTAATATCTCCCTTATTTATACCCTTCATCCACTTAAACACCTCAATTAAGTCTCCCCTTACTCTACGCCTGTCTAGCAAATGCAGACTTAGTCTTTTCAGTCCGTCTTCATACGACAAGTTCCAGGCATCATGTAACATTTTTGTCATTCTTCTCTGTACATTTTCTAACGAGTTAATATCCATTCTATAGTAAGGACACCAAAATTGTACTGCGTAGTCTAAATGTGGCCTTACTAATGCTAGATAAAGTTTCAGTATTACTTTTGATGATCTGTTGCTCACGCTTCTCGAAATAAATCCTAGGACCCTATTTGCTTTATTTCTCGCATTAATACACTGTTGCCTTGGTTTAAGGTCGTTACTAACAATAACTCCTAGATCCCTCTCGCACTCCGATTTGCTAATTTCTTTGTTATCTAAGCTGTATTTAGTGTCCCCAATGGTCTTGCCTACGTTAAGTACTTTACATTTCTCAACGTTAAATTCCATTTGCCAAGTTTTAGACCATTTGGACAATGTATCGAGGTCTTTTTGTAAGTTATGGCAATCGTCAGACGAGTTAATGATACGCCCTATTTTTGTATCGTCGGCAAATTTGCTGATGCTGCTCTTGACTCCTAAGTCTAGATCATTTATATATATAATAAATAATAAGGAACCGAGTACTGAACCCTGTGGTACACTGCTAGTTACTAATCCCCAGTCCGATTTAGTTCCATTTATTAATACTCTCTGCTTTCGTCCTTTCAGCCAGGATTCTATCCATTTTAAGATATCGCCTTCTATACCGTGTGCTCGAACCTTTCTAACTAACCTTTCGTGTGGGACCCTGTCAAAAGCTTTACTAAAGTCCAGATAAATAACATCGTAAGCTTTATCGCTATCTACTGCCTCATAGACCTCCGAGTAGAATGACAACAAGTTTGTGAGGCAGGATCGTCCTTGCCTGAATCCTTGCTGACTTTAGTTTATAAGATTAAATCTTTCCAAGTGTTCTCTAATCTTATTTGCCAAAATTGACTCTAACATTTTTCCTGCTATTGACGTTAGACTTATCGGACGATAATTCGACGCAGCTGATTTATCACCCTTTTTAAAGATGGACACTACGTTTGCGGTCTTCCACGCCTCTGGATCTTCTCCTGAACTTAAAGAGTCATTAAATAATGTTAAAAGTGGCTGACATAATTCTTCTTTGGTTTCTTTTATAATTTTTCCATATATATCGTCCCGACTTGACGATTTTTGAGGTTTTAACTTATTAATTTCTTTCAATACGTCCTCCTTACTAATGGTTATTTTACTAAAAATATTTTTCGTATTCTCATCGCAAGTATTTGCTGCTTGAGGGACCAGGTCTAAATTTTCCTTGGTGAATACTGATATGAAATAATTATTTAGGATGGAGCACATTTCTTTATCTTCACTGGTAATGTCACCTGATTCTGTTCTGAGTGGTCCTATCCTATCTTTATTTTTCGTACGGTACATGTGATAAAAACCCTTGGGGTTCTCTTTTGATTCACTAGCAACCTTAATTTCATAACTTCACTTTGCTTTTCTTATCTCCCTTTTTACTACTCAATTTACAATCGTGTACCGGTTACGTAAGTGTTACTCTCCACGTTTTATTTTTCTATATATTCCTTTCCTTTGGCCTATGAGAGATTTTAATCTTTTGTTTAACCATCTTGTTTCTGAATTATTCGTTTTAAACGGTTTTGAAGGGATATATCTATCTTGGCCTCCGTGTATTATATTTATTAACTCGTTATACTTCTCACTGACCGAAAGTGAGAACAAGGTGGAGGGAAGGAAAGATGTAAAGTGAAAGTGCAAATTAAAGAAATCTAAGCAGAAGGAGTAGGAGATAGAATGATATAGCTATATAGAAGGTTCAAAGGCTGTGAAGGATTAAGTAGAAACAGGAATCTGGCTATGTAGGGCGGCAGAATATGCAGTCCGTAAAGCTGGGATGGGATTGTAACACGACATATATGATGATTCACAGTCATCTACGCAAAACTCAGTGGTTTATCACTTACACATTTATCTTAGTTTTTCCTGGAAAGCTCCAAACAAAGTTCAGCGTTATTAATGTTTCTGTAGAGGACAAAGTATGACGGATGGAATATTTTCACATTGCACTCATGACCGTACTCGAACCGTTTATCTCCGTTTTTCGAACAGTATTTCAAAACATTTCCTTGAGAGTTGCCGGTTTCACGGATATTAAGTTGGTTCACCGTTTTCTCAGCATCGGTAGGAGATAAATAGTATGCATTCATGAACCCTACAACCCTCACTAATGAGTCAGTTTGTAAATGTTAAATGCATTATTATTTCGTTGTGTTTTTGACACTAAGTACTTTCTATTATCTTCAATAAGGAAACTTTTCACCCTGGTTTCCAGTTAACCAATCAGCAGTCACGACACATCATCGGCCCTTCATTCATGGAATTCTACTACTACTCTCGAGTAAACAAACGTGATGGGGTTTCCACATGTCGCTGGAGGTGTTCAGGGAATCTTGTGGCCAAATGTACCTTTGTGGCAGAAGAAGAAAACACCTTGGCTCTACGTCCTTTCTATAGCACTTTTTCATGACAGTCATATTGTAGTGTTAATCTATTGTTACACCTCAGCATTAAGAAGGTGAGATGGCAGTTATAGGCCTACTCAGAGTATAATTGTATAATCCTTCAAGTAATTTTATTCATTTACTTGCCCTCGTACTCTCTACGGTCAAGGAAGCTCCCTCACACCTCTTCCTTACCTATTTATTTTTGGATCCGACTGGTTACTATATCTTTGCACAATATTTGTGCAAAGTATGGTGATATTAGAAGGATTTAAGCAACACGTACAAGGACGGTAAGGTGTAATAAGAAAAATAAATTGGTAAGAAAGAAGTGTTGGAGAGCTTCCTTAACCGACGAGAATACGCTCTTGGAGGATGAGTGGAGAGGGAAGCCTTCACGTAATGACACTGTTATGAGCGAGTGGTGGAGCTGCTCAAATATTCAAATGTCTCTCAATTTCGTTCATATCTTAGGAGGAGGGACTGAGAAAAAAATGGCAGTTTTAGCTTCAACGTAATTCTTGTTACCCCCCGATTATTTATATTTAGATTAGTTGCTGTACTCCTTTTATAGAAAGGCAAAATACGATAGGGGAAAAAAAAAAGAAGACAGATAGGCAGGCAGGAGGGCAGACCACACATATTACGAGGAAAAGACAAGTTATGGAATTAGGAGAGAGAGAGAGAGAGAGAGAGAGAGAGAGAGAGAGAGAGAGAGAGAGAGAGAGAGAGAGAAAGAGACAGACAGACAGAGACAGAGACAGAGAGAGAATAGGAGGGAGGAGGAAAAGAACTAAATCTATAACCGAGAACAATAAATATCGAACAAAACTTCTCGGAATCAAATCGTCAACATTGCCTAAATAAGAGAAAAATATTAAAGAAAAATGAAATCTACTTAATGCCCTTTTCACTTTAGGTGGCCGTAAAATTCCTCTCTCTCCATCTTGAATGTTGAGCTGTAACAATAGATTAGCACTAGATACGGTACTAGTCACGAAGAAGTGCAGCAACCACAAATAAGGCTACAAGAGTGATACATTTCCTTCAGATGAAAACATTGACATATTTCCAGGCTATGTTGTCAAGACCGATTAGGCTACACTGGGAGGTTAAATATTCGACCCACCCCTGAATGTTGTTCTTGTTGGGGGGGGGGGACGCCTTCGTGTGGTGGCACTGATATAATCCGGACGGTTCCACTGCCTGGCTAAACCAAAAGTCCCTCAATTACCTCCCCATCTCGCAGGAGGAGGAGGATGGACTGCAGGAAAAGGCATTTAAGGCTGTAGTCCACAGGGTTCACGTGCAGGTGATGTACTACTACTACTACTACTACTACTACTACCACTGCTACTACTACTACACCTACAGCTACCAACACCACCACCACCACTACTACAAGAACAACTACTGCTACTACAGTTTATTACTACTACCACTACCACTACTGCCCTGAAAATCTGAGACTGACAGGCAAGATGTGTGTGTGTGTGTGTGTGTGTGTGTGTGTGTGTGTGTGTGTGTGCGCGCGTGTTTAATTAAATTTCCTCACGTCAGTTTGGTACAGTACTTTCTAATTCTGGCAGTAACGAGGGGCTGCATTATATATCACGAGCGTGGGCGTATGCATGCTAGTACACCCTCTCTCTCTCTCTCTCTCTCTCTCTCTCTATCTATCTATCTATCTATGTATCTGTCTATCTCCACAAGATATTATGATTCCTTTTTTTTTATTATATTCTCACTGAACCTTCAGTTCATGTAAGTTTTCGTTAATCTTTCCCATTTTCCCTCTCCCCCTCCTCTCTCTCTCTCTCTCTCTCTCTCTCTCTCTCTCTCTCTCTCTCTCTCTCTCTCTCCACAAGATATTTTGATTCTTTTTATTATTATATTCTCACTGGTCCTTCAGTTCATCTAAGTTTTTATTATTCTTTCCCATTTTCCCTCTCCCCCTCCTCTCTCTGTCTGTCTCAGTCTGTCTCTGTCTGTCTGTCTGTCTGTCTGTCTGTCTCTCTCTCTCTCTTTCTCTCTCTCTCTCTCTCTCTCTCTCTCTCTCTCTCTCTCTCTCAGTTGTACAGTAACACCATGGAAAAGGTATCCGTGGGTAGAATTCTCGTATGCTCAGCCGGCGCGAGCCCAAGCACCTCTTACTTAGAGCTTTATCTCGCACTTTACGGCTCAGTAGAATTTTTTTTTTTTCACTTAAATCTAGAAATAATTTAAATATAACACAGGAGAGTATTTTCCTTGATATATGAAGAAACAAGAGATAAAGAAGAGATAATACACACCTCATTGTTTATTTTGGCCCCTATTTTCTTGCTTTGAAACTTATTCAACTTTGCTCATTTGCAGAAAAAGGCAAAGCAGGGTTCATATGACTTCTCACTGCGCTTATTAGTGACTTTTTTTTTTTTTTTTTTTTTTTTTTTTTGGCTGGCGTGAATCTGGATAAACTATATCTTTGTCGGGCACAAACAGTCAGTAACATCAAGTGCCTTCCAACACGGCACTGTCAACGCCTCCAGGTTGCGTGTTTTTGTCTTCAGATACACTAAGTCATTTTGGCAACGTTGGAGTGAGTTCACCGCGAGATGATTCGGCAGCGTCGCACCTTCGTTCGGGAATAGATGAAGCAATTCGGCCAATAAAAAAAAAAAAATAAAGAAAACAGAAATGCTGTGTTTTGACAGTAAACCAACCTATAACTAACCAAACGTTACTCTGCCATTATGCCTCATTTTGTTTGGGGGGGGGGGTGGACACAGGTGCGACGCTGACGTGTCTTTTCTCGAGGCATTCGATCCGACATTCACTTGACTGGATGACAAGTATACCAGGGAAAAAAAAAAAAGCTCGGCTTCCACCCCCACAACTTACTGTAAGCACAAATCTTTATGATCCTTGCTTGTTTTTTTGCGTCTAGGTGTATTTTTCATGTATTTGTTTTCAGTTACTTGTTTCACAATGCTAAATTTGCTTGGATTTTTGTTCTTAATATTTCAGTGGAAGAGAACGTATTCTGTTATTCCATTCCATTTCACAGCATCATTTCTTCAGTTAGAGCAGCTAATGTTATAATCACCCATGCCTGTTAACTAAGTAGAGCAAAAAGGGGTATGCAAACAAAAGTTGGACCCAAGTACCCTTCCCACGTCACATCTAGCTGAATGGCGACTATGATTCATGAGGCTGACAGTTAATCTTTTACGGTCGATTGAGCATATGTGTTACCAGATATTACAATACTGGTAAATGTTAAAAAATCAACTGGGGCCCACTAAAACAATAACAGAATAGCAAGTATTAATGAAACATGTAATTTTCCTGTAACACCTTTATTGTTTGAAAGACACCAAAAATTATTGATAGTAAGACTATAGTCACCGTACGTGGAGGTCAGGGAGGGATGGCAAGTGAAGTTTTATTAGGAGTGAGGGGAGGGAGGTTTGGAGAGGGAGGAAGTGGAGAAAACAGTAGGAGCCAGGAAGAAAGACCTCAGGTTTACACAGGAAATTGTCTTACAAAACTGTACGACATGGAATTATACATGGGAGGTAAATTCCATTTTTTGCAAAAAAACAAATTTTCATTATTACAAACTCCATTATATATATATATATATATATATATATATATATACCGTAAGGTGGGGTAATTGCGCACCCATCGAGGTAAGTGCGCACCTCAGTGACTCATTTTTTAAAATGGTCAAAAACAGGTTTTGATTTTTTATATTCTTAATTTTTCACAGTTTGAATACGGAGCAGGGTCTTTGATTCAACTTTAACAAGTGTTACCCAACCATTTTATCAACAACAGTGACCACCACAGCTTTGTACAGGGAGGACGAGGCATCAACGGAAATTTTGGATGAAACCACACATTGGAACGCCAAGGGTAAGTTACCTAACAATAAATATTCCTAGGGTACTCTATTTGGGCTCATTAATTATGTATATCCTAAGGTAGATTATGCTATAATTATAAGTTGCTAGGTCTAAGCATTAGTGAGTAGTGAGTCTTGAATGAATGGTGGGGTAATTGCGCAACTTTTCATGGGGTACATGTGCACTTGCTGGTTTTGTCACTTATTGCCTACAATTACTACCTTAATGAATTGGTTCATGCATGATAGCCTACATTTTCAATCTTTAGAGCATAACAAAACAGAAACAGCCCAAATACTATAATTTCTATCTGTCAATGCAATTTATTTCTCATGTTTGTACAGAAGGTGCGACACTACATGAGAAAAACGGACCCCAAGCAAAGGTGCCATTAATCCCCAGAGGACCTGCTGGAGGCTATCAGGCGTGTAAAAGCAGGAGGTGTGTAAAAGCAGGAGGCGTGGCTCAATCGGTAGAGAGGTGGCCTGCCGTTCTAATGGACCCAGGTTCAAATCCCCGCTGGAGCAGGGAGCAGTTTAAGGATTTGAATTTCATTAAATCAGGCTTCACTGATCTACCAGAAGACCCGCCGACATGCCGTAAAAATACCCCCGCTAATACCAATACACAAGTCCTGTATGAGACAGCCCTAGCATGTATTCAATATGGACGGTGGGTGTTAGCGCCGAAGTGGTGACATGTAGAGGTGTATGGTATGTAGGAGGACTGCTGGGCCTTGATAGCAGGCTGTGAAGCCTATGCCCAGAGTCGGACACATAAAAAAAAAAAAAAATGAGAACCCTGCAAGAGGGTCTCACGACTTCTACACATCCCTCACAGGACCCTGCGTGATCTTGTATCCAGAGCGCGGCACACATCAGAAACGGCGTAAACCAGCCTTGCTTCTGGAGGAAGAGTTGTCCATTGCCCAGCATCTAGCCGCCTTCGGTGATTATGGTTATGCTTTTGACCATATGGACTTAAGGTTCTTTGTGAAAAGCTTCTTAGATAAGGCAGGCCGAAGTTGTCCGTATTTCAAGAACAATATGCCTGGTCAAGAGTGGGTCCGATCTTTTCTAGCTAGACATAGAGATCTGTTGTCCACACGTATGTGTCAAAATATAAGTAGAAAAAGAGCAGCAGTGTTGATTGAAGCTGTGAACAAGTTTTTTGACAATTTAGATGATACACTGAAAGACATTCCACCTGAGAATGTCGTGAACTATGATGAAACCAATTTGATAGATGATCCGAAGGCAAAGCTAATGATCTTTAGGAAGGGGGTTAAGTACGCAGAGAGAATAATGAACACGTCCAAGTCCGCCGTTTCGCTCATGTTTGCTTGTGTGGCAAATGGACATTTCCTGCCTCCATATGTTGTTTATAAAGCGGAACGCATGATGGACTCATGGGTGCTGGGAGGGCCTGTCGGCTCGAGGTATAACAGGACAAAGTCAGGGTGGTTCGATGTTGACTGCTTCAAGGACTGGCTTCAGAGGATGGCTGTGCCTTATTTCCAGCACCTGTCAAATGATTTTCCAGGAGTCATTATTGGCGACAATCTTTCTTCTCATCTTTCTGCTGACGTCATCGAAATTTGTGAACAGAACCGGATTCGCATGCTCTTTTTGCTACCAAATAGCACAAACCTCCTTCAGCCCCTTGACGTGGCTGTGTATGGGCCAATGAAGGCTGCATGGCGGAAGGTGTTAACAGAGTGGAAGCAGGCTGACGGAAAGTTTCACATTACACTGCTGAAGGTCCACTTTCCACAGCTACTGTTGTCGCTCTTGCAATGTATGGAGAATAAGGCAGAATACGCCATCAGTGGCTTTAGAACAACTGGGCTCTACCCACTTGACCGGCAAAAAGTGACAAATAAACTGAAAAAGGCAAATGTCTCTCAGTCAGCGCACCACTTAGTAAGTCCTTTGCTCATGGAAAAGCTTATGGAAATGAGGGAGGCATCCGCCAAGAAACCTGGGCCTGCACGGCATGGTAGGGCCATTCACATGTCGCCTGGCAAGAGTGTTTCCTTCAGGGACATTGGTGAGGGTCCCTCTGGCCAGCAAACCAAGAAAACCAGTGCCAAAAGGAAGCTGAGAGTATCTGAATCCGACTCCGACAGTATCCCAGAAGAGAATCTTTCATCAAGTGATGTGGACATGCCAGAGATTCTTCTCAAGTATGAGGAGGAGGAAAGTTCAGGGAAACAACCCGAAGAGGAGGATCGAGAAGAGGAAGGAGAAGAGGAAGGAGATCAGAAGAAGAGCAAGACCAAGGAAATAAAGGAGGAGTTGTATGTTATTGTAAAGTTTACTGGCAAAAAAGCTAATTCAGACTATCATTTTGTTGGAAACGTGCTAGGGAGGGAAGAAAGTGGAGAAGTGTCAGTGAAGTATTACAGAAGTGATTACAGCGCGTCAGGAGGTGAATTTTCATACTTTAAAGAGCCACAAAATGAGGACATTTGGCGTACTGAAGTAACTGCTATTGTTAAGTGTTTGCCTAAGCCCTCCTTTATTAAAGACAAACTTTACTTTAAGGCTTCAGAAATGACTGGCATGGTCATGCGTTAATACCAGATAAAAACTTTACGTTTTCTTATATTTTCTTTATTTTCATCCTTTTATACTTGTGTATGTATGCTTTTTTATTTCTGTATGGCCAGTGAGGTAGCTTGTAATACAAGTACAATACAAATAATACATCTAAGGTATGCATAGGATTGTTTAAATATGCTTAAGTGTGCTCTAATTTGAAAAAATAATAATGTTGCGCACTTACCCCCAACGCTGGGGTAAATGCGCGACCCTATATTTTTTTCCACTGCGTACCACATGAATATTTTCACAAACATTTCAATATGTGCTAATGGTTGCCTTATTAATGAACAATAAAAACATGTCTCACTTTTTCCAGTTTCCTTCTAGAACTCGTTCCATAGTTAAAAAACCTCAAAATAAGGTGCGCAGTTTCCCCACTTTACGGTATATATATATATATATATATATATATATATATATATATATATATATATATATATGAGTGAAAGAAATGGATTCCCCGAGCTAGATTTTGATTGATCATATAGCCCTACTGACGGGAGAGCGCTACCTCTCCCAGCAGGGCAGCTGCCCTGTCGTGGCGCGAACTCTCGACTCTTCGGTCTCGAGTCAGATGCTCTACCACTGAGCCACCCCGCCCCAGAGAGAGAGAGAGAGAGAGAGAGAGAGAGAGAGAGAGAGAGAGAGAGAGAGAGAGTTTTACGTAGAAGTCACTATAAGCGTCTCTGGATGACCGATAAAGCGAGTCTCGTCGCAGAGTCTTGTTTTCTTTACGTTCTAGATTGATAAACATTTTTTTTCCTTTGCTCTTACATTTATTCATAATATCCATGAGGGTGAAAATAACTGGAATGTGTTTGTATGAGAAATGACTAGTGATCAGTGTTTCTGTATTTCCTTCCCTTCAGGTGGCGGGAATATCGATTGTCGGGATTTATGACAGCTGGGGGAGGGGGGAATAACACCATATTCTAGTGTTAATATACAGTATTGTTACAACTAAGCATTAAAGGCGGAGAGATGGCAATGTTAGACCGTAATAGTATTTGTAGTAGTAGTACGGTAGTAGTACGGTAGTAGTAGTAGTAGTAGTAGTAGTAGTAGTCGTAGCAGTAGTAGTAGATGTTGTGATAGATGTAGTAGTAGTATGGTAGTAGAAATGGTTGTTGTTATTCCCGTAACCCCAGGCTCAATTGAACTTGAACCCGATGGACTGCAGGCTTAAGTTGTCCTTCTACAGCGCACAATCCTCCCTCCGGTGGATAGGGAGGGGACTGTGGGACGTATGTATAACCAGGCTGCTCCACCACTCTGTCATATCGATGCCACCACCTGAAGGCGTCCATCTCCAGCGCAGGCCAAGTAAGTGTTTAAGTAATATGATATAAAAAATGTGTATAAGTAAGGAAAGACGGAGAGATGGCAATATTAGGTCAAGTTAGAGTCAAATTAGTGTAGTGTAAGCCATGTCTAGCCATCACCCCTGAGGCCAGAGAAAGAGAATACAGCCGGGCGTCGATATTCCCCGTATTAGTACACAATAGGGCTGTGGAGAGAGAGAGAGAGAGAGAGAGAGAGAGAGAGAGAGAGAGAGAGAGAGAGAGAGAGAGAGACTGGATTTATGATATTTGGTTACTGCTGGAGACGCCTTGGTAAAATTAGGAAACGCTTAGAGAACTTTATATTGTGAGGGTAAACACACACACACACACACACACACACACACACACACACACACACACAACAGTCTATCTATTCACAAAGCATCCACTATCACCAGCACTTCACAACCCTATCACCAGCCCACATCGCCACCACACCTGGCCTGACACCCCGTGACCATCACCATGTCAACCCAGCCTGTGATCCACTATTTAAAATTTCTTCCGATATCCCAGAAGAACGCTACACACCTCAAATCCCACGGGTTATTCCGTCCGTCCCGCACTGTCTTAGCTTTTGACCTATTTCCCCTTTCTAAAACCTACGTGGATTCTCCCCTCCCTTCCTTCCTCTCTCCCTTCCTTCCTCTCTCTCTCTCTCTCTCTCTCTCTCTCTCTCTCTCTCTCTCAAGATGCCACCTGTCACCTTTGATCACCCATTGGCTCTCCACTATCCACTATCTCTTTCTCCTCTCTTCAGCCCCCTCTCCAACTCCCCCTCTCCATCTTCTTCACCTCCACCTCTTCCACCTTCCCCCATCCCCTCTCCAGCTACTCCTCCATCTCCTTCCCCTCCACCTTTGCTCACCCCCTCTCCAACTCCTTCTCCATCTCCTTCCCCTCCACCCTCTCAACATTCCCCTACCGTTTTCCGCTTCCTCCCCCTACACCTTCCCACCCCCCATTTTCTTCTCCACCCCTCCATTCCCAGTCTACTCCAGCTCTCCCTCTCCTCCCTGTTATTTATCTCATACTGATTAAGTATTAATATTAGTACACAAAATATATATATATATATATATATATATATATATATATATATATATATATATATATATATATATATATATGTACTATATCTCATCTCATCAGCCGTTTGAGTGTCCACTGCAGGACTGGCCTATCCTGACTGAAGTAGGGACGATACAGCCAATGTATCTCTACGAAGTGGCTTAGGCTGTCTGGCAGAGATTATATGTAGGGGGAGAAGTGCTTGTAAGTGTAATTGTAGTGTTGGAGTGGCTTTGAATGTATGTGTAGTCTATGAGCCAAGTGTAATCGTCCCGCGCAAGCCGACTGGGTCCAAGCATACTATATAGTTTGCGACACTGGTTCAACCACAGCACCCCTTATGTCTGCCAAGCAGTACGTGGCCAGAAGAAAGCTCCCAAAGTTTATTACCCTGGGAGGGCGCGAACCCTCGTTCTTCAGTGTACGAAAACGCACACTTTACCATTGTACCACAGAGGCTCCATATATATATATATATATATATATATATATATATATATATATATATATATATATATATATATATATATATATATATATACACTATATATATGTGTGTGTGTGTGTGTGTGTGTGTGTGTGTGTGTGTGTGTGTGTGTGTATATACTGTATACTGAAAGACGAAACTAAAGGCTGCAAGTTTACAAAATTTCTCCCTTTCTGTATAAAAAAAAGAAGAGATATTTAGAATCATTAAAACCTCACTATACATTGGCCATAAAAATATATTTATAGCTGGAGATCATAAGCAGAAGGAAAAATAAACTGAGGGAGACCGGAAGTGGGTTTGACTAGTGACCACGGAGACTCATTCTGACTTCAGAACTAAATCTGAGTGAGTTCCATGCAGCCACGACTTAGTATTCAAGGTATGGGAGTGGCCTAGTTCCCTCAGATGAAAACAAATGGCGCATAGTAACAGGAAGTCCTCCCAGCTTGGGTGAGATCTCATTTAGGTCTTCCTGGAATATGGGAGAAAAAGGAAACTGGGTAAAAAAGTATGCGTGTGTGTGTGTGTGTGTGTGTGTGTGTGTGTGTGTGAGAGAGAGAGAGAGAGAGAGAGAGAGAGAGAGAGAGAGCGTCCAGCTTTTTATATAGCCGTAAATCACTCTATGTTCGACAGTTTTACTCACACACACACACACACACACACACACACACACACACACACACATACACACACACACACCGCTCGCTGGTGCAGTGGTAACGTTCCCACTTGCCAACTGGTGGACGGGAGTTCGCGCCTCGCTCAGGTTGCGAAAGGTTTCACTGACGAAGTGGGTGGTTACTGTCCCCCTTGAGCATGGGGACGGGTGTGTGCTTTTGTGAAGATCACAGCCTTGCCCTTAGATCGGACTATATGAGCTCTCAGCTCCCTTCCGGGAGGGTAAAAGCTGACGATCACGAACATCAGGTGATCCTGACCTACCCGGTGAATTACCTGGTCAATCACACACACACACACACACACACACACACACACACACACACACACATAGGAAAAACTATTGGAGGTCTCACTAGCTTCGTGGGAGATACGTATGGAGATTTGCCGTTACTGTGACGTAATATGTTTTGTCTTCAGTTTTTCACTTCATTACATACAGGGTGACCCATAATTAACGCTTCAGTACAAACTCAGCCTAATTATATCATTGTGTGGTGGGGGCGGGTCAGTCTGCTGGTGTTGGCGTGGGTGTGGCAGTGGGAGTAGGATATGAGTAAATGATGCTGCCTACACACCGATAATGCTGACTGAGCCGTCCATGCAACAAGAGAAATCGCACAGCAGAGTGGAAGGGGAGCGTTATATGTGGACAACCCTAGTATTCATATGGTTGCTACCTGTATTCTCGTCGGGTAAGGAGCCTCCCTAGCACCTCATCATTAACAATTTTTTTCTGGATATGGCTGGTTAATATCTTCTTTGTAAGTTATTTCTGCAGGGTATGATGGAGTTTGATGGATTTATACAACAAGGAATAGGACAGTGTTGTGTAATAAGCAAAATAAATCGCTTAGGAAAATGTATTAGGAAGCTTCCTTAACCCGCCAACTCCCATTGATGTATATATACGTCCACACATTTTGTCACTGTGACTCCCATTGATGTATATAAACACGCAGCAATTGCAAGGTCCCTAATTTGCACAGTTACCATATTTCGCGCGTGATTTTCAGTACGTATACACGGGACACCCTCTACAAGATGCCAGGCAGGGTCAATACCTTACCCCGCATGACCTCCCCCCTTCCGCACGCCATTCTCTCGGCAATTCACCTGTTACCAGTGTCCTGGCCAGTAAAGACATGTCATGCCACAGTACGAAATTCAAGGCCACAGTGATTCCCCAATCGATGACAATGTGGAGGACAAAGTTTACGTAGCACTCGAGGAAGAAATAGTCAGTAATGATGATCAGGTAATGTTGCCGAAAAGGTCAGGTATGTTGATGTGCTTGGTGAGTGAAACAATGCTTATATTGCCTATATTACTGTGTGAAAACTAATATACTCTCGTACTACATATAAATTCGTACCAAATAAAAAAATAAATAAATAAATACCGTTTATGAGTGGTGTGGAATAGTTACCCTCCCATAGAACTCGTTTTCTTTGGATCCAGCCTGATAGAAAACTCAATAAGGTAAGGGTTACTGCTACCTATATTCAGTATTTTAAACCTTAGGTGAGCGATTTCTCTATAAATTTTCGATGTTTCTCACCAGAAGCGGAGGTTTGAGTCAAGAAATTTTTTTTTTTCAACATTGGTCGGGATGAGGGGGGTCAGTGGTGGAAAATCGGTTGGGACGGGGTGTTTTTTTTTTTTATGTGAGGAAGAAGGAACCAAAGGCCATGAGTCCGCAGTAACAGTTCCCTCCAAGAGAAAAACAAAATACAATAGAGAGCCAAATTCAAGATCCGATCATTTTGAGATGCCTGGACACACTGCGTTTGAAAGACTGGAGATCATAGGCAGCAGGAAATACAGACAGAGGGAGACAATTCCAGAGCTGACCTGTTGCATAAATGAAAGATTGGGAGTAACGGTTAACTCTTGCATTAGAGAGTTGGACAGAAAAGGGATGAGAGTTTGCTGCCAGATGGGTGCTACACACCTGTCGTAGAGGTGGAGGAATGCAAGCAGACAGTTCAGAGGAGCAGTGACCATTAAAGTAGCGATAGAAAAGAGATAAAGATGCAACAGTGCGGCGAAGAGACAGAGGTTGAAGGGAGTCAGTAAGAGGAGGAGAGTTAATGAGACGAAAAGCCTTTGACTCCACCCTATTGAGAAGAGCTGAATGTGGGGAGCCTCCCCACACATGAGAGTTGTACTCCACACAGGGGCGGATAAAACCCCTGTATAGAGTCAACAATTGTGCAGGGGTAAAGAAGGAACGGAGTCGGCTTAGCACACCCAATCTCTTGGAAGTAGATTTTACAAGAGATGTAATATGACCTTTCCAAGATAAGTCCCGAGTAAATGAAACCTCAAGCATGTTCAAGGATGATGCAGGATTAAGCTGAATATTATTAAACATTAGTGGGTATACCTGTGGAAGATTTTGTCGGGTTGATAGGTGTAAGAACTGAGTCTTAGATGCATTAAAAACAACCATATTATTTTTACCCCAGTCAGAGATACGAGCCAAGTCAGACATTAGGTGTGCCATAGCCTCATCCCTTGTTTGTTGAAGTAACTGTTGAGATGGGCGTTGCGGGAACCGAATGGAAAGGCGAAGGGTGGAGTCATCAGCATATGAGTGGATAGGGTTAGATGTACAGCTTAGAAGATCTTTGATGAATAAAAGGAAGAGAGTTGGTGATAGGACAGAGCCCTGAGGAACACCACTGTTAATAGATCTAGGAGAAGAACGATGGCCGTCTACAACAGCGGCTATAGAACGACCAGAAAGGAAGCTAGCGATGAAGGCACAGATAGAAGGATAGAAACCGTAGGAGGGCAGTTTGGAAATTAAAGATTTATGCCAGACTCGATCGAAAGCTTTTGAGATGTCAAGTGCAATGGGAAAGCTTTCGCCAAAGTCCCGAAAGGAGGATGACCAGGAGTCTGAAAGGTAGGCGAGAAGATCGCCAGTGGAGCTTCCCTGACGGAACCCATACTGACGATCGGAAAGAAGGTTGTGATAGGAAAGATGTCTTAAAATTTTCCTATTGAGAATTGACTCGAAAACTTTTGAAATACAGGACGTTAAAGCAATTGGACGATAGTTGGAGGGTTGGGAGTGGTCACCCTTCTTTGGGACTGGCTGAATGAGAGCAAACTTCCAGCAAGAAGGAAAGGTACAAGTTGACAGATAAAGGCGAAAGAGTTTGCCTAGGCATGGTGTAAGCACAGAAGCACAGTTCTTGAGAACAACAGGAGGGACCCCATCAGGCCCATATGCCTTGTTAGTACTGAGGCCAGTGATGGCAGAAAATACATCAACTGAAGAAATTTTAATGTCAGCCATGAGGAAGTCAGAGGGGGGAAGTGATGGAGGAACAGCACGGAATCGTCTAAGGTGGAATTTAACCGACGAGAATACGGGTTTATGACATAATTTTTGGCGTCAGTGCTGTATTTGATAAGGCTATGTTGTTTTAAATCCTCAACTTTTTTTTTTACGATTTCCATCAACTTATATATTACTGAGTTAATCGGACAGAAATTTCCAGATTACCATTGATCACCTCTTTTCAGAATCAAATACGACTGCTGTACCGTACTGCAGAAGTAATATGATACACTCTTCAGCAAGCAAGAGAGGGTGGCTGAATGGGATGATAAATAGTGCGTATTTTTAGTTATATTTGCTGTACCGTATTGGGGAAGGTATATGATACACTCTTCAGTAAGCAAGAAACGATAGCTGAAAGAGATGCTACATGGAGGGTTACACTGACTGTACCACACTGAAGAAGGGGAAATGATACAGACATCGGCAAACATGCCAAGAGGGAAGAGAGAGCTGATACACAGGAGGCTGGTTAGGGCTGTGATAACAGGCCTTAATAGAATGTAGGGGATTCGGGTTAATTAGCAATTATACTTCTAACGACCCTCTGCCTGTCTCTTAGGTGCTTCATTTATTGCACTGCTTCATTTGACAGCTAACTCATTATCTGATCTGTTTACATCCTCTCTCTCTCTCTCTCTCTCTCTCTCTCTCTCTCTCTCACACACACACACACACACACACACACACACACACACACACACACACACACACACATCACCCTTCTCCAATACACCACCTCCAGTTTTCTCTACTTCCTCTTCCTGCGTAATACTGTGCATCAAACTGAAAAGAACAATTTTTCTTTCAGTCCGCCCGCAACCCTTCCTGTTATCCTGTTTTCTTTGCAAGTTTCTCTCCAGGTCACATCCCTCAATTTCCGACTCTCTCTCTCTCTCTCTCTCTCTCTCTCTCTCCGTTTTCTTCTGCGCCACAAAGACAAGGCCAGAGGGCGTCCTTGTTGTTAATAGACGTTGCCGGGTGACTTTAATATCGTTGTTCACTTTCTGGATGACGATTCAGTGGAGTAGAAAAAGAGGTGGGAAGGGAGAAGGGAGAGGAAAGGAGAGGGGGGAAATGGAGAGGAAAGAAGGGGAAAGGAGAGGGGGGAAATGAAGTACAAAGGAGTACAAAGGAATGCAAACAGCAACAGACCTTATGGTCCTTTCGAGGTTGTTTGTTAGAGTAGACTATGACTACGAGATCCAACTCTACATGCTGAAGTATAAGGATAGTAAAGCATGAAAGCTTCCCCCGCCCCCAAACCCTCTAGTTAAAACTGGTAAAAAAAAGTGAGAAAAACCACCATGCAGCATGAAAAAACTGACATGGAAATTTCATAGGAAAGACAGAAACGGAAAGGCTACATTCTATAAAACTTTATCTATAAGCTGCCAGTATGAATAACCTGAAAGAGAAAAGTAGTAAAGTAAAATGAATAATCGAATAAATAAATAATGCATGACACTATGTAAGTGTAGCTTGAGTCAATGGAGCGTCTGCGGACACAGCGTGGAAATTGCGCAGTGCACAGTGTGAATGTTCAGGGGTGGTGCGGCAGCTTTGCCTGGCACTATTAAGGTAGGCAGCAGTCATTCAGGCCCCAGCTCCATTCATTCCACTGAGACAAGGAACATTCCCATGCGGGACAAGCACAGAAGTCACCTCCCTAAGCAGTGACCCCTGTTACATCAAAAAAAATCCCGAGGGGGTCACTTTCTAACAGGTACCCTCAGTGATCCACAGCCCATTACAGGTCGAAAGTATGAGTAGTGACCGTTAACTCAGGGCTATCTGTACATATCCTAGTCTGTGCATATACTATATTGGCATTTAATAAATTGATCCAGGCTGTAAAACAACAAAATAAAATGAAATAAAATGAAACATTATACATACACAAGTGTCTTATTCAGGAGTAAACATATTAAGCTGGGGGTTAGACGACACATACTTATCCAGGCGACCTTTAAAGGTCAGTACTGTATTACAGTTTACTACACTGGAAGAGGAGAGGAGAGGGGGGAAATGGAGAGTGATGAGGAGGAGAGGGGAGGAGAAATTAAGAGGGAAGAGGGGAAGACAAATGAGGGATAGATGCTTATAGGAGGATGAGAGAAGGGGAGGGGGTGAGGGAAATGACGGAAAGGGTAAGAGATGATAAGAGATGAGAGAGAGAGAGAAGAGGGAGAGCTAAGGGGAAAGGGGCGAGGGGGAAAGGTAAAGGGCAGAGTCAGAGTGAAGGTAAAGGGAGAAAGGGAGGGGACTAAGTAGGAGAGGAGAAGGGGGAGGGGGAGAGGGAGGGAAGGAGAGAAAAGAAAAAAAAGGGGGGGAGGGGGAAAGGGAGGGAAGGAGAGAGAAGAAAAAAAAGGGGGAGGGGCAAGGGGAGGAGAGGGGAAGGGAAAAGGGAAGGAGAGAGAAGAGGAGAAGAGGGGGAGGGGAGAGAGAAGAAGAGAGAAGAGGAGAAGGGAGGATGGAGAGAAAGATATAAAAGAAGGGATGGATAAAAAACTAGAGAGGTAATATAAAACTTTCCCTCTAACTTGGCCCAGATTTCGTCCTTCTGCAGCTTATTTCACGTAGCTCAGTAGCAGAAAAAGACAATGCACGGCTCTACGTCCATTCCATATCACTTCCTTGTGACCAGCATCCTATTTTGCAGTTAATCTATTGTTACAATTTGGCATTCAAATTGGAGAGCTGGCAATTTTAGGACAAGATAGTGTAAAAATGAGATCGCAAGATGTTTCCTAAATTAATTACTCATATACTCCGTCCACTTTTCACTAGACGTAAAATTGCCATCTTTCCATGCTGATGACTGACCTGTAGAAAGAGATTAGCAGTAAAGTATGGTGCTATTCACGAAGAGGTGCCATGGAACGAATGTGGACCCGTATTAATGTCTTTTTCCAACTCTTAATTATATGAAATAAGATGCAAAGACACGAAAATCTCCGCCTAGTAAGAATAATCTATCTTTAGCCTGGTACTGATGTAAACTTCAGGATGGGCGATTTTACCACAATTTTAACCACGTCTGATAACACTGGTCTACAAAAAAAAATAATAAATAAAAAATAAATAAAAATAAACTTTTTTCTGGCATGGACTTTGATAATGGATTTTGACTAATTCTGGGGTGCTGGATCCGAAAATGAGCTCAGATTTGCTCTATTACATCTAGTTTTCATGCTACGGGTATGCATTTTTTTTTTCAATGAACCAATTTAGGTCCTTAGGTGTTGCACTTTGGGAGAGCAAACTTGGTTTATTTGATTAAACCTAAGGCTAATTTTGCCTTTAAATACTTGCATCTATTCCATATTGTTTGTTTATGTGTCTTTAAGGTCTGGCTAAAGAGGAAGGGAGGGCAAAGGGGCCTCACAAGTGGCCTCTCACTAGGGTTGATAAGGAGTTTTTCTTTGATCGATAGCAGCCTCAAGTGTTTATGTTATGGCTCCAAAAAATATGAATAAGCGAATGTCAGCAACATAAAAAGTTTATTTAAGCATTTATGGTTGTGAAGTTACATTTGAAATTTCTTAGTATAAAGCTGACTTCTTTCAGTGTGCTTTATTTCTCTCAAGGTATATTGGTTGGTTAGGGCATACATATGCTAGTACATAAAGATCTTATTTAATTTTAAATTGTAAACTGTAGTGTCTAATCTTACTCTTTTTTCTTTACAGATCAATTTGTGGTTGGACTGCAATTTCCTGATCAGATCGTGTCTACTCCTTCTTCAAAGTGGAGAAAATGCTGCAATGATCTAGATATTTTTTGCTACATCTGTGGCTGTTTCACTTTAGCCTCTCAAGGGCGCAACATCACTACTTTTGTAAAACAAGTGCACCTTGCTTACTTTAAGGTACCCTTGGGAGATCAGGACAAAAGCTGGGCTCCTCATAAAACTTGCAAAATTTGTGTGGAGACTCTGAGATCTTCGTCTCAGGCAAGAGTGTCAAGCTGAAATTTGGCATTCCCATGACTTGGAGAGAGCCAAAAACCATACCGATGATTGCTATTTCAGTCTTGTTGACGTCAAAGGATTCAACAGAAAAAACAAACAGTATTTGAAATATCCCAACCTCGAATCAGCTTTAAGGCCCATCCCTCATTGTGATGACATACCAGTACCTATTTTTCCTGACTTCCCAGATATTGATGATGAAACTTAAGGGTCATCCTCGCATCTTTCATCAAGTGGAGATTAACAAATCGACGTGGATTTTCATCCATCAGAAACTTTGTTTGGCCAACCTTCACTGTTTAGTCAGTTTGAGTTGAACGTTAATTGGAGACTTGGGTTTGCCAAAACAATCTTCCGAGTTGTTGGCTTCAAGGCTAAAAGAAAAAATCTTCATCATGGCACTATGGTAGTACCACTCTAAACTGGCGGTTTGGGTGGAGCACGAACCTCTGTACAGTGTTGCCACGTGTTCCATACCCGCGATGTGAACGGCTCTGATATATGTAAAAGGCATCACAATAAGATAAACACATAAGAATACAATGGTAACGGTTGTATTATAATATATGGAAGAACAGTAAACTTATTATGCGTAAAATATTTACACGTCAATACAGAAACGTGGTATAAATATTTTACAGTGTTGCTAAAAAAAAAAAAAGTAGTCACTTTTATTGGCTGTTACCGTATTTCTGGGGTTGGTAATATTGTCACAATTATGATTATATGATAATGTGCAGGAATATAAGTAAAAATATGCCAGTTTCCTAGTAAAAAAAAAATAATAATACATTAAACCCCTGTGAGCGGCAACACACACACACACTCAGTCCGACCTGGCCAGAGCTTCCTCGTATCACCTGGGTGGTGTGGAAATAGTCAAATTTACAATATGTACATTATAACGTAAAAGAAAATAACCAAAATGTATCCTAAAATACCACAGACAAGAGAGAGAGAGAGAGAGAGAGAGAGAGAGAGAGAGAGGGGGGGGGGAAGGCAGACCAGGGGCAGTGTTGAGTGCAGCTTAGTGAGAGATAGAGGAAGGGAGGGAAGGAAGGAGGGAGAGAGTGATTGAATGAAAACAAATCAAGGCGCCACAACAGCGAGGTCATCTGGCGCCATATGTAAAACAATAATATTTTTAAATATAATTAGATATAGTAAAAACAAAATAAAGAAATGAAAGCTTAAGTTTATAGGTCACTCATAAAAGAAACAAAATTCCCAAGGGTGACACACATCTCCCCCTAGGAGAGAGAGAGAGAGAGAGAGAGAGAGAGAGAGAGAGAGAGAGAGAGAGAGAGAGAGAGAGAGAGAAGGCAGGCCAGGGGCAGTGTTGAGTGCATTGTCAAGCTGAGGGAAAGATGAAGGGAGGGAAGGAAGGAGGGCGAGAATGATTGAATGAAAACAAATCAAGGCGCCGCAACACCGAGGTCATCTGGCGCCATATGTAAAACAATAATATAATAAAAAACAAAAAGAAATGAAAGCACAAGTTTAT
The DNA here is from genome assembly GCF_032717465.1 of Coenobita brevimanus. Taxonomy (NCBI): domain Eukaryota; kingdom Metazoa; phylum Arthropoda; class Malacostraca; order Decapoda; family Coenobitidae; genus Coenobita; species Coenobita brevimanus. Next base: position 17,911,151 of record NC_136981.1, read on the forward strand.
AAGACACATAAAAGAAACAAAATTCCCTAGGGTGACGCACATCTCCCCACAGGAGAGAGAGAGAGAGAGAGAGAGAGAGAGAGAGAGAGACATCACGGGTATGGAAAACGTGGCACACTGTACAGAGGTTCGTGCCCCACCCAAATCGCCAGTTTAGAGTGGAACCACCATAACATCTCATTTTATTGTAACAGAGAAGGGAAGCAGCGGAAGTGCTTCACTTCAAATGACAAATTTGTTTATTGCAACGATGTTGAAGGACTTCTTTGGGAAATGGGATTATCAAGATACATATCCAGTGAATGGAGACTTTTCATCGACAGTTCAAAAAGAAACCTAAAATGTGTCTTGCCTCACAATGATAACACTTTCGGATCGATTCCTATAGGGCACAAAGTGACCCTTAAAGAGGAATATGCCAACATAAAAGTTGTTCTGGAAAAGTTGAAATGCAACGATCATGCTTGGTTGATTTGTGTTGATTTGAGAATGGTGAACTTCCTTTTAGGGCAATAAAACAGCTAAACGAAGTACCCGTGGTATCTCTGCTACTGGGATAGTAGGGCAAAGGAAGAGTATTGGGGTAAGGATGAGTGGCCGTTAAGGGACAGCTTGACACTTGGACATAAGAACATCATAAGTAAGCCATTGGTTGATACGGATAATATCATTCTGCCACCACTTCATATCAAGCCTGGCATAATGAAACAGTTTGTTAAGGCTCTTTTTCACTCTGAGAACTGTTTCAACTATATATGCCTAGCTTTCCCTGCTCTAAGTGAAGAGAAGAAAAAGCGGGAATATTCGATGGAACTCAAATCAGAAAGTTGCTGAACGATCCACAGTCTGTTGTCTCAATGTCTTCTATTGAGGTAATAGCCTGGAAAGCATTCGCCAATGTTGTGAAAAACTTTTTAGGAACCGGAAATCACACAACTATGAAGAAATCGTGAAAGAGCTCTTGTCCAGTTTGCAAGCAATGGGATGCAAGATGAGCTTGAAATTGCATTACTTGCATAGCCATTTGGACGAATTTCCAGAAAATCTTGGCCATGTGAGCGAGGAACAAGGTGAGCGTTTTCACCAGGATATCAAAGTAATGGAAGAACACTACCAAGGCCGATGGGACTGTAATATGATGGCTGATTACCACTGGAGCCTCATGAGAGATGTTCCAGATGCTGCATACAAAAGAATGTCTTTGAGAAAAACATTTTGCAACTGAAATAACCTAGTGGTGTTACTGACTGTTTTTACTTTTTAGATAAAAAATTAAACTGTTGTTTTAACATTGTGTAACTTGTCAGATCTATGGACCTATGGTTTACCAATTTTGCTTTTTTAAACTTATTAAACTTAAAACTTATTAAACTTAAAACGGCAATGTGAAATAAAAACAAAAAGAGTACTGTAATTTGAGTATCACATTTCCAATAAATTGAATCATTTTACTATGTCAGTTCTATAAACTTTAGCGCAAAACTGAGAGTTTTCAACAAACGTACAACATACCGTATCTCAAAAACATGATGTGATAGAGAAAAACTGATACCAAATTAGGATTCAGCACCCCAAAATTACCTAAAATCCTTTGCAAACAGTCACGCCAGAAAAACTGTATTGACCAGTGGTATAATTTTAGCTGTGTGTGTGAGAGAGAGAGAGAGAGAGAGAGAGAGAGAGAGAGAGAGAGAGAGATTTCGTGACTTTGGTTAAGGAGATAGTTTTCATGATTTTAGCTGAAGAGAGAGGAGAAAGAAGAGAAGGAGGAAATGAGGAACACAGGTAGAGAAGAGAAGGAAGGAACTGAAAAAAAAGGGGGGGGAGAACAAATAGGGGGAAAACAGCAAAAAGAGAGGAAAGAAAGAAGAGAGAGGGAGAGGAAGAAAAGTGAAAAGAGAGGAGCGAAAAGGGATACGGTGCGGGGAGAGAAAGGAATCATATTTCCCTGCTGATTTTCTATGCCCTATCTTCATTCTGCTCTCCTTTGTTACTCCTCTTTCTGCATTTGCTCTCTCTCTCTCTCTCTCCAGGGTACAGACTAGGGCCAGGCCAGCCAGGCGCCAATAAGAGGGGGCGGGTTTGTGTGTGGGTGTGGGTGGGGGGGGGAGGAAGTAAGGCTACGATATGGGCTAACTTGGGAACACACACACACACACACATGAAAATATTCTAAAATAGTAAGCTAAAACTGGTTACATCGCAGACTTCCAATGTATAGAGAACAGTGGTATAAAGTCCATTTTCAACGTTATCATCATCATCAGCAGCAGCACCAATACAATCCATATCATTATCACAAAAAATAATCTCAACCATCACGAAAATAATCATATAGTCCTCACCATCATTATCACCATTATCATCATCATAATCATACAACTCATCATCTAAATAATAATCCTCATCATCTTCACCATTTAAAGCATTACCCTCCTTCTCGTCATCATCATTATCGTTAGTGTCCTAGCCCCTTCTCATTAGTTATATCTACGTAACAAGCAGTCCCACTCCTCAAAGGTCGACTGTGTGATTTTTCGGTGTAAAATAATACCATAATTAACCCTGAAGAATGTCCGTAGCAACAGCACAGTTAGCTCCAAACCCGGTTTTCTCTGATGGGACGCTCGCTGTTGCTAGGTCACGATTTCTCTCAAAACCTCCTCCTCTCCCCCTAGAAAATGACCTCGCCTTGCCGACATCTGTGGAGTGGAAAAAGCAGCAAAGTGGCCAGTGTTAAATATCTACACTCCTATTCATTTCATCCACCTGGCCAGTGTTAATGACCCACACCCCTCCTTCAATTCACCCACCTGGCCAGTGTTAATGACCCACACCCCCATTCAACTCACCCTTCTGGCCTATGACCCACACTCCTATTCAGCTCATCCACCTGGCCAGTGTTAATGACCCACACCCCCATTCAACTCATCCATCTGGCTTATGACCCACACTCCCATTCAGCTCATCCACCTGGCCAGTGTTAATGACCCACACCCCCATTCAACTCATCCACCTGGCTAGTGTTAATGACCCACACCCCCATTCAACTCATCCACCTGGCCAGTGTTAATGACCCACACTCCCATTCAACTCATGCATCTGGCCAGTGGTAATGACCCACACCCCCATTCAACTCATCCATCTGGCCAGTCTTAATGACCCCCACACCCATTCAACTCATCCATCTGGCCTGACCTACACCCCTATTCAACTCATCCACCTGGCTAGTGTTAATGACCCATACCCCCATTCAACCATTCATCAAGCCTGTGAAATCTTCTGCTTTGTTTCCATATTGGTAATAAGGTAAAGGATATCACGGTGGAATTATAGGTTCAGGTGCTATAACTGGATGTGTCCCATGAGGGCTTCAGTCCCAGGGTGAGTTGGGGTTTTATGCTTTGATAATGCAGTTCAAGGACATTTGACTAGTCACTCTAGCCTTAAATATCTGCACTGAGGAACCCAGCCCCGAACTCCTATGCTCCTTAAGGGGTAGCCTAATAGACGAGTAAGAATGAAAGATGGGTGGATGAATGGATGGATGGAAATTCAGCAATTAAATGGTTAGGAAAAGTATCAGAAAGCCACAGGAGTTCCGTAACTGAACCCTCGAAGAACCCCCCCCCCCACACACACACACACACACACACACACACACACACACACACACACACACACACACACACACACACACACACACACACACACACACACACACACACACACACACACATATATATATATATATATATATATATATATATATATATATATATATATATATATATATATATTAACAGTTATGAGGGTATATAATACAGTGCACTCTTAACCCTTAATTAATCACCATAAAGGGTAAGGTACAGCTTACAAGAATAACTTACTTTACTTTACACTATAAAATACACACACCAAAGAAGAAACCAGGATTCGTTTTGCAAAGGGGAATGCACATAGACCTACGAATACAAATATAAAACGAGTTATTACCTACCTAAGCAGATTACAAACAGTGGAGGCTACGTACTCACAGAGCTCGAGGAACTAGGAGAACACGACGATGATATAATCCAGATATAAACCACACTATAGTGTTGTATGGAGAAGTGAAACAAAAAGGGGAATGGTGCACAAACAGTGTGTTTTGTAATTAGAGTAACGTGTTTAGTAATGTGTTTAAAATATGTGAAAAAGTGCAGCAAAATATGACAAAAAGTGTAATGTGAAAGTAAGTGATAAAAAGTGACAACAGTGACTCTCTCAAATGGTCCTCGAACTTACGAAGTAGCCTTACTCCACCTCTCCTGGCTAACTAGCCACTAGGGTGTCTTAAGTGTAATCTCCAGCCATAAACAAACAATGGAGGCACCTGCTACCACTTGTGCACTAACACGTATCACACATAACCAATAGCATGCTGTCAAGAAAGCCAAGACAGAGTTTTTTATACTTCTATTGGCAAACACTCTCATTTTGCTCTTCCCATGCTATATGTCACACCCACTTATGGTCAAGGACAAAAGGGTCTCTACCTCATTCTTGGGAAAAACATCAAGCATTATCTGCCCAGAAGCAGATAAACTGACTGCTTGAGTAAACAGAGGGAAGATAGTGGGGTCTAGGCAGCAAAACGATAACACAAATGATTTAAGTTCTTGACTGCTTGCCTATCTCCTTACATTACCTTCTCATCTTCTATTTCACCCATTCGCTACTGGGGTAACTACGCCAGTGACACCTCCCTTCCTGAGGGAAGAAATTTATGAAGGGGAAATTTCTGGATACTGTATAAATTTAAGGTCTGGACAGGTAATCTGTTAAAATATTAGTAACATCTTTTACATGTCGAATCTCTAAGGCATATCCCTGTGGAAATAGGGCCCCCAGGTTCAATCTAAGATTTTTGTCCTAAAACTGAGGCAAAACTTTCAGAGGGTGGTGATCAGTGTACACTACATCACCTGACTCTGGACCAACATACTGTAAACAGAGAAGTGTTGAAGGGCAAGAATGAGTGCAAGGAGTTCTTTCTCAATAGTTGAATAAATTCTCTGGGCCTTGTTGAATTTTTTGCTAAAATAGCACACAGGGATCTCAAAGCCTTAACTAGTATCCTGAAGCAATGTCAAGACTCCATATTATAAATACAAATCATAACAGAAAGCATGATGAATAGATAGATAGATAGACAGACAGAGCACCAGACAAGGTGTGGGAACGGGAAATTAGCTTGCAATTCTTTAAGTGAAGGAATGTTGATCGTGCACCAGAAGCAATACACACACACAGACATACAGTATTCTAGAAGCGTCCACGACAGTAGAGCACACATGACACGACCTCTGCTACACGAGAATGTAGGAATCAGAGCTCAGAAGGGGACTGGCCATAGAACCAGCAGGTAGTAGGGAGAAGGAGGCTAGCAACAGGGGAGAGAGTGTGGAAGAGAGAGAGAGAAAGAGAGAGCGAGACAGGGAGGTAGCTCGCGGGACTCTACTTTATACTTCACTCATGTGTGAGAGACTTTGTTAATATTTCCAAGACAAATAAAAATAGTCCCATACTAATCTTTACCTCTCATGTCATTGCATGACAAAAAGGGAAGGAAGATTATCTACTTACAAAACTACTCACGTATAACAACCTCTCCTCCATGAGTTTAATATATGTATAACTGATCTACAAAACACACTGCAAGAAACTACAAAGTTACTGTAAGATATGGCGGCAGCAAATGTACGAACCTCGTCTACGAATCTACAGTGAATTTCTACAAGAGCAGGCGAGACTCTAACCAAGATTAGCTTAGTAGGCTACAAGCCTACGAGCCTACAAGTCTATGCTATGAGTCTACAAACCTACGAGCCTACGAGTCTACAAGCCTACGAGCCTACGAGTCTACGAGTGTACAGTCGATTCTACATTATCAAGATTGAAAACAAACAATGCCTCTTACAAGCAACAACTCACAACCAGCTCCTGACAATTCTCTCCAACCCCCCCTCCGTCTCCACAATCATCACGCTGATGTAGAGGTGAAGAGGTCACACAGTGCCTTGCCAGTAGTTTAACAAAATATTGATACAAACAATCTTCCAATTTCTATGACGAAACAACGAACTACAACCATCTACGATCAACTACAAGTAACAAGTCTACAAGAAAACTCTATAATCTTCTTCATGCAACTTCAAGCAGCAGCAAGAAGAATAAAAAACAAAACAAGTAAAGGAAAAGAAAGACCAGAGTAACAAGCCCTAAAACCCCAACACTCTCTCCTCCCTACCTCCATCACTGACACAGAGGTCAAGACACAGGGCAAAACACCAGAGCCATATTTATAACGCATCTTACTCACCTTTCCTTACTCAGGTTACTCATCGCTACTCAGTTACTCACCACAGCTACCAGTGTGGGAAGTCTGCGTCACCATACGTGTTTGCTGAGATGACGCCACGCCTATCAATGTGTGTCTGACACCCCACAACACGTCAATCAACCGGTGAAGGTCAACGTTATCACCACGTGCAACACCACTCACACCATTTCCACCACGGTAAAAATTAGTGAGTTACATAGTTACATCATTTATACAATACACAGTAATAGACACAGTGATAGACAACACATTTTGCACAAACATATAAAACGTGCTGTATAGTTACAACTTACGTACACATACTTACTTCAGTTATCTGCATAATTCAATCACTAGATAATCACCAACAATAAATATTCTACACTGTATATATTCATTCATTTATTATAGCATTTATTAACTACCAACGAGTGTTACCATTTATACCTACATAAAATACGTGTTTCATACATACAACTATACATTATTACATCTACAAGTTAATAAAGAAAATATACTATCACAGGTGCTCAGTGGGCGATTAAAAGAATTGTATTAAACATTTATTAATTAAAGTTACTTAGTGGAAACAGACAAATTAAGTTACAAGGAAAACCAGAAAAAAAAATGGCCAACACAAATGACGTTAGCAAGAATGAACATCTTCCACACAATGGTGAAGACAAATATTTCCACACAATTCTGACATACATTGCCCACGATAGGAACAAGTGAACAAGTCAGTGTATATTGTTAATATTGTATATAGTGTGTGTGTGTGTATATATATATATATATATATATATATATATATATATATATATATATATATATATTATAAAATAACAAAATATGGGGCTATATAATATCATTTTCAGTGATATTTGTGCAATATAAACTAAACCTTTAAAAAAGGGTCCCACGGGAATTAGCCAGCAATTATGCAACCTCGAACAACACCGAAAAATCGTAGACAAACGAAGAAAAAGAAACTATAGAAAATCAATACATACAAAAAAAAAAAAAAAAAAAGGAACAAGAGAAAGAAAGAAATACAGTAAGTTCACATAACAAACAAATGAAAATAGGTGTGTTACTACAAATGCCAAAATACCGCATAAACTCCTTCTATAAGTGAAACAGCAAATTAGTATCCTCCACGAGTCAGTGGCATGGCACATCATCACTATCATCGACCACAGCATGACCGGATTAGTGATGTCAAGACTGCAATTATTACAATTATGTAACGATAAACGATTGCATTATGTTACACTTGCTACAATTATGTAACTACAAACGATATGTAACAACTATGTAACGACAAACGATTGCATTATGTTACAATTGCTACAATTATGTAACTACAAACGATATGTAACAATTCATACAATGTTACAGTTATGCATTACCACATATTATGTAACAATTCATACAATGTTGCAATTATGGATTATCACAATATTATGTAACAGTTCATAAAATGTTACAGTTATGCATTACCACAATATTATGTAACATTTCATACAATGTTACAATTATGCATTACCACAACACTATGTAACAATTCATACAATGTTACAGTTTTGCATTACCACAATGTTACTACAATATTATGTAACAATTCATACAATGTTACTACAATTCTGTATTACCAGAATCATCACACAAGTTAGGTGAAATATTAGACACTACTAAAGGGATAACTCCATATGGAATGTAATGACTTAGCAATATTACCATTGCACAATTATATGAGTATGTCTGTTGCACATACACATCTTACAAAATGTCATACAACAACCAATTTAACTATATTGCATTTGTTCAATTATGTATACAACTTGTTTAAAATGTAATATTACTGGATCAGTACAATATTACCATGAATACTATATCTGTACAACATTATAATCAATATTATGCATTAAGAGTGAAGAAGACGACTATTATGTATTAATAGATTAGTAATGTCAATGATGATTGCTGTCGGAGGACCACCAGCTGCATGACTGAGCGATGTCAGGACTCCATATTATAAATACAAATCATAACAGAAAGCATGATGGATAGATTGATAGATAGATAGACAGAGCACCAGACAAGGTGTGGGAACGGGAAATTAGCTTGCAACTCTTTAAGTGAAGGACTGTTGATCGTGCACCGGAAGCAGTACATACACACAGACATACAGTGTTCTAGAAGCTTCCACGACAGTGGAGCACACATGACACGACCCCTGCTACACGAGAATGTAGGAATCAGAGCTCAGAAGGGGACTGGCCATAGAACCAGCAGGTAGTAGGGAGAAGGAGGCTAGCAACAGGGGAGAGTGTGGAAGAGTGAGAGAGAGAGAGAGAGAGAGAGAGAGAGAGAGAGAGAGAGAGAGAGAGAGAGAGAGAGAGAGAGCGAGACTGAGAGGCACCTCGTGGGACTCTATACTTCACTCGTGTGTGAGAGATTTTGTTAGTATTTCCAAGACAAATAAAAATAGTCCCATACTAATCTTTACCTCTCCTGTCATTGCATGACAAAAAGGGAACGAAGATTACCTACTTAGAAAACTACTCACGTATAACAACCGCTCGTCCACGAGTCTAATATATGTATAACTGATCTACAAAACACACTACAAGAAACTACAAAGTTCCTGTAAGAGCAAAACTGCACCAGCCCTAGGTCACTGGCATCAACAGCTACTATAAAGGGTATATCAAAGTTTGGAGCTTGAAGCACTGGGTGACTTTTTTTTTTTATGCGAGGAAGAAGGAACCAAAGGTCATGAGCCCGCAGTAACATTTCCCTCCAAGAGAAAAACAAAATACAATAGAGAGCCAAATTCAAGATCCGATCATTTTGAGATGCCTGGACACACTGCGTTTGAAAGACTGGAGATCATAGGCAGCAGGAAATACAGACAGAGGTAATCAGTTCCAGAACTGGCCTGTTACATAAATGAAAGACTGGGAGTAACGGTTAACTCTTGCATTAGAGAGTTGGACAGAAAAGGGATGAGAGTTTGCTGCCAGACGGGTGCTATGCGCCCGTCGTAGAGGTGGAGCAATGCAAGCAGACAGTTCAGAGGAGCAGTGACCATTAAAGTAGCGATAGAAAAGAGATAAACATGCAACAGTGTGGCGAAGAGACAGAGGTTGAAGGGAGTCAGTAAGAGGAGGAGAGTTGATGAGACGAAAAGCCTTTGACTCCACCCTATTGAGAAGAGCTGTATGTGGGGAGCCTCCCCACACATGAGAGTTGTACTCCACACAGGGGCGGATAACCCCTGTATAGGGTCAACAATTGTGCAGGGGTAAAGAAAGAGCGGGGTCGGCTTAGCACACCCAATCTCTTGGAAGCAGATTTTACAAGAGATGTAATATAATCTTTCCAAGATAAGTCCCGAGTAAATGAAACCCCAAGCATGTTCAAGGATGATGCAGGATTAAGCTGAATATTATTAAACATTAGTGGGTATACCTGTGGAAGATTTTGTCGGGTTGATAGGTGTAAGAACTGAGTCTTAGATGCATTAAAAACAACCATATTATTTTTACCCCAGTCAGAGATACGAGCCAGGTCAGACATTAGTTGTGCCATAGCCTCAGCCCTTGTTTGTTGAAGTAACTGTTGAGATGGGCATTGCGAGAACCGAATGGAAAGGTGATGGGTGGAGACATCAGCGTATGAGCTGATAAGGTTAGATGTACAGCTTAGAAGATCATTGATGAATAAAAGGAAGAGAGTTGGTGATAGGACAGAGCCCTGAGGAACACCACTGTTGATAAATCTAGGAGAAGAACGATGTCCGTCTACAACAGCGGCTATAGAACGACCAGAAAGGAAGCTAGCGATGAAGGCACAGATAGAAGGATAGAAATCATATGAGGGCAGTTTGGAAATTAAAGATTTATGCCAGACTTGATTGAAAGCCTTTGAGATGTCAATTGCAATGGCAAAGTTTTTGCCAAAGTCCCGAAAGGAGGATGACCAGGAGTCTGAAAGGTAGGTGAGAAGATTGCCAGTGGAGCTTCCCTGACGGAACCCATACTGACGATCGGAAAGAAGGTTGTGATAGGAAAGATGCCTTAAAATTTTTCTATTGAGAATTGACTCGAAAACTTTTGAAATACAGGACATTAAAGCAATTGGACGATAGTTGGAGGGTTGGGAGTGGTCACCTTTCTTTGGGACTGGCTGAATGAGAGCAAACTTCCAGCAAGAAGGAAAGGTACAAGTTGACAGACAAAGGCGAAAGAGTTTGCCTAGGCAGTGTGTAAGCACAGAAGCACAGTTCTTGAGAACAACAGGAGGGACCCCATCAGGCCCATATGCCTTGTTAGTACTGAGGCCAGTGATGGCAAAAAATACATCAACTGAAGAAATTTTAATGTCAGCCATGAGGAAGACAGAGGGGGGAAGTGATGGAGGAACAGCACCGGAATCGTGTAAGGTGGAATTGGAGGAGAAAGTCTGTGCAAAGAGATCTGCTTTATCAGTAGAAGAAATAGCTACAGAACCATCAGAGTAGAAAAGAGGAGGGAAGGATGATGAGGTAAAGTTGTTAGAAAGATTTTTGGCAAGGTGCCAGAAGCAGAGGGAAGAATTTGAGTTGGAGAGTTAAGAGCATTTAGTATGGATGAAATTATTTTTAGTAGAGCGAAGAACAGACTTAGCACGATTACGGGCAGAAACGTAAAGATTATGTGGTTCAGGGGTGGGTTGGCTCCGGTACCTTTTGTAGGCCCTCTCCTTGTTGCGGACAGCATTAAAACAAGCATGATTAAACCAAGGCTTTCTTGCATTAGTCAAAGGATATGAGAAAGGAATGTATGCTTCCATGCCCGAGAGAATAACTTCCGTAATGTGCAAGGCACACTCAGATGGCTCCCGGCCATGGAAGCAATAATCATTCCAGGGAAAATCAAAGAAGTACTGCCTGAGGGCCTCCCAGTCCGCGCCTCCAAAATGCCACAAACGACGTATCCCTGAAGGGTCCACAGGCCGTACCGGAGTGATAGAACAGGTTAAGGTAATAAGGTTCTGATCGGAGGAGCCCAACGGAGAGAAAAGATTAACAGTGTAAGCAGAAGGATTAGTTGTGAGGAAGAGGTGAAGTATGTTGGAGCTCTCTCCAAGGCGGTCAGGGATATGGGTAGGGTGCTGTACAAGCTGCTCTAGGTCATTAAGGATAGAAAAGATGTAGGCTTGTTCACCAGGTGGATCCGTGAAAGGAGAGGAGAGCCAAAGGTGGTGGTGAACATTGAAATCTCCTAGAATGGAGATTTCAGAGAAAGGAGAAACGGATAGAATGTGTTCCATCGTAGAAGTAAGATAGTCGAAGCATTTTTGATAGTCAGTAGAATTAGGGGATAAGTAAACAGCACAGATATATTTAGTTAAAGAATGACAGGAAAGCCGAAACCAGAGTGTAGAGAATTCAGAAGAATCGAGTTCAGGAACACGAGAGCAAGATAAGTCGTTGCATATATATACACAACAGCCACCTTTGGCTTTGAAATGAGTATAGAGAAAGTAGGAGGATACAGAAAAGGGTTTGCTGTCAGTTGCCTCAGACAGCCGAGTCTCCGTTAGAAAAAGAAGGTGAGGTTTAGAGGAGGAGAGGTGGTGCTCAACAGGGCGAAAGTTAGAGGAATGGCCGCAAATGTTGCAGAAATGAAGAAGAAGAGAGTCAGACAGTGGTTCCAGGCACCTCGAGTCGTCACCGGGAGAAGGGCGGATGGTTGGGGCATTTATGGTCCCCCCACCATGGGGACTCCGAGGCTTGATGAAAAGACGCCATTTTTGTTGAATTTTGAATAGGAAGTGTAGTGTGTACTGTGCATTTAGTTTGGTGTAGATAGTTAGAGAAATTTGTACTGGAGAGCATGCTGGCCTACTCTCTGTGTAACTGAGACACTGAAAAAGTTCAGCAAAGGGGGATGGTCAGGAACTAGTCCTGAGGGCTGATGAAACGGGAGCTCCAGCACTCCCTGTCATCAGCTTTCCATCCACCTCGGGAGTACTGCCCTGCTCGACTGGTGCTACAATCTACTCCTAGGATGGCTTTGACTTTAGAATATTCTGACTTCCACTCATACTTGACTCCTTTTCTTAACAAATCAGTGAGAGGGGCTACAAGATCAGGGAAGTTCAGGACAAAACGTCAGTAGTACTCTACCATACCCAAGAATCATTGCAACTCTCTCATATTTTGGGGTTTGGGGGAAATTGACTATGGCCTGAACTTTAACATCAGGCGGACTCACTTGGCCTAATCCCACCACATAACCTAGGTACCGCACTCGAGCCCTTACAAATTCATATTTAGTTAACCTGCCCCATACCAACTAAATTATTACAAAACCCACCTCCAAAACCCGACAAATTTTTTACTTTTTTTTTTTTGGCTCAAACCTCTGCTTTATAAAAGAAACATCGAAAATTCATAGAGAAATTGCTCACCTGAGGTTTTAAATGCCGCTACAGCTAAGAGTACCCTCACCTGGCTCTGTTTTCAATGGCGCCTGGCTCCAGAGAAAACGTGTTCTATGGGAGGCATAACTATTCCAAACCACTTATAATTGGTAATTATTTTTTTATATGGTACGAATTTATATGTAGTACAAGAGTATATTAGTTTTCACACAGTAATATAGGCAGTAAAGTGTTGTTTCACTCACCAAACACATCAACATACCGCATCTTTTTTGGCGGCATTACCTGATCATCATTTCTGACTGTTTCTTCCTCTAGAGCTATGAAAACTTTGTCCTCCACACTGTCATCGATCGGGGAATTACTCTGCCCTTGATTTTCGTACTGTGGCGTGACATGTCTTTACTGGCCAGGTCACTGGTAACAGGTGAGTTGCCAAGACAATTGTGTGTGGGGGGGTAGGTCATGAGGGTTAAGGCATTTCCCCACCTGGCTTCAGGTAGAGGACGGTATCCCTTGTATATGTGCCAAAAATCACTCACAAAATTTAAGAATAGTGCAAACGACGGACCTTGCAATAGCAAAACATTCATCATACACTGTGGGGACTGAGCATGAAAAAAAGTTGCAACGTGCATCATGTGTTGTGGGTACAGGGCGTGTTAAATTAACCACTAAATTAGCAAAGGACAGTCTCTGCAGCAAGGCATCTAGATGGCTTAAGTGTTGTTCCCAGGTGTCACTAAATATAACTACATCACCAATGTAAGTCATACAACCTTCAGCATCCTTGGTGAGATCATTCATCACCCTTTGGAAGGTGGCAGGAGCATTCTTCATACCATAGGACATGACCTTATGTTTATAAGTATTGCCACCGACCACAAAACAGGAAATTTCTTGGGCCCATTCTGTGAGTGGGACTTGGTAATATCCCTTCATTAAATCTAATTTTGTAATGAACTTTGCAGTATCCATTGTGTCCACATAATCATCTACTTTTGGAAGTGGGTAGGTGTCAATCTTGGTAAAGGAGTTGACTTTACGATACTTAGTACAAAAGTGATGTGACTCATCGGGTTTTGGAACCACTATGACTGGGGAGCACCACTCACTTTGTCAGGACTCAATTAACTCCTGCTGCAACATGTAGGTCAGTTCCTTTTGGATGATGGTCTGCTTCTGAGGACTAGCCCAGTAGGGGGACTGCTTTACAGGGCAGGCCTCTCCAACATCCACGTCATGCTGTGCTACTTTTGTCCATCCTGGGGTGTCTGTGAAGGCATCAGGGAACTTCCTAAGAAGGGCAACAAGTTTGGCACACTGCTCTGCAGTCAAATGGGAGAGTTGATCAGTTAATGTACTCCAAGCATCCTGATATTCTCTCCAGCTAGTTGTCTGCTCCAAAGTCAAAGGGCAGCCCTCATCCTCCACTAACTCAACAGTTGACACCATGCATCCAGCACTAGGGGGGGTCCACGTCTCGCCTGTGGTACTCCATTAACATATTTACATGGCACAATCTTCATTCCTTCCTCTGGTCTTGGGTTAAGATAACATAATTTACATCACCTACTCTCTTCTCTACTAAATAAGGGCCTGCAAAACTTGCCTGCAGAGGCTGACCATGAATGGGAAGCAAGACAAGAACTTGATTGACTGGGTGAAACACTCTGTTCCTAGCTTTCTTAGAGTGGTCATACCACCTCTTCATCTTCTCCTGAGATGGCTCCAAGTGTTCCCTAGCTACTTCCATACTATAGGCCAGTCATTCTTTTAATTTTGACACATACTCCAGCAAGTTAATTTGGTCATCACCGTTGGCTGAGGAGTTTAAAAGGACCTCTAACTTCATGGCCAAAGATTAACTAAAATAGGGAGTAGCTCAAGGACTCACTCTGCACCTCTCTGGTTGCAATAAGTAGGAAAGGCAAACACTTGTCCCATTCCTTTTCATCAACAGACAACTTTTTAAGCATACTCTTCAATGTTTGGTGATACTTCTCTAATGCACCCTGACTCTGAGGATGATATGCTCAGGAAGTGATCTGGGAGATTCCTAACTCCTTAAGGGTTCATCTGAACAGTCTGGAATTAAAATTACTGCCTTGATCTGATTGAACTTCCTTAGGATTACCAAAATGGGTAAAGAGGGTCAGCATCTCTTTTACAACCAATTTAGGCCAAAATATTTCTGAAGGGAATGGCTTTGGGATGTCTAGTGGCCATGTCTAAAACTGTGAGGATGTACTGGTGGCCTGATGAAGTTTTAGGCAAAAGGCCAACAATGTCCACAAGGACTCTAGTGAATGGGGCCTCAAACACAGGTAGAGGAATCAAAGGAGCTGCGGGGATGGGCTTATTGTTCTTACTGACTAGGTGTCAGGTGTGACATGATCTACAGAACCGGGAGACATCTCGACGGATTCCAGGCCAGCAAAAATGTTGCCAGATGTGGAAGAGTGTCTTCCTCACCCCTAAGTGACCTTCTAAAGAAAACTCATGAGCACTGGATATAATTTTTTGACCACAGGGTCTTGGAACTACCACCTGATGTACAGTCTCCCACTCATTATCATGAACAACACTAGAAGGTCTCCATTTTCGCATTAACACGTTGTTTGGCCTTATATGATAACATTCTGTCAATTCAGACCCACATTCATCTTCCCTTACTGCTGAATCAATTAGAGTGGCAATTTCCTGATCAGATGTTTTCATATCAGCTAACCTTGCATTTACATCAATCTGGGGAGAATCATCAACCTCCGAATCAGTTAACTGGGTGAAAAAGGTACCAAGCCCAATATCATCGTTGGCAATGCCAGTGTCATTACTGTCAACATTATCATGGCTGGCCTTTGCCATCATAGCTCTAGTTACAGCCCATGCAGAAAAGAATTTAAGACATACAACTTCCAGCTCTTTAGTCCTATGCTCACTCAGGGGAGTTTTTGACATGCAGGGAACAGCACTCACCTGTCCTACCGCCAAGGCATTACCCAAAAGGAAAGTGACCCCTTGTACAGGTAGCTGGTCAACAACACCCACACGCACTGAACCCGTAACTAACGCTGCCTGGAGCTTCATCTCAACTAGGGGAACAGATGCAAACTCAGCTATACCCTGCAACAAGACACATTCATTGGGGTCAGCTACATCAACAATCCCCTTCAACATTAGTGACTGTGAAGCTCCTGTGCCTCTAAGTATAGTGACTTCCTTACCACCTTTTCCATCAAGTAAAACTAATCCCTTAAATATGAAGTTAGCAAATAAATGATCTGGGGAGGAGTCACTTTGTGTACTGCCTGGGAGAGGACACTCTGATGGAGTCTTATTACCACACTCACTTGATCCTGACGGCTGCTCTGATCCAGTCTTACTAGTGTCTAACAACGGCTCTACAGGAGTCTATCAACCACTGACAGCTCCACTCTGGCCTTATCAACAATATGCACCAGCTGACTACTGCTAACAATATCTGTTGGTTGCTGTTCTCTGTTGGTGTCAAAAGATCCCCAAGAGTTTACAAAGTAATAGGTTTCACACTGGAACTTTTCCCTCGTTTTTTCCAGCACAAATCCTCCAAGTGCCCCATTTTCTGGCAATACTGGCAAAATCTGACACTTTATCTTGGCCCTATGGCAACATTGTCTCACTTACTTTTGTGGAACTAACATGCTCTGGGGTTGCAATGTTCCTACTAGGGTCACTTGACATTAACTTGCCTTTACCAAGAGATGATTTCACAAAAACTGGTTGGTTCACTCTCCTACCTTTAACAAATGACTGAGGCTTATGTTCATGCTTAACCCGCTGCATGCCAGCTATTTTTAGCCCTCTGGGTCACCCCGGTGCCGGCCATTTTTCGACCTTTTTTTTTTTTGGCTAAAATGATTGATTTTGATGTGGAAACAACGAATTTTGCCATTAAAATGCTCACCGAGGGTCGGAAATCGGTTTTATTGAGTCCTGCATACTCGTGTACAGATGTAGTCACTCTCCCATGCTCACCACATACGTGAGAGACAGTCGTTTTCTATGTATGGTATACTCAGGTATTTATGTTGGGAAAGTATAGCAATGCTCAGTACACTTTTCTGATCACTTATTACTTCAGCATCTATCACAATTTACGTGTCTTTCTCACTGTGAATGCATTATCTTACAGTTACTTGAAGATAGGTACAACCTGACTTCGTTACGTACAGTCCTTGTACTTACAAGAAGGTATTTACAACTTTACTTCACTATATAGTCCTTACAAGAAAACATTTACAACTTACACTTACATGAAAATATTTACAAAATGCCTTCACTATGTACAGCACTGAGTGAGGCACACAGGCAGAGTGAGGCAGAGCGAGCGTGAGGGAGGGAGCGAGTGAGTGTATGGCCTTGACAGCCTGGGGGATGGTAGAGGAACAGTTACCTTACATGCCTGCTAATTTTTACTCGCGAATCTTGAAAAATGCGGTCACAGTGAAGTTTTTTTCTCTTAGACTGATTTAAAACGGCACTGGCACTGGCCACGGCATTATGTCAGACCGTTTTAAAATGGCTCTGGCACGCAGCTGGTTACGCATTATACTGTAATTATCTGCAACAACAGCAGCCTCAGCTAGGGTATCAAAATCTTTCTCTACTAGGGGTAGCAACATCCCTATCTATGTTACCAGTGACGTTTTCCAAGATAATTAATTCTCTCAGTTTAGAGAAATTGTCAACTTTCTTAGAATGTACCCATTGATCAAATAAACCTGTGAGTACTCTAGCATATTCCACATGAGTCTGATCTTTCTGTTTAAAGGTAGATCTAAATTAAAGCCTATATGCCTCTGGCACGAGTTCATATGCGTTGAGAATGGCATCTTTTAAACAATCATAGTTAGCATTTTGATCAACTGATAAAGAAATATAAGCCTCTTGAGCGTTTCCTTTCAAAACACTCGGCAACAGTACCATCCCAGAGTCTTTTAGCCAAGGAAGACGACCTGCCACCTTTTCAAACATAGGGAATTGGTGACATCTTGCTCATTAAAAGAAGGAACAAGCTTAATGTTCCTAGCAACATCAAAAGATTCCCTGGCAGATGAACTACTAGCTAGAGGTGAACTATCAGAGTGTTTCAGTCTGATTTCATGATCCATTTCCTTATGTTTCATTATTTTGAGCTTGTAATTCTGGTTCTCTCATTTTGTATTCGATTCTCGTTCTCTCATTTTAGCATTCCATTCTTGTTCTCACATTTTAGCTGGCACTTCTATTTCCCTCAGCTTAATGCTGGCTAGCTCAAATTGCACTTTGTCGCCAGTGTCCTGAGCAGAAAAATCACTAGGGCCAGGTATCTCCAATGCCAAAATCTCAGGGTCAACACCTTGCGCAGTATCAAATGGCTCAGAACTAACCATGGAGGACTCGCTGTGCTCAAACATAGTGTCCAATATTCGATCATGTGACTTAATGACTGAGGCAGAAACTCTAAAATGTAAGGCCTGGGGAAGCAATATGAGCTCGTGTTTTGTGAGAGTTTTCACTCTGGTTGGGGAAGGCTTAGAATCCAAAAATGTTTTCACATCACTGTCACTCATTACGGCCATGATTATTGATTATAACTAAGTAGGTAAGAGTAAGCACTGTGTACACGACCAAGGTTGCCAATATTATGTCACAGAGCTATCCTGGCAGGAGGTCACCAAATTGTTATGGGAATATATATTACGGTGCACTCATAACCCTTAATTAATCACCAAAACGGGTAAAGCTCACAAGAAAAGTAACTTACTTTACTTTGCACTATAACAATCACACACCAAAGAAGAAACCAGGATTCGTTTTACAAGAGGGAATTCACATAGACCTAAGAATACAAATAAAAATCGAGTTATTACTTACCGGTACCTAAGCATATTACAATCAGTGAAGGGTATGTACCCACAGAGATCGAGGAACTAGGAGAACTCATCGATGGTATAATCTACATATAAAGCCCACTCTAGTGCAGTGGCTCTCAAGTGGTGGTCCATGGTGACTTTTTGGGTGGTCCACAGGACGTTCACTATATTTGGTAATAAACTGGAGATTGGTGTATATATTTTTAAATTTAATGAGAAGTCAGTACAAAAAATTTTAACAAAATAAATAATTGGCCATTCATTTTGTTGTATTATTCCGATTGATTATTCCAGTATGACTGGTACTTACCCAAATCTGACAACACATGCAGTCAGATGTCTTCTGACATTTGCATCAACTTCCATGTGTGAGAGCAGATATTCATGTTTGTAGCACATTAAGTCCAAACAGAGGAATCGGCTTGCAGTGGAAAGCGATATTCATTGTGTATTATCAAGTACCACTCCTAACATTGACAAGCTTGTCAGTGAGAAGAGAATCCAAAAGTCTGGTTACAAAATAAAAATGTTAGTTGTATACTCCTACATAATTTCAAAAACCTGTTTGTTAGAAATAGATTTCACAGCGAAATGTTAGAGAAGTATTCATGTATTTCCTGGAAATTATGTTTGAAAGAAATATATTTCAGACCAAAATGTCAGCTGTCTACTATTTTATATAATTTCTCGAAATTCTGTTTATAAGAATTATATTTCTAACCAAAATATTTGTTGTCTGTGCTTTATTTATCATTACTCAAAAATGAAATGGTCCACGATATTTTTTTAATTGGGCTGGTGGTCCATCGCCTGAAATGAGTTGCGAACCACTGCTCTAGTGTTATATGGAGAAGTGAACCAAAAATGGGAAATGGTGTACAAACAATGTGTTTTGTAAACAAAGTACAGTAACGTGTTTAGTAATGTGTGAAAACATGTGGAAAAGTGCAGCAAAATGTGACAAAAAGTGGAACGTAAAAGTAAGTGATAAAAAGTGACAAAAGTGACTCTCTCACATGGTCCTTGAGCCTATAAAGTAGCCTCACTCCACCTCTCCCACCACTGCTGTTTTAAGTGTAAACTCCAGCCATACACAAACAATGGAGGCATCTGCTACCACTGGTGCACTAACACATATCACATATAACCAATAGTGTGCTGTTAAGAAAGCCAAGAAAGCGTTTTTAGACTCCTATTGGCAAACACTCTCATTTTGCTCTTCCCCCTCACTATGTGTCACACCCACTTATGGTCAAGGACAAAAGGGTCTCTGTGTAATTTTTGGGAATAACATCAAGTGTTATCCGCCCAGCAGATAAACTGACTGCTTGAGTGAACAGAGACAAGATAGTGAGGTGTAGGGTTATACCATTACAGGCAGCAAAATTGATAACACAAAAGATTTAACGTTCTTGACAGCTCACCCATCTCCTTAAATTATCTTTTCATTCTCTGCTTCACCCATTCGCTACTGGGGTAACTACACCAGTGACAATATATATATATATATATATATATATATATATATATATATATATATATATATATATATATATATATATATATATAGTTATGAAGGGAGATTTGCCAGTTAGGTAGTCTCGTACCTTTGAGACGTTTCTGATACCGTAAATTTCGGTACGAGTCGTCAGAGTTACCAGTTTGCCTGGTGTTTGTAAGCACAGTTATTTCGTAAGTCATGCATTGATTTTTATGCTCCTTTTCTCTATAATGTTTTATTTAAGTCATTGCTTGTTAAATTATGTAACTCAAGTTCGTATGGTAAATGATTTAGAATGTTATGTCTATCTATCTAGCATGTTTTGATGTCTCGTAGTTGGTAACTGTTGTTGTTAGGGGCTGATGCAAGACAGTATGTCCTAGAATGTTGGAGAAGTGGACGTTTCTAGAACAATGCAAGCTTATATAAGGATGGGGTAGAGATTATTACAAGTTTAGTGAGGTGTCAAGTCAGTTTGGAGTTTAGTCGGGTGTCAAGTCAGTCTGAGTGAAATGCAGTCAGTTTTGGTGTCAGTGAAGGTTGTATATTTTTGGTACTTGTGAAAACAGTGGCAAACAGTGACGGGTTATTGAAGTTTGTATATCAGTGGAACTTGAGAAGACAGTGAAGTGTATAAAGTGTAATTACTGTCAGTGAAGATTGTTTTCAGTACTTGCGTAATAAGTGAAGTGTTACCAAGCATTAAGTGTACTAACTGTGAAGTGTTGTTAAACATTAAGTGTAACTGCAATCTATAAAGTGTGTATAGCTCCAGTGCTTGGGAGAACAGTGAAGTTGAAAAGCATTAAGTGGAGTTACTTGGAAAATAAAGACAGTGAACTTTAACCCGCCCCGTCCCGACGACGTATGGGTACGTCACCACGATTTGCATTTGCCAGTCCCGGCGACGTACCAGTACGTCGTGCAATTGCAAGGTACCTAATTTGCACAATTTTCAATTTTCGCACGTGATTTTTCGTATGTATACACGGGACACCTTCCTCTATTCCTGTACAAGATACCAAGCAGGGACAATGCCTTACACTGCATAACCTCCCCCCTCCCCCCCTCACGCCATTGTCTTGGCAAAGGACCTGTTACCAGTGACCTGGCTAGTAAAGTTATTCAGGGCCAGAGTGATTCCCCAATCGATGACAATGTGGAGGACAATGTTTACATAGCATTAGAAGAAGAAACAGCCAGAAATAATGATCAGGTAGTGTGGCAAAAATAGGTCAGGTATGGTGATTAGTTAGTGAGTGAAACAATGCTTATAATGCCTTTATTACTGCTTGAAAACCAATATACTGTCATACTACATATACATTCGTACCAAGTAAATAAATAAATGCCGTTTATGAGTGGATAAAATAG
The DNA here is from genome assembly GCF_032717465.1 of Coenobita brevimanus. Lineage (NCBI taxonomy): Eukaryota > Metazoa > Arthropoda > Malacostraca > Decapoda > Coenobitidae > Coenobita > Coenobita brevimanus. The sequence goes on from NC_136981.1 coordinate 17,932,722, forward strand.
TTACCCTCCCATAGAACTCGTTTTCTTTGGTGCCAGCATGTTAGAAAACCCACTCAGGTAAGGAGGAACTCCTACCTGGATTGGGCACTTTAAACCTCAGGTGAGCGATTTCTCTATGAATTTTCGATGTTTCTCACCAAAAGCGAAGGTTTTAGCCAAAAAAAAAAAAATCGAAAATACCTCGGGACTGGGGGATGTCGGAGGTGCGGAAAACCTCGGGACGTGACGGGTTAAGGGGCCAGTGTTTATTTTCGCCTCAGCTGATCTTGTGTACTGCACACCTAAAGGCTGACCATAAGAAGAACAACTCACTGGGCAACGTCCTTCCTGTACTGTACTACTGCTGTTGGAGCCTGTGGCAGTGTGGGGACTGGGACGTAACAATATATATATATATATATATATATATATATATATATATCATATAATCCCATCAGCCATTAGTGTGTCCACTGCAGGACCGGCCTATCGCAACCGAAGTGGGGACGATACAGCCAATGTATTTCTACCAAGTGGCTTAGGCTGTCTAGTAGAGATTGTATGTAGGATGAGAAGTGCTTGTAAGTGTAATTATAGTGTTGGAGTGGCTTTGGATGTGTGTGTGTAGTCTGTGAACCAAGTGTAATCGGCCCGCACAAGCCGATTGGGTGCAAGCATACTTTATAGTATGCGACACTGATTCAACCACAGTACCCCTATATATATATATATAGAGAGAGAGAGAGAGAGAGAGAGAGAGAGAGATGGATCCTCTGTGGTACAGTGGTAAAGTGTGCATTTTCGTACATTGAAGAACAAGGGTTCATACCCCGCCAGGGTAATAAACTTTTGGAGCGTTCTTCTGGCCACATACTGCATTGGCGGACACAAGGGGTGCTGTGCTTGAACCAGTATCGCATACTGTAAAGTATGCTTGCACCCAGTCGGCTTGCGCGGACTGAGTACACTTAGTTCACGGACTACACACACATCCAAAGCCTCTCCAACACTACAGTTACACTTACAAGCACTTGTCACCCTACTTACTGTACAATCTCTACCAGACAGCCTAAGCCACTTGGTAGAGATACATTGGCTGTATCGTCCCCACTTCGGTTGGGATAGGCCGGTCCTGCAGGGAACACTGAAATGGCTGATGAGATGAGAGAGAGATGAGATATATATATATATATATATATATATATATATATATATATAGAGAGAGAGAGAGAGAGAGAGAGAGAGAGAGAGAGAGAGAGAGAGATAGATCTAGATATAGATAGATAGATAAAGATAGATAGATAGATAGATATAGATATAGATAGATGATATATATATATATAGATAAAGATATAGTTATACATAGATGATATATATATATATATATATATATATATATATATATATATATTAGATAGATAGATAGCTATAGATATAGATAGATGATATATATATAGATAGATAGATAGATAGATAGATAGATAGATATAGATATAGTTATAGTTAGATAGATAAATAGATAGATACAGATATATATAGATATACAAAGCTGGGAATAGTGCCGCTACTATTTTAATAGCGATGGTGGTAGCACCATTACTTTTTTTTAGCCAGTAGCAGAACTGAAAGCGCCGCTACTTTTTGGCCGTACTCAAGCGTTACCGCGCTCCTCGCTACTCTAGTCAATGATAATGACACCGAGATTTCTTTGGGTGTTTAAGATTAAGTGAGAATACTCATCAAGCTCAACAGAGTTCAAATGAAGTGACCCTATTTCTCAGCAGTCCCCCTACTGGATCATTAAATACTGACTGTGATAGGTTTCCATCAAAGAATTTTAAATCAATGTTTATTGCACTTAACACTGCAATTCGTTCTAGTGCCGCTGTAGAGAGAGTCTTACCTGTAGGAAAATATATACTGCGACGAAAATGAGCTAGCATGTCTGATTCAGATTTTGAAAAGATTGCTTTCCTCAAGATAAATAACGATGTCAGCTAGATGTACGCAATACTAACACACACACACACACACACACACACACACACACACACACACACACACACACACACAGCCTCTAACTATCCCCGTCTCTAACTCCCGCTCTTTCCCTCTCTCTTTCAGACTAATTCTTACTACCGGTACGTTTTTATTTCGTAACAGTATGTTACTTTCAGTTTAATGTTATAAAAAAAACAAAAAAACAATGCTATTGTATAAATAACCTTTAAAAGAAAGCCTCAGTTCATCTTTACTTTCGTTTTCGTACATATCTTAAATAGGTATCATTGAAAATATAATAAATCTGTATAATATGTATCAATGGTAGGCCACATGTTTTTGCCTTTTATTTACGTACTGTATGTTACTTTCAGTAGGTATACTAGGTAACAATGTAAAAGAACATATGTTACATTATACAATAAAAAGCTTTTTCCTGTTCCTTCGGCTCTAAGCTTCATTAACGTGACACCGACATGTATGTGATGTTTTTTTATTTTCAATTTAAGTATATACTGACATTCCTGGTACACAGCATAACCACTCAGACTGACTAATATTATCAGAACAGTATACAGTGTACTGCTATATCACAATTTTTTGTAAACTTTTCTTTCGTGTACCTTTTTCTTATCCAAAGTAGCGGGAGCGGGAGCGCCGCTACATTTTGTTTCAAGTAGCGAAACCAGTAACGCCACTTTTTCGAGCTAGTAACGGGAATGGGAGCGCCGCTACTTTTTATTAGTAGCGTTACTAGCATTGTATATAAATATATATATATATATATATATATATATATATATATATATATATATATATATATATATATATATATATAATGTGTGTGTGTGTGTGTGTATTTTAATGTGTCCGACTCTAGACAATGGCTTCAGGGCCTATCCCTAGGGCATATCCCCAAGGCTCAGTAGTCCTCCTACATCTCCAAATGTTACCACTTCAGCGCTAACATCCACCGTCCATATTTAATACATGCTAGGGTTGTCTCATACAGGACTGGCATATTAGTTTTTTCCGGGGATTTTTTACGACATGTCGCCGGGTCTTCTGACAGATCAGTAAAGTGTACTTTTTTTGACATTCAAATCCATAAACAGTTACAGGCCCTAGCAGGGAATTGACCTGGGGTCCGTCAGGACTGCAAGCCACATACGTTTACCATATATATATATATATATATATATATATATATATATATATATATATATATATATATATATATATACAGAGAGACAGACAGATAGATACAGATATAATATAGATATCTAGATATATACACACTAGCAGAAGTACCTGGCGTTGCCTTGTCAAAAAGGCAAACACCCTAAACCTATTTGTTCTAGTTCAGTCTTTCGTTCTACTCCAGAAAGACCATGTACCTCTTATGGATTTGAAGAAAGATTATAAGAGGTCCAGGAACTTTCTATTTTAGCTTTCGCAGACTAACACACAGTATTTGTGTGCACTTGTTTACTATTACCGGTGACCTCAAATGACCTCCGACCAGTTGCCTCAAATGGTCTCGGAAGTCAACCTCACATCGTCTATGTCCGATCTGGAGGTCATGTGAGTCTCCATGCCAAAAATTGTGCTGCAGGGGTGTCCGGTTTTGCTCCGGCCAAGAGCACTCTTGGTGACCTCAAATGACCCGGATCTGAATTTTGACCCCCTAAAGCCATCGTTGGGTCACCCTGATTAAGAATATAAATGGGTATGTGGGGCTCTGGCCCTTGGTTTGGGCATGATTGAAGGACAAATAAACAAACAAACAAAGTGACTCTTTTTACATATATACATACATACATACGTACGTTTATATATATATATATATACATATATATATATATATATATATATATATATATATATATATATATATATATATATATATATATATATATATATATATATATACAGTATATATATATCACCTATCTGACACTATTTTCTTCTAGTGGTCGGGTTGTATGGCACAGGGGTATAATGGAGCCAGGCAAACTGGGTTCCATTAGAGAAGTGGTTAGCCAGACCAACCCCTAATTGCTTGAATCCAACTGACAGTGCCCTTCACTGTGTGTTGCAAAGACTTTTAGAATGTCACGATTTCAGATGTGTAAAGCGATTGAGAATAACTAAATACTTTACTCTTTTTACTTCAGCCAGGCCTATAACTGCTGTCCCTCTATTTTGAATGCAGAGTTTTAGCAATACATTAACATTAGAAAATGATGCTGGTCACAAAGATGTGCAATGGAATGTGCGATGTAATGGATGCAGAACCATAACACTGTTTCTTCCACTGAGCTAAGTAAAATAAGCTATTTAACGAAGATTTTCTGGGCCAAATTAAGGTGTAAGAACTATAGCACATGAGCCTGTCTGCAGCTGCACACCCCAGACGTCATCCCCCCATCCACCCACTTCTTACAGACCTATTCCCGCAACGACCTACTTTCCCCATGGATCAATTTTTCTTTATGAACCAAATTCTCCCCATGAATCCACTTACCCCCAGGAACCTATTTTCCTCATGAAGCTGTTTACCCCTCATGGACCTATTTCCCCCATGGACCTATTTTTTCCATGAACCCATTTCCCCAGGGGCCCATTTTCCCTACAAATCCTTTTCCCCATAGATCCATTTCCTCATAGGGCGATTTCCACATGGATGCATTTCCCCATAGACTCATTTTCCCCATGGACCAATTTCCCCATGGACCTATTTTCTCCATGGACTTATTTTCCCCATGGAATTATTTTCCCCATGGACTTATTTTCCCATGAACCTGTTTTCTCCATGGACCTATTTCCCCCATTTACCTGTTTTCCCCATGGACCTAGATTCCCTATGGACCTATTTTTACCATGGACCTAAATTCCCCATGAACCTATTTTTCCCATGGACCTAGATTCCCCATGGATCTATTTCCCCATGGACTTATTATGCCCTCAAACCTATTTTTCCCCATGGACCTATTTTCCCCATGGACTTATTTTCCCCATGGACTTATTTTCCCCATGGACTTATTTTCCCCATGGATCTATTTTCCCCATGGACCTATTTTCCCCATGGACTTATTTTCCCCATAGACCTATTTTACAACTTGGATAGAATTATGGTAAACAGGTTTTTCAAAATTATGGACTTGATATTTGTGCTCTGACAGAAACTAGATTAACTGGCGTTGATAAGTTGGATTTGGAGGATGGTATACGTTTATTGATATCTGGCCGACAGGACGGAATGCATTATCAGGGAGTAGGATTGTTACTGGGTTGTAAGGCACATAAGGCATTATGTGAGTGGGATCCTATAGATGAGCGATTGTTATACGCACGGTTTAAATCAAATCATGGCAACATCAGTCTGTTTGTGTGTTATGCACCTACTAATGATGCACTCGATGAAAGGAAAGACACATTTTATGAAAAGTTGCAAGAAGGAGTAGGAAGGGTACCTAGACATGATGTTTTGATCTGCGTTGGAGATTTTAATGCAGTAATGGGCTGCTCAAATGAGGGATTTGAGGCATGTATGGGTAAGATGGGAGTTGGTAGTAGGATGAGTGAAAACGGAGTGAGGTTTGGAAGCTTCTGTCTAGCAAATGACTTAGTCATCGGGGGCACACTCTTTCAATATTGCAATATACACAAGACAACTTGGGTGTCGCCGTGTGGAAAATATAAAAATCAGATTGATCACATCGCTATCAGTAGGAGGCATAGAAGTTCTCTGCTAGATGTTCATGTTAAACGGGGAGCGGATATTGGTAGTGACCATCAACTCAGCATTGCAAAAATAAGGTTTAAACTTAAAAATCAGAAGAAGGAAAAATCTGGTGTTGGTAGATACGATATTGTTAAGCTTAGAAGGGAAGGAGAAGAAAAGGAGGAATTCAGATTAGAATGCAGAAATAGGTTTTTGGTGTTGGAAACGTTGGAAGAGGGGGAGAGAAGTGTAGATGAGATGTGGGAGGATGTGAACAAAGTTTTGCATGAGACTGCTGAATGTACGATTGGAAGGAGACATAGATTCAGGAGAAAGAAATGGATATCAGAGGAAACGTGGGATATGATAAAAAGGAGAGGTGAGGCTAAATTGAGGAGTGAGATGCAATGCATTGATGAACGAGAGATTGAATTAGCAAGAGCTGCGTACTGGAGTTTGAATTCAGAAGTAAGAAGGTTAGCAAGGAGAGATAAAAGAAGATGTGTGGATGAAAAGGTTGCAGAGACTGAAATCTTAATAAACAAAAATGATGGACAGAGTAAAAGAATAGCATATGAATCGATTAGAGAACTGAGTGGTAATGCAGGTAAACGCAAGGAAATACCAGTTAGAGACAGGGAAGGAAATTTATTGACCAAAGATGGAGATATTAAAAATAGATGGAAAGAGCATTTTGAGACAGTTCTTAATAGACCAATACCACCAGAAGAGGATATACCGTCTGCTCAGGAAGATTTAAATATAGAAACAGGAAAGTTGAGGCTTGCAGAAGTGGAGAAAGCAGTAAAACAGTTAAAGAATAACAAGGCACCAGGGGAGGATGGTTTATTTCCGGAAATGTTTAAAGTGGAGGGGGATAGATTAATAATGATCTTGACCAAGCTATTCAATAAGATATGGGTGACGGGGTTACTACCATCAGTTTGGAAGAATGGTGTAATTGTTAAAATTCCGAAGAAGGGAGACCTGAGTGAATGTGGTAATTGGAGGGGAATCTCTTTGTCACCGATAGCTTTGAAAGTTTTCAGTAGAGTGTTGTTAAATAGGTTGGAGCCAGTGGTTGAGGGTATTCTGAGGGATGAACAGGCTGGTTTTAGAAAGGGACGTGGTTGCAATGATCAGATCTTTATAGTTAGGCATTTGATGCAGCAAGTTAATGAAATGAGAGTACCGTTAAGTCTTTGTTTTGTTGATTTTGAAAAGGCTTTTGATAGTGTTTCGAGAGAGACTATGGGGAAGATCATGAGACATTATGGAATACCAGAGGAGTTTGTGAGGGTCATTATGAACATGCATGGGGACACATTTTGTAAAGTGATGGTTGATGGTTGTCTGAGTGATTCGTTTGAAGTCAAGTCCGGAGTAATTCAAGGTGGTGTTCTATCGCCTTTATTATTTATATTGGTCATTGATTACATTATGAAACGTGTTGGAACAGAAACCGGTGCAGGTATACTTTGGGGAGAGAACAGGAAACTTTTGGATTTAGATTATGCGGATGATATAGTTTTGATTTGTGATGGGCCAGAAGAGATGCAGAGAGTGTTGGACTGTTTGGTGAGTGAAGGTCGCAAGGTGGGTTTGGTTATTAATTGTGGAAAAACTGAAATAATCAATATGAATATGGAAAATGCGCAGGAATGTGTAATTGGAGGTATGGTTGTAAAGCAAGTTGATAGGTTTAAATATTTAGGTACTTATTTAGCCAAGGATGGTTCTTTGAACTTTGAATTCGAGGAAAGGTTAAAGAAGGCTAATCAGGCAATGGGAATGCTTAAAAATATTTGGAATAATAACAATTTTTCTGTTCATACAAAAATCAAACTTTATAAGGTAATGGTTAGGAGTATCTTAATTTATGGACACGAGTCTTGGTACAGCACAGTGACTATGGAAAATAAATTCTTGGTGTTTGAAAATAAAGCACTTAGAAGAATATTAGGAGTTAAGTGGTGGGAAAGGATACCAAATACTAGAATTAGAGAAATAACGGGAGTGCAGCCGATCGATGAATATGTTAGATTCTCACGATGGAAGTGGCTAGGACATGTGTATAGGAGACAGGGAATAGTACGAGGTACACCAGGGTGGGTGGCACTTGGTAGGAGAGGTAGAGGAAGGCCAAAAGAGACGTGGGTGAGGACAATGAGACGGGAAGCTGGAGATGAGTGTTGGGGAGATCTTGAGGAGTTAGCACAAGATAGGATGTGGTGGTGTGAGTTCATCGAGGCCCTATGCATCCCCGAGGGTGCCACAGGAAATGATTGATTGATTGATTGATGGTAAACAGAAGCGCCCATCATCCAGTCACATGTAGTACAACCTCAAAGCGATGCTTCACTGAGTGACAACCCAGATTTTCTGTAATCCAGGAAACTATTTAGTGTGCTGGGTGGTAACCATGTAACCAAATGGACTCCTGTTGATCTTGCGTGTAAAGGCGCTCCAACAGGATGAGCATGTAAGGGTTTACATCTGAGGGATGGTTGGGGATTATTGCTTACATGATACAGTTTAGGAAAGAGCGAGGCTGGTCACGCTCAGCTTATCTGTCTGAACTGAGAAGCCTAGCCCAGGGCCCCTACGCTCCTGAGAGAGAGAGAGAGAGAGAGAGAGAGAGAGAGAGAGAGAGAGAGAGAGAGAGAGAGAGAGAGGAGGTGGTGGGTTGACTGGGGAATGAAATGCTGGTGGTAGGGAGAAGGGGAGGGGAGGCAGGGAAAGGGGTAGGGGAGGAGAGGAACAGTGAGCGGGGAGAAAGAAGTAGAACAGAAGAGAAGGAAGGAAGAAGAGATAGGATAGGAGAGGGAGGGGAGAGGGAGAATAATATGGCGGGGAGAGGGAAGGAGGGAGAGAGAAGGGGGGGAGGTAGATAAGGACGAGAGGGAAGATAACAATGTAGAGGGGAGAGGGAGGAGGGGAGGAATGAGGTGATGGGTAGGGAGGCGGAGGAGAGGGAGAGAAAATGGCAGGGGGAGAGGAGTAATGGTGGAGAGCGGCAGGTGGGATCGGAAAGGTGGAGTGAGACAGGGATGAAGTGTGAGGTAGACAGACACACAGCTAGGTAGGGAGAGAGAGAGAGAGAGAGAGAGAGAGAGAGAGAGAGAGAGAGAGAGAGATTTACCAAAACTTTGTAATTTTCAACTAAACATAATACTGGCTTTCCTAATAGCTAGCCCCTTTCTTCCCTCTTCACCGTACTGGAAAAAAAAATGTTATCAGGTGGTTGATGATAAGGAGAAGGAGAGTGATAAGGAGGCGAGTCAAGACGGTGGGTATCTTAAGAAATAAGAAAATACTGAACATCTTCGACCCTACCAATAGTCGATAGTATTACCTGGTAAGATTTTTGCCTTGTACCAATGTCCGTATTCTCGTCTGTTAAGGAAACTTCCTAACACCTCTTCCTAAGCAGTGCATTTTGCTTAAATACACCTAATATCTAGTGTGAAGCGATTTATTTCTCTTATTACACCTAACCCCTCCTGAGTGATTTTTTTTGGGGGGATGGGGGGCTTATTATACCATGCGTCCTCTTTTGAGTAACTTAAATCACTCTATTATTACCGTACTCTGCGAAAATACCGTAGAAAACGAAATCAGGCAGTTGAATCTAAAAGTAAAACGATAAGGAAAAGTTGTTAGGAAGCTTCATTAACAGCCGAGAATGCGCATCCAAACGGTCGGGTCGCGTTTTTCTGGAGCCAATTGTGCATTTACGTCCCTTTAGGTCTTATTAAACACACTCTTGTCATTGAAGCACATCCAGATTAATAATATTTTTTCTGGCACAACTGGGATATTTGAAGGTTGTTCAAAGTTACTTAGACCTAGTTACGTCTATTCACGGCCATCACACATCATCCACTTACTTGATGTAGTGCTGCTTACTTCTTCCTTCACCTTTACCATTCTCTTTCAGTGTCTGCCCCCCCTCTCTTTTCACATGTCCCTTTACTTCCTGCCAGTTTTTATTGGTCTTCACATCACTTAAGGTGGCTCTGCACTGAGTGACAAACCTTTTGCTTTCTTGTAATCCAGGGAAACTTTTACAGTACTGGGCGGTAACCATATAACTAAATAACGGAGTAATGTGGAGCTTATTATGGTGCCCCTGTTAACTGGGTGGAGGGGCGCAGGTGCGGCGTTCATTCAGGAACCAAACTTCCACATACTACACCACGCTTCACTACGGTGAGGTGCTGTCCACTGCAACTGGACATCAGTTCACTGCACGGGACGGCCCTGCAGGGGCTGTTACTTGCATGTTGTTGATGGCTCTGCTCGGCTAGAAAGACCGGGTTTACTCAACAATAGTAACTCGGCCTAAAATTGACATACGTCTTGAATGCTGAGATGAATTAATAGATTATCACTAGATCATCCTAGTCACAAAGAAGTTATGGAAGGATGTAGAGTCATAGCAGTCTTTTTCTCCCAACGAGCAACGTGATATTAACAGCAAAAGGACAAAAATCTAGGCTAAGTTAACCCGTCACGTCCCAAGCTATTTCGCACCTCTGACACCCCCCAATCCCAAGGCATTTTCGATTTTTTTTTTTTTTTGGCTAAAACCTCCGCTCTTGGTGAGATACATCAAAAATTCATAGAGACATCGCTCACCTGAGGTTTAAAATACTCGATCTAGGTACCAGTACCTCCTTACCTGACTGGGTTTTCTAACAGGCTGGCACCAAATAAAACGAGTTCTATGGGAGGGTAACTATTTCACACCACTCATAAACGGTATTTATTTATTTACTTGGTACGAATTTATATGTAGTACAAGAGTATATTGGTTTTCAAACAGTAATATAGGCATTATAAGCATTGTTTCACTCATTAACTCATCACCATACCTGACCTTCTTTTGCCACATTACCTGGTCATTATTTCTGACTGTTTCTTCCTCTAATGCTATGTAAATATTGTCCTCCACATTGTCATCGATTGGGGAATCACTCTGGCCCTGAATGTCTTTACTGGCCAGGTCACTGGTAACATGTGAATTGCTGAGACAGTGGTGTGAGGGGGGGAGGGGGGAGATTATATGGTGTAAGGCATTGTCCCTGCTTGGCATCTTATAGATGAATTGAGGAAGGTGTCCCGTGTATACGTACGAAAAATTACTCGCGAAAATTGAAAATTGCAAATTAGGGACCTTGCAATTGCACGACATACCAGTACGTCGTCGGGACTGGCAAATGCAAAATGTTGCAACGTACCCATACGTCGACGAGGCAGGACGGGTTAAAGCTGAAGAACCATGTAACCTTTGGCTATGCAGTTTTACACACACATTAGGAGTAGACTGTAGCACCAGTCAAGCAGGGCAGTACTCCTGAGGTGGATGGAAAGCTGGTGACAGGGAGTGCTGGAGCTCCCGTTTCATCAGCCCTCAGGACTAGTTCCTGACCATCCCCCTTTGGTGAACTTTTTCAGTGTCTCGGTTACACAGAGAGTAGGCCAGCATCCTCTCCAGTACAAATTTCTCTAACTATCTACACCAAACTACATGCACAGTTCACACTACACTTCCTATTCAAAATTCAACTAAAATAGCGTCTCTTCACCAAGCCTCGGAGTCCCCGGGGGGGGGGACCATAAATGCCCCCACCATCCGCCCTTCTCCTGGTGATGACTCGAGGTGCCTGGAACCACTGTCTGACTCTCTTCTTCTTCATTTCTGCAACATTCGCGGCCTTTCCTCTAACTTTCGCTCTGTTGAGCACCACCTCTCCTCCTCTAAACCTCACCTTCTTTTTCTAACGGAGACTCAGCTGTCTGAGGCAACTGACACCAAACCCTTTTCTGTATCCTCCTACTTTATACTTATTTCAAAGCCAAAGGTGGCTGTTGTGTATATATATGCAACGACTTATCTTGCTCTCGTGTTCCTGAACTCGATTCGTCTGAATTCTCTACACTCTGGCTTCGACTTTCCTGTCATTCTCTGACTAAATATATCTGTGCTGTTTACTGATCCCCTAATTCTACTGACTATCAAAAATTCTTTGACTATCTTACTTCTACGATGGAACACATTCTATCCATTTCTCCGTTCTCTGAAATCTCCATTCTAGGAGATTTCAATGTTCACCACCACCTTTGGCTCTCCTCTCCTTTCACGGATCCACCTGGTGAACAAGCCTACATCTTTTCTATCCTTAATGACCTAGAGCAGCTTGTACAGCACCCTACCCGTATCCCTGACCACCTTGGAGAGAGCTCCAACATACTTCACCTCTTCCTCACAACTAATCCTTCTGCTTACTCTGTTAATCTTTTCTCTCCGTTGGGCTCCTCCGATCAGAACCTTATTACCTTAACCTGTCCTATCACTCCGGTACGGCCTGTGGGCCCTCCAGGGATACGTCATCTGTGGCGTTTTGGAGCCGCGGACTGGGAGGCCCTCAGGCAGTACTTCTTTGATTTTCCCTGGAATGATTATTGCTTCCACGGCCGGGAGCCATCTGAGTGTGCCTTGCACATTACGGAAGTTATTCTCTTGGGCATGGAAGCATACATTCCTTTCTCATATCCTTTGACTAATGCAAGAAAGCCTTGGTTTAATCACGCTTGTTCTAATGCTGTCCGCAACAAGGAGAGGGCCTACAAAAGGTACCGGAGCCAACCCACCCCTGAATCACATAATCTTTACGTTTCTGCCCGTAATCGTGCTAAGTCTGTTCTTCGCTCTACTAAAAATAATTTCATCCATACTAAATGCTCTCAACTCTCCAACTCAAATTCTTCCTGCTCCTTCTGGCACCTTGCCAAAAATCTTTCTAACAACTTTACCTTATCATCCTTCCCTCCTCTTTTCTACTCTGATGGTTCTGTAGCTATTTCTTCTACTGATAAAGTAGATCTCTTCGCACAGACTTTCTCCTCCAATTCCACCTTAGACGATTCCGGTGCTGTTCCTCCATCACTTCCCCCCTCTGACTTCCTCATGGCTGACATTAAAATTTCTTCAGTGTATTTTCTGCCATCACTGGCCTCAGTACTAACAAGGCATATGGGCCTGATGGGGTCCCTCCTGTTGTTCTCAAGATCTGTGCTTCTGTGCTTACACCCTGCCTAGGCAAACTCTTTTGTCTTTGTCTGTCAACTTGTACCTTTCCTTCTTGCTGGAAGTTTGCTCTCATTCAGCCAGTCCCGGAGAAGGGTGACCACTCCCAACCCTCCAACTATCGTCCAATTGCTTTAACGTCCTGTATTTCAAAAGTTTTTGAGTCAATTCTCAATAGAAAAATTTAAAGGCATCTTTCCTATCACAACCTTCTTTCCGATCGTCAGTACGGGTTCCGTCAGGGACGTTCCACTGGCGATCTTCTCACCTACCTTTCAGACTCCTGGTCATCCTCCTTTCGGGACTTTGGCGAAAGCTTTGCCATTGCACTTGACATCTCAAAGGCTTTCGATCAAGTCTGGCATAAATCTTTAATTTCCAAACTGCCCTCCTATGGTTTCTATCCTTCTATCTGTGCCTTCATCACTAGCTTCCTTTCTGGTCGTTCTATAGCTGCTGTTGTAGACGGCCATCATTCTTCTCCTAGATCTATTAACAGTGGTGTTCCTCAGGGCTCTGTCCTATCACCAACTCTCTTCCTTTTATTCATCAATGATCTTCTAAGCTGTACATCTAACCCTATCCACTCATACGGTGACGACTCCACCCTTCACCTTTCCATTCGGTTCCCGCAACGCCCATCTCAACAGTTACTTCAGCAAACAAGGGATGAGGCTATGACACACCTAATGTCTGACTTGGCTGGTATCTGTGACTGGGGTAAAAATAACATGGTTGTTTTTAATGCATCTAAGACTCAGTTCTTACACCTATCAACCCGACAAAATCTTCCACAGGTATACCCACTAATGTTTAATAATATTCAGCTTAATCCTGCATCATCCTTGAACATGCTTGAGGTTTCATTTACTCGGGACTTATCTTGGAAAGATCATATTACATCTCTTGTAAAATCTGCTTCCAAGAGATTGGGTGTACTAAGCCGACTCCACTCTTTCTTTACCCCTGCACAATTGTTGACTCTATACAGGTGTTTTATCCGCCCCTGTGTGGAGTACAACTCTCATGTGTGGGGAGGCTCCCCACATACAGCTCTTCTCAATAGGGTGGAGTCAAAGGCTTTTCGTCTCATTAACTCTCCTCCTCTTACTGACTCCCTTCAACCTCTGTCTCTTCGCCGCACTGTTGCATCTTTATCTCTTTTCTATCGCCACTTTGATGGTCACTGCTCCTCTGAACTGTCTGCTTGCATTCCTTCACCTCTATGACGGGCGCGTAGCACCCGTCTGGCAGCAAACTCTCATCCCTTTTCTGTCCAGCTTTCTAATGCAAGAGTTAACCGTTACTCCCACTCTTTCATTTATGCAACAGGTCAGCTCTGGAACTGTCTACCTCTGTCTGTATTTCCCGCTGCCTATGATCTCCAGTCTTTCAAATGCAGTGTGTCCAGGCATCTCAAAATGATCGGATCTTGAATTTGGCTCTTTATTGTATTTTGTTTTTCTCTTGGAGGGAACTGTTACTGCGGGCTCATGGCCTTTGGTTCCTTCTTCCTCGCATTAAAAAAAAAAAAAAAAATGTCTCTGGAGGAAGTATTTTTGATTTTAAAGGCTGAATACGGTACACTACCCTGTGCAGTACTAATCGACATCAGAACTCTGTCACTCCTCCTGCTTCTCTCTCTCACTCTCTCTCTCTCTCTCTCTATGAAATTTGAAAATCAGTGCAGTGAATCCTTATCAAACGACACCAAGTCATCGATGTCTGTTCCTGCTTACTCACTGGACTGATTATCAAAGCCCATGGGGAGAACAGCGGGATAGGCGACACAATTTTTGATGCTGATTGTACAGCACACTGGTTGCAGGAAGATATGAAGCATTCAGAAGTCGGAGGCTCGAGGGTATTTTGATAATTTTAACATACTTTTTCATAAGTAAAAAAAAAAAAAGTTTATTGAGTGTGGTAGGGCAGGTAGATGGATGAATTAGTATACAGAAAGTATGAGATAACAGAAGTCCCAGTGAGTGATGAACAGGGTAGCTTTAGGAGTGGCAGAGGATGTGTGGATCAAATATTTGAAGGGAGACAGATAGTGGAGAAGGTTTTTGAGAAGGACTATAAGGTGTTTATGGCATTCATGGATCTGGAAAAAGCATACGGCAAAGTGGACAGAGAAGGATTGTGGAAGATTTTACGCATGTACGATGAAGACGGTAAGCTGCTAGGTGCTGTCAAGAGATTTTATGATGGTAGTGAAGCATGTGTGAGGGTTAATGGGCATTTAAGAGAAAGGTTCAAGATTGATTTGGGCTTGCGACAAGGTTATTTCCCCATGGTTGGTCAATATATATATATATGGAAGGGAGATGAGAGAAGTAGAAACACGAGTAATGGAAAGGGGGATAGCGTTGGTAATGAATGGTGATGGATGGAATATCTCAAATTTGTTGTATGCTGATGATGCAGTACTACTTGCAAATACCGGAAAAGAAGTTAGTAGACAAATGCTGAGTTTTGTTGATGTCTATGAGCGTCGTCTCTTGAAAGTAAATGTAGAAAATAGGAAAATTATTGTTATTGAGAGAGGTGACTGCCAGTGCGATGTTACAGTGATTGAAGAAAGACTGAAATTGGTGATAGAGTTCAAATAGGTGGCCTGCGATCCTAACGGACCCGGGTTCAAATCCCGCTGGGGCAGGGAACAGTTTAAGGATGTGAATTTCATAAAAATCAGACTTTACCGACATGTTGTAAAAATATCCCCGCTAATACCAATGCACCAGTCCTGTCTGAGACAGCCCTAGCATGTATTCAGTATGGATGGTGGGTGTTAGCGCCGAAGTGGTGACATGTAGAGGTGTGCGGTACGTAGGAGAACTACTGGGCCTTGAAAGCAGGCTGTGAAGCCTATGCCCAGAGTCAGACACATAAAAAAAAAAAAAAAGGTAGAGTTATAGAAAAGAAAGGAAAATGTACAAAAGTGGAAAGTAGGCTGACACAAGGAAGTAAAGTAGCTGGTACAATGAAGGCCTTGATAAGAAACAGAGGCTTGAGTGCTGCAGATGCACGAGGCTTACATGAAAGAGTGTTAGTGCCAATTTTAACATATAGATGTCAGACTATGGTGTGGAATGAAAATGAAGAGTCAAGAGTGACAGCAGTGGAGACGGAACTGCTGAGGAATATATGTGGAGTACAGAGAGTCGATAGGGAACGAAATAATGTGATTCGAGAAAGATGTGGAGTGAGGAAGTCTGTGGCCACCAGAATCGAAGGGAGTCTACTGAGATAGTATGGTCATGTGTAGAGAATGGATAGCAATACAGTGGTGAAAAAGGTATATCTGAACGAATTTGAAGGGGGGAGGGGGCGGGGGAGGGCAAGGAGAAGGTGGAGGGATATGGTGGATGAGTGTGTGAGGAAGAGAGGGGTTGGAAGTCGGTGAGGCTAGGGGACTGACAAGAGACCGAGCTGGGAGGATGAATATTGTGAGAAGTGCATGATCAGGGATTTAGTCCCCCTTTTTAACGTGACAGCATCAGGACTGACTCTATCGGATACGTTTATGTGAAGCTATAGAACGTGACGAATTTTTTGGCGTATCAGATTGATCCACGATTCCGGGGGCATGAATGTTGGGCGAATGAAAGCGTGGCCCATTGGACTGGGGAAATTTGGGCTGTCTGGACATTGCTACTCCTCATCCTGCCCTAAGGTGAGAAAGGAGGTCCGGATGATGATGATTATGATATTGAAGAAAAAAAATACTGACATCACTTAGTTACATGTACCTTGGTAAAAAAAAAAAGAAAATGCCACTGAGTTTCGTTATTAAGCGAGATTACGGTCCTAGGTAGATTTAAATAAATATGTGAAAATAAATAAATAAATATATAAAGAGGCCGACTTTACTGTTACAAAACAGAAATATTTATGCATGAAACACTAAGCATTATGAACTGGTTTGGTGCTAACCTTCTCCCCTCTCTCTGTCCCCTTCCTCTCTCACCCCTCTTAAACACCCTCCTCCTCCTGTCTCTTCCATTCCTCCTTTCTCTCCTCTTCCTCTCCCCATTTCGTTTTCTTCTGCTTCTCTCCTTTCCCATCTTCTCTTTTTATCCCCCTTCCCCTATCTCTGTTCGTTAACCCTTCCCCGCTGCCCTCCCATCTCTTTTCATTGTCCTTCTCTATAGCTCCCTTTCGTCTCACCTATGTCTTTTCCCTCCTAATTTTTTTTCTTACTATGTTCACCCACAGCCTTCTGTTCTCCTTCTCTCTCACTACGCTCTCTCCTTTGTTCTCCTCACCCCTCTCCCCTCCTTCTTCATCCCCCTACTCTCTCCCCCTCTCTCATCTTGTCATTTAATCCTTACCTATAACAAAGAGAATTGTTTTGCTAGCTATATCCTTCCCTACAGCAAACATCCTTGAAAGGACCAACAGGGCTGCTACTGTTTGCTTTCCTTTGTGCTCCTTTGTTCTCTTCTCCTCCCTCTCCCCTCCCTTCCCCACCACTCCTCTCCTCTCTCTCCCCATCACTCCCACTCTCTTCCCATCTACTCTTCCTTTTTGCCTCACCTCTCTTCTTTCCGTTATCTCCCCTTCCCTCCCTCCCTCCCTCTCCCCCCTCCCCTCCCTCCCTCCCTCTCCCCCCTCCCCTCCCTCCCTCCCTCTCCCCCCTCCCCTCCCGTCTATTTAATCTCGGAGTAAAAATTCATATATATTTAACGAGGAGGCAAGAAACATACTTTATTGACACGCATTATAATAAACCACTGGGGCTTCTGTGTGTGTGTGTGTGTGTGTGTGTGTGTGTGTGTGTGTGTGTGTGTGTGTGTGTGTGTGTGTGTGTGTGTGTGTGTGTGTGTGTGTGTGTGTGTGTGTGTGTGTGTGTGTGTGTGTGTGTGTGTGTGTGACTTGACGTTTTTTTTCTTCAAATGTTCAGCGATTTTTTAAAAACAATATTATTAGTGAAGGATCAAGAGTACACGTGGGCTTATATTTGTGTTGATCTGTTTTTATTTTTTTGTATTTTTCTTTAAATCTGCTTTTATTTGTCTGGATTTGCTTTTATTTGTTTTGATTTGTTTCGATTTGTCTCGATCTGTTTTGTTTTCATCTTTTTTTGTGTGTTTTGATCTGTTTCTTTCCTGATCTGTTTTATTATTTGACTGAACCTGTTTTTATTTGTTTTGATCTGTTTTTATTTGTCTCGATTGGTTTTTATTTGTTTTGGTCTGTTTGTGCTTGGCTTGATCTGTCGTTAGTTGTCTTGATCCGTTTTTGTCTTGATTTGTTTTTATTTGTCTTGATCTGCTTTTATTTGTCTTAATTTGTTTTCATTGTTTTCATCTGTTTTATTTGATTTTGTTTTATTTCTTTTGATTTGTTATTATTTGTTTTGAAATGTTTTTGTTTGTCTTGATCTGTGTTTATTTGTCTTGATCTGTCATGATTTGTCTTTAATTGCTTACGATGATCTTGATTTGTTTTTCTCTTATTTTTGTTATTATCTGTTTTTACCTGCGCGCGTAGTGAGAAAAGATTTGTATTTATTTGTCTGTATGTCTGTCCGTCTGCCCTTCTGCTTCTCTGTCTGTCTGTCTATCCTTCTGTGTGACTGTCTATTTGTCTGTCTGTCAGTCTGCCCTTCTGTATGTCTGTCTATCTGTTTGTTTGCCTGTCTGTCTGCCCCTGTGTCTGTCTGTCTGCCCTTCCCTTTGTCTGACTATCTGTTTGTTTGTTGGTCGGTTTGCTCTTCTGTGTGTCTGACTATCTCTTTGTTTGTGCCTGTCTGCCCATCTGTGTGTCTGTCTGTCTGTATGTCTGTCCGTTCTTTCTGTGTCTTTCTGTGTGTGTGTGTGTCTGTCTGCCCCTCTATGTCTGTCTATCTGTTTTTCTGTCTGTCTTCCCTTCAATGTCTGTCTATCTGTTTGTCTCTCAGTCTGTCTATCTGTGTCTGGCTGGCTGTTAGCAGTAAGGAAGATCATTGGGCTTCACTGCGACAAATTCGGAGAAAAAAAAATCAAGACCATCAAAAGTACAAATGATTTTGGCAGAAAAGGTCATAGGTCAATGACCAGTTTTGATCCAATTCAGACCAAACTTGGCGAACTGGTTTAGGACAAGGAAAGGATGCAGAGTCAATTTGCGGACTAGTTGGTCAAAGGTAAATGCCACAGGGCAAGGTTAAAGGTTGAGAATTGGACCAGATTTGGTGGACTTGTTTAAGGACAGGCAAGGATGAAGTGACTGTATTTTGAGGACATTGGGTCCAATGTCAGGAACACAGGACGTGCACAGAAGGTCAGCTTTAGACAGATCATTCAACCTAGGTTTGCACACTGATTATTCCTTGTTAGATAATCTTTCTTCTAAGGTGAATTAAATGACTTGGATATCCGATGTAGGTGTTGCACTGTCTAAGCACTCCTCCTTGTTAGGCAATCTCTCTCCTCAGGTAAATTCAGGCGTCTGGAGGCAGGCCAGACTGAGAAGGTTAAAACACATTGGCACATCTTCATCTGGCGACACTTAGGGGAGACCGAGTCTAGTTGTGACATTTTTAATTGTATTTTTCCTCATTGCATCATAAGTTAATGGTATAATACAATGATTTTTGTCTGGAGGCTGGAAAATATATCATTGTGTTATAAATATAGACAATATAAACGAAGGCCTTTTTGTCATATGGTTATTTAAAGGTTTATGATGGCATGTCATTCATCACAATTGACCCCAGACACAGGGCAACTTGTTACGCACCCCGGGGGAAACTGATGTGAATATTATAGAACTCAAATATGTCCATAATTATTATACTGTCATTTGCATGTAATACAGGCGTAGTGGCATATTGGATGTAGTGTAAGTAAAATTAAATTATATCATAATCATGCATTCAGTTACTCATCACAACCTCTGTCAGTAACTGAATCATTCAGTTGAGCAACTGCTCTCATTCAATTATTCTCCCATCGTCACCAGCACTCACTGAATCACTCACTTGTTCCATTTTCAATATCTATTAATAGACAGAGAGAGACAGAGAGATATAAATAGCTTGATTTATATAGGCAGACTGACTGACTGATATCTATCTATCTATGTATCTATGTATGTATCTATCTATCTATCTATCTATCTATCTATCTATATATATATATATATATATATATATATATATATATATATATATAAATATATATTGTTACGGAACAGAGAAAGATAATGTACACTTTAAGTGAGAATACGAAGAGTCACTACTGTCCCGTAAGTTCCAGGTTCAAAACAAAAGAGTTAGGTAAAATTACAAGTTAAAGTTTAATGCTTAAATTAACAACAAAACATTCAGGACTCATAAGGATAATGTAATGGCAAAAACAGGTTAAATATATGGTCAACTGCAATAGCCTCTATTAACACGAAATTAGCAAGAGTAAATTTATCTAAGTCAGCCCTGATAAAATGAGATACCAGATAATACTCAGTGAATGCCAGATAAATAATTACAGATACAAACTATTATCAAAAATGACTGACAAAGAACCCTACATAAATTACAAACTTCACTAGGCCTACAAATTAAACTTATGCTATACAGTACAAGAAAAATACAACAGTTATACTCAAATTACACACAGCTGCTAGATGTTTGGAGATTTCTTGAGCACTCACAATAATAATATCTGTACAGGGGAGGACAGAGATGTGAACAAAATGAGGAGCAGATCTAAGTGGCCATGATGCAGAGACTGAGCTCATTATATAGGGGCCGGCAGAGCCTGATATAACTTGTAAGAGGACGCGCAAATGAAAGCCATGGGGACATAGAGTTCACAATCCCGCTCTGGACAACAGAGAGAACGACTTACTCTACTATAACGGTAGAAGGGGGGGACTGAGGCAGAACACGCTCGTGATCAAACATGCAGCATACTGTGCGTTAAAATTACACAAAGGATGATGAAATCATAGGCTATGTAACACCTCCCCACAAAGAAAAAAGAAATTTACAAAGGAAATTTCTTATTACTCTAAAACAATCTGTACATGGCATTACAGAACATGCAAAAGTCCCTCTAATTTCACAAAACATGAGATCTCCCTAGCACGTTCAGTCATAGGTACTTGCCAGTATCCCTTTAACAAATCAAACTTACTTATGTACCTAGCCTTTCCGATCTTGTCTATGCAATCTTCCACACGAGGGAGAGGGTAAGTGTCTGTTTTAGTTATCTGATTAACACGTCTGTAGTCGATGCAAAGCCTCTGTGACCCACCTGGCTTAGGGACTAGAGTGACAGGAGAACTCCACTCGCTCTGACAGGGCTCAATCATCTTGTGGTCCAACAGGTAGCCAAGCTCCTTCTGGATGAGAGGAACTTTCACTGGGTTCACACGGTAAGGAGGCAGTTTAATTGGCTTTGCGTCTCCAACCTCGACATCATGCATCAACACAGTAGTTCTTCCTGGAGTGGCACGGAACACTTGCGGGTACTCCTGCAGTAATGCCGAAAACTCCTGCCTTTCCTTGGGTGGTAGATGAGAAAGCTTAGTCTGGAGATCATTCATGATATCAGGATTTTTCCCCAAACTATCACTCAGGCTCATACTGCATGGGAGAGCTTCACTTGCAGACTCGGGTGGAACAGCTACAGTGCAGACTGGATTATTTTCGTCCCGCCTGTGATATAACTTTAGCATGTTGATGTGACATAGTTGCTTGCTCTTTCTACGATCTGGTGTGGCGATGACATAGTTGACATCACTGAGTTTCTTCTCCACGAAATAAGGGCCACTAAACTTGGCTTGAAGAGGTTGCCCATGCATTGGTAGCAAAATCAAAACCTGATCTCCTGGCTGAAAGTGGCGTAACCTGGACTTCTTATCATACCAAGTCTTCATCTTCTCCTGAGCAGCTCCTAAATTCTCTCGCCAGCTGTAAAGCAGTGGACAGCCGTTCTTTGAACTTCATCACATACTCCAGCAGGTTGACGTCATCTTCCTCCGACAGCCAGCATTCCTTGAGTAGCTTAAGGGGTCCTCTTACTTCATGGCCAAACAGTAGTTCAAAAGGTGAGAAGCCCAGTGATTCATTTGGAGATTCTCTTGCAGCAAACACAACGAATGGAAGACCTTTATCCCAGTCTTTCTGATGTTCCAAACAGTATTTCTTGAGCATCGATTTGAGTGTTTGATGATATCTCTCCAACGCTCCTTGGGTCTGGGGATGGTAAGCTGAAGACGTGATCTGGGTGATGCCCAACTCTTTCAGAGACTGCTTGAAAACATTTGATATGAAATTACTTCCTCGGTCTGACTGTACCTCCTTGGGCAGACCAAACTTTGTGAAGAACCCCAGCATTTCCTTAACCACGTTCTTTGCTGAGATATTTCTAAGTGGAATGGCTTCAGGATAACGAGTAGCCAAATCAATCAGGGTCAACACATAAGAAAATCCTGAAGAAGTCTTAGGAAGAGGGCCCACAATATCCACCAACACACGGGTGAAAGGCGCCTCAAAAGGGGGAATGGGAACTAGAGGTGCAACCTTTTCGGTCTGATTACACTTCCCCACAACTTGACAGGTGTGACAAGACTTACAATACCAGGAAACATCCCTGAAGATACCTGGCCAGTAGAAGTGTTTCAAAATGCGTGCCACAGTCTTCCTCACTCCAAGGTGTCCTGCCAAACTGGAATCATGAGCCACTCTAATGATATCCTGCCTACAACTTGATGTACAACCTCCCATTCACAGTCGGCTGATGCTGTTGGGGGTCTCCACTTCCTCATAAGTACTCCTGACTTTACATAATAACAAGTAGAAGCACCGGCTGACTCTTCTTCACTGTAAGCAGAGTTAGCTAGACCTTTCAACTCAGGGTCAGCAACCTGCAACTCAACCAACTCTTGACGAGACAAATTATCAACACTACGGGGTACTGCCTCATCTGGTGAGTGGTCCAAATTAGCAAGAAAAGTGTCAGCTAGGATAACATCATCATCATCATTATCCTCTAAATCACCAGTAACTTTAGACTTAGCCCTAGTGACAGCACATGCAGGGAACACATCAGGGACATCACAATCCTGGGACGCAGCCACTGGCTCACTAGACAACTGAGGAGCTGGACACACTTGACTTCCACCAATATCATTTCCAAGTAAGAAAGTTACACCTGACATTGGGAGTGTCTCAACCAATCCAACCATAAAGGAACCATTAACAAAACCAGACTCTAAATTCACTCTGCACAGAGGAACAGAGAAGTAATTATTCCCTACACCTTGTAAGATTACAGTTTCATCAGAGGAATTAACATTAGAGCCTAGAACACTGGTCAGCATAAGGGATTGGCAAGCACCTGTATCACGATATATTTGAACTGATTTCCTGTCATTACTGTCCAGAGGACTGACAAAACCATCAGACAGGAAATTAGCACATGAACTCTTGAGAGTGTCACCCACGTTACTGCTCAAAAGAGGAGCTCCATCATGAGAATTTAAGTTACCCCTCAAAGCAGGTTCAGTTAACTCAGTTAAAGAATTCTGGGAACTCTCAAGAGTGGACACTAGACCAATTGACTGAATATTTAAAGACTCCTTTTTGTTCACATCACGCTGTCTCCTGAAACATCTCTCCGTAGTATGACCAAGCTTACTACAATAAGTACATTTACTTTTCTGAAATCTAGAGGTGAAGCTGGTATTTACTTCCTGAGAAACATCATCCTTATTCTCTTTCCTGTTACCTGTACTCTGAGTAGAGGCAACGTACTTACTCTCAGCTTTCCCTTTTCCTCTAGAATATCTCTTGTGAGTGAGAACATACTCATCAGCTAAAACTGCAGCATCAGACAAATTATCTATTCTTTTCTCATCAAGATATAGGCTTACATCTTTACTAATACACCTTTTGAAATCCTCCAGCAAAATCATCTGCTTAAATTTACCAAAATCAGAATCCACATTCTTAGAATTTAACCACTGCTCCAACAAATCTTCTTTGATTTTTGCATACTCAACATGGGATTGCTTATCTTGCTTGTAAGTTGTCCTAAATTTTACTCTATAAGCTTCAGGAACAAGCTCATAGGCCTTAAGAATCAAGCTCTTAACTACATCATAATTATCAGATTGATCCTGAGGCAAAGATGCATAAGTTACTTGAGCTTTACCAGTGAGAACAGTTTGAAGGAGTACTGGCCAATACTCCTTAGGCCAATTAAAACCTGTAGCTACCCTCTCAAACAACTGAAAATACTTTGTTAAATCAGATTCATTAAAAGGAGGGACAAGTTTAACATTTTTAGCCACATCAAAATCATCAGAGCTAGATGATCCAGTTCCACCTTGTTTCATGCGATACTCATGGTCTGCCTGAATCCTGGCAAGTTCAATTTGTGCCTGAGCCTGTACCTCTGCCTCTTAAATACGAGCATTTGCCTCATTAACACGAGCCTCCTGCAGGGCTAGCTGTAACTTAGCTAATTCAATCTGCGTTTGCTCATTTGGAGGAGTTACATTAAACAAGCTTTCATTAATCATGTCAACAATCTGATCTTTAGAATGATGAGAGCGAACAACAATTCCCAATTGTTGAGCAACAAGCTTAAGTTCATTCTTTGTTCTGTTTTCTATATCCAACACTGTTTGCACATTTGACAAAAAATCTTTGGCTTCATCAAGTGTAGAAATAGTAGCCATCATGAATATATCACAGTCACAAAATATCAAACAATATCCTTATGATAATATCCTGAATATCCTGATATGAGGTCGCCAAATTTATGTTACGGAACAGAAAGATAATGTACACTTTAAGTGAGAATACGAAGAGTCACTACTGTCCCGTAAAGTTCCAGGTTCAAAACAAAAGAGTTAGGTAAAATTACAAGTTAAAGTTTAATGCTTAAATTAACAACAAAACATTCAGGACTCATAAGGATAATGTAATGGCAAAAACAGGTTAAATATATGGTCAACTGCAATAGCCTCTATTAACACGAAATTAGCAAGAGTAAATTTATCTAAGTCAGCCCTGATAAAATGAGATACCAGATAATACTCAGTGAATGCCAGATAAATAATTACAGATACAAACTATTATCAAAAATGACTGACAAAGAACCCTACATAAATTACAAACTTCACTAGGCCTACAAATTAAACTTATGCTATACAGTACAAGAAAAAATACAACAGTTATACTCAAATTACACACAGCTGCTAGATGTTTGGAGATTTCTTGAGCACTCACAATAATAATATCTGTACAGGGGAAGACAGAGATGTGAACAAAATGAGGAGCAGATCTAAGTGGCCATGATGCAGAGACTGAGCTCATTATATAGGGGCCGGCAGAGCCTGATATAACTTGTAAGAGGACGCGCAAATGAAAGCCATGGGGACATAGAGTTCACAATCCCGCTCTGGACAACAGAGAGAACGACTTACTCTACTATAACGGTAGAAGGGGGGGACTGAGGCAGAACACGCTCGTGATCAAACATGCAGCATACTGTGCGTTAAAATTACACAAAGGATGATGAAATCATAGGCTATGTAACAATATATATACAGATGAAGGAATAAATTGATAGTTTGAGACAGACAGATAGATACAGATAGATATATTTGGTGGATAGATAGATTGACTGACAAGGTAAACTGACAGATAATCACAGATACCACCTAGATCTACATAAGACTACCTTTACCAACACCATTCATTAACCAATATGTTACTTTTACGTTACACCGTACTGATCTGCAGCACTATTGTCTGATTATTATCCATAACTCGTTTGACTGCTGCCTCCATGACAGTTGATGTGATTAGCTGAAAGTATTGGGATAATTTAGTACAGTTGTTCGCGAATGTGGTAAATTGACACTGTAACAACTAATCCATTACAACAAAACCCAATGCTGGCCATTTTATATTTATAAAAATGACGCCACCGCCATTAACCTTTGCTAATTTCATAGCCTTTTCACATATATGGTTCCACGCACCAGGAGACTCAGCTGCATCAACACGTAATTTTGATATATCAAAATAACTTTGATCATGGAAAAAAAAAATTGACAGTTAAAATGCCTATTTTTTCCCCTTAGCTCTTATTCAAGCAACACTTTGAAATTGCCACTTCAGGCTTTATCTTTGCATGAAAGCCGCATAACATGGCGAAGACCACTCCGTCATCTATAGACTAATTATGGAGATACTGGGGGTGTAACAACTTGGACATGTAACAACTAGACCCGGTCTCCCTAGACCCGGTCTCCCCCGCACGCAGGCCAGGTTAAGTGTGCAAGGCCGTAACAAAGTACAAAGTCTAAACTCATTATATCCAGTTCTATAACATAAATTAAACTAATGGTACAACAGTGTAATGATAGCGTAGCACAGACTGCGTACTTGTAAATACAATGGGATTTACGAGTCAGTTACAAAACATGGCTCCGTTATAATGATCTCAGTAAAAATAATCTATCTATATACCTAGGCTGTTTCCCCCAAGGAAAGGGAGGTAGCCGAAAGAGGACGACACACTCTCAATTTACTCACCCACACAAACACATTTATTAGCATCTTAGCCCCAGAGGGGAGAAGGGACAGATCCTCACCGCACCACACTGCACGAGGGTCAACTGCATAATGCAATCAGTGATATCCGCAGCAGGGCCCGTCAGCAGAGCTGGTTTATCCTTGCCACATCATAAAAGACCCATTCCATTACCCGCACCTGACCTGATTAGCTGATCAGACCAAATGCAAGGGAATATCCCCTCAGGGCTGCATCATCATTTATTCATTCACAATTTCTCTCCATTTATTTCTGTCATGCACAGCCACTCTTCCTTGCTCAACAGACATCCCTCTTGCATCCAGTGCTCTCTTCACACTGTCCATCCATCCTATTCGTGGTCTCCCTCTCAGCCTTACACTTCTCACATCATATCTAGTTATATTTTTCACCAAACGCTTATTATCCATTCTCTCCGTATGCCCAAACCATCGCAACACCTGCTCAACTTACTCAGCCATCTCCCGAACAACTCCAGTTCTCCTTTGCACTTCATCATTTCGCACTCGAACCATATGCGTCACTCCACACATACTTCTCAGACACCTCATCTCCATTACATTCAAACTTTTCCTCTCTGCTACACCTGTATTCCATGTTTTAGCCCTATATAACGTGGTCGGTACCACAACACCCTCATACAGCCTTCTCTTTACATCCATTCTAAGCGAACATCTAAACACTTCTTTTATTCCTCCCAACACCTTTCCTACTTCATTCATTCTAAACTTCACTTCTGCATCTATTCTTCCATCCACAGCAACATGTGACCCTAAATACTTAAAACACATTTCCTCCTCAAGAAACTCACCATTCAAAACTATATTCATCCTCCTACCTTCTACTGACCTAGTACACTTCATCACTTTACTCTTATTCTCATTTACTTTCAAGTTCCTTCTTTCACACACCCTTCCAAACTCCTCTGCCATCTGTCTCAATCGCTCCTCGGAATCAGCCACCATTGCAGCAGCATCTGGAAACAGCAGCTGCTTCAGATTCCACTCTTTACCATCAACATTCACCGGACACAGACCTCCACCTGAAACGCTTGCATTCACCTCCCTTACAACACCATCCATGTAAATATAAAACAACCAAGGTGACATCACACATCCTGCCGCAACCCACTCTCACGGGAAACCAATCACTCACAGTATTTCCCACTCTTACCTCACAGCAAACACCTGATCCACGCATCCCATCCCTCTCCTAAAGCCACACTGCTCATCACCAATCACTCCCTCTGTACCTTCTCTAACTATCTTAAAGCTCCTCGTAACCTCGGTTTAGTTAGGGTAAAGAGATTCAGGGCTTCTAAACGTTCCTCGTATGGTTTATTTGTCAATCTAGGGATCATCTTTGTCATCCTTAGCTGTACCCTTTCAAGTTTATCCACATCTTTTACAGTGACCAAAATTGAACGCAATACTCCAAGTGTGGGCATACTAAGGAATTATACAAAGTGAGGACGATATTATCAGCTTTATATTCAACTGCTCTACCTATCAATCCAAGCAATATATTGGCTTTTTTCACAGCTTCTGTACGGTTTTGCTTGGTTTCAAGTTGTTTGTCATTATAACTCCTAAGTCTTTTTCATGGTTTACCCTATGAAGTTGGACATTATTTATGTTATAACTACCTCTTACATTTTTACCGCCAATGTTTAGCACTTTACATTTATTGATATTGAAATCCATTTGCCATGCTTGGTCCCAGTTAAACAGTTGATCAAGAACTCTCTGATATGCCTGCCTTTGCAATGCTGTATCTGTTCTCTTACCTATTTGAGAATCATCAGCAAATATTGAAATCCTACAGCAGAATCCTTCATCAACATCATTTATATAAATTAAAAAAAGAATAGGACCTAACACTGAACCCTGCAGCACTTCACTTGTAACATTTATCCAGTCTGATTATTTTCCATTTACTACAGCTCTTTGCTTTGGTCCGGTGAACCAAACTTCTATCTACCCGAAAACTCTACCACTGAAACCATGTGTCTTTGGCTTCTGAAGGAATCTTTTGTGTGGAACTTTGTCAAAAGCCTTTTGAAAATCGAGTAGACCACATCAACAGATTTAGTCTCACTGCACATGTTCAGTAGCCTTTATCATTAAAAAAGTTCAACACATTCGTGAGCCAAGAGCAATTATTTTTAAAATCGTATTGCGAATCTTTGATGAGACTCTTTGTGTGTAAGTGTTTCATAAGAATGTCTCTAAAAATAGTTAGAAGCTATTTGCAAACCATTGACGTTGAACTAATTGGGGATTAGTGTTTTGGCCGTGCTCTTTTGCCCTTTGTAAATATTGGGGTTACATTAGCAAGCTTCCAGTTATGTGGCACCTTATTGCTCTTAAAGGATAAGTTGAAAGGTCCAGATAAAGGCTTTTATATTTCAATCTGCAGTTCCCTTAATACACGTGGAGATATTTTGTCCAGTCCCGTTGTTTTATTCTCTTTTAATTTGCTAATTGCAAGTATGTCGAGATCACCAACTGTAATGTTATTGATTATGCTGCCCTCTCCTATAGGAAATGGAGAAACAGCAGGACTCGCATGTATATTTTCTGTTGTAAATACAGATGCAAAGAAAGTAATAAAAATTTTTGCCATCGTAGTTTCTTCATCAGTGTGCTTTCCGTTATCTGTGATTAGGGGACACATTGTTAGAGTTATTACCTTTTGCTTCTTACGTAACTGAAAAATTCTTTGGGATTTTATTTACTGATACTTGCAATATGTGCCTCAAGGTTTTTCTTACTGCATTTAATTATTTTTTTGGTTTTCCATTGCAGGGCATCATATATATTCTTATCACTTTGACTTTTTGTGGTATTATAATTTCTGTTGCTCATTAGAATACACAACCTGACTGCACTGTTGAGAGTTTCTGCAAATATTTCTTTGTGTCACTGATACCTAAAGTTTTGACAATGGGATGCCAGTCACCTGCACCTACAATTGCGTTTAATTTCTTGAAGTTTGCCCTCTGAATGTCGGGCACTTTCTTGCAACTGGCCCTGATATTATCATTACTGAATATAATGTTAAATGTAACTATGCAATGATCACTTGCACTAAATTCTTCTCCTACAGTAACGTTACTCACTAAATTATCTGATGTGGCTATGATAAGATCTGGGATGTTAGCTCCATGTGTCAGGTAATTTACAAATTGATACAACGATCTTTCTTGCAAGTTTTATACAGGTCTAACCCTGTGTGAGAGGATAGGGCTTCTCCCCATTTTGGAAATGGTAAATTAAAATCACTATTACAGTGCTTTGTATACAAGAGATTTCAGCAGTTTGACTGTAGATTACACTGTCAATGCTGAGTGGCTGACCGGATGGATGATAAGTTAAACCGAGAGATTTTATGACAAGATTCATTTCTTAGCTAAATATAAATAGTGTCACTTTTTTCAATACATGGCTTGGTAATTACAACTGTATGAAGTCCTGATACAATATATAACAACACACCACCCCCTGCTCTATTCTTCCTTTCACTACAAAAAATGTGATAGCCCAGTGTATAAAATAAACTCTGCTAGAAAATCTCTTTGCTCAGTATTTAGCCATGATTCTTTTATACCAATTACATCATAATCTTCAGTAAAGACAAGGGCCTCTAAATCAGAAAATTTATGGCACAGACTATGTACATTTACCAGAAGAGCTTTAATGTGTTTATGATGATGGGAGCCTCCATTACACACTGATTTATCGGATCACATGATGTCTACATTTGCCTGCCATGATGCTTGTTTCTTCTCCAGAATAAAACTTACTGTATTACTAAGCAAACGACCGAGATGGGCAGAATCAACAGCACTCAGGTGTAGTGCATCATTCACAAATAGTATTCGGTGCTTGTAAAACTGGTTCCATGTTTTGATGAACTCAACTCCTTCCTGTAAACAAAGTGACTTGACTCTGTTATTTATACTAAACACTTTGCTGAAGAAGGCATTCCCTGCATCAATCCTTGGAAGTAATGCCTGAAATTAAAATATTGTTAGTTTTCTCCTTGTAGTGTCAGATCGTCTTTCTGTACTTCTCTATCAGCTCTTCTGATCGGGTTTGCACGACATCATTGGTACCTGTGTGAATTATAACAAGGCATTCTTAAAAACGTCACCCACAGCCTCATCTACGTCATCTACTCCTGCACCTGGAATACAAAAACGGTTTCATTTAGTGGGTGCCCTGTCTCAAAATTCTACCAACTGACCACGGATGATGGAGTCCCCCACAACCCATGCCTCGTGGGGCTTTTCCTCTACTTCTGCGAGAATCTGAAATTTATTGTATGTGGTTACTGGAATGATGCTCCTTTTTCTCGCGAACCTGGTGCCATTCCACACTCACTGGAACTCATTCTGTATGGTGGGGGAAGAAGTACGAGTACCTACAGCAGGAGGAGGATGGTTAACCTGGACAGCAGTTGGCCGAGCAGTGGCACTGTCCTCCACAGTGTGTCCAACGTTGTTCGCATTGAACTTCTCCAGCACATCAACTTTATGGGTTTATTTCAACTTAGCTTCTCAACACAAGCGGTCTTTTCGGTTATTTATCTGTTTAATCTATTTATTTACCCTCGTATCTACTTATCTACCATCTACCTATCTATCTGTATCTACCTATCTCTGTCTGTCAGTCTATCTGTCTATCAATCTCTATCTACCTATCTATCCATCTGTGTATCCACTTACTTACTAGTCTACCTATCTGTCTACCTAGCTACCTATCTATCTGTGTGTCTGTCTATTTATCCGTCTATCTATCTATCTAACTACCTGCCTTCCTACGTGTCTATCTATTATATACCTCTCGACCTATCTAACAATTTATATCTTGGTATTATTTACATACATTCATACATACCGGTACATGCATACACACACATATATACATACATACATACACCCACATACACACATACAAATAGGTATATACAAACAGGGGTATCTGCCGTTGCCCGGGTAAACAACTATGGCCGAGCATACTGACAGTGTTGCCAGGTGCCGGCCCTGAAATATCTGTAGTTTTAGTCAAAAACATTTTGTAGATTTAGGGAAATTTCTGTAGACCATACATGACCATCATGACAAGAGAATACACAAATAATGGTGATTACAAATGATATGACTTTATAAACGCAAGATAATTTTAATATGCAAAGCAAAGTGTGACACTTGACTTGGCCTCTGAAAATCTTAACCATTACAAAATCTGAGCCAAAGAAAGAAAAATCCATCAAAGCATAAACATTACGTGACATACCCGTGATGATTTTAATGTACACCCCAGAATATAAAGACAGTTTGGTGTGAGTGAGTCTCAATCAATAGAAAAGCTAGGGAAACAAAAATTCCATCAGTAAATATGTATATTAGATATTTGGTGATAAGTACTGCATAATAATTTAAAAAAAAAATAAAGTTCACTTTACTTTTCCATGATTCAAAAAGACAACTCAACTCTATTATTTTTTCAATTCCCCTACTCATTATTCACATCAGTCACTACCTCGAGGCAAAGACTGTGTACAAATATTTAGTCTCAGATTTATTAAATTCACGATTCATGTATATTTTGACTATTATACAAAATCCTGTCAGATTTCTGTAAACTTTTCTGTAGATATCCAAAATTTTTGTAGATTTTGCCTAAAAATCTGTTTTTCTGGATGAACAACAAAATATCTGTAGAAATACAGATATTTCCATAGACCTGGCACCACTGCATACCGATGCTTCCCTGGACCCAAGTGGACGGCCTCCCACGGGCTCAAAGCCTGGTCCTGGTGGATATCTACCACTGTGCAAAATTTCGTTCTCCTTCTGAAACCAAAACAAAACAAAAGTCCTAAAACACCATCCGGTTGAAGGTCTACCACTAAAAAAATCCGTCCTACTTAGTAAATGAAAAATATTATGACCTAAAACATGGCCCAGGTCTACCACTGTGCAAACTTTCGTTTTCCTAGATTTAAAAAAAAATCATACTATAATTATTAGAACTGTCAATAAAATCACTGCTAATCCATATGGCCAAATCACCATGCTGTAAACTTAACCCCCAGACCACGACTAGCCGATTAAATTTCTTTCCTGGGAATCATAGTGAGTTAAGAAATCGTTTTCTCAGAATATATCAGAAGTCGACAGGTCTTTACGAGTCGACTGGTATTTACAAATCGACAGGTGTTTCTTCTACTCTGTCTATCTGTCTGTCTCACTGTGTGTGTGTGTGTGTGTGTGTGTGTGGGTGGGTGGGTGTGTGTGGGTGGGTGGGTGGGTGGGTGTGGGTGTGGGTGCGTCTCTCTCTCTCTCTCTCTCTCTCTGACTTACTCCTAACTTCTCTAGTTAACTTCTTCTCATTATATCATCTGTCTCTTTCCATATGGCTAGCCTTTTCTTCTTTTTCCTTCCTTTTTCTCCCCTTCCCTTCTTCCCACCATTTCTTCCTCCCTCATCCACCCTCTTTCCTCTCCTGTTCTCCCCTTCCCTTTCTCTACCTCTCCCCTCTGTCTCTCTCTCTCTCTCCCTCCCTCTTTTCTCCCGTGGCCTCTCTCCCTTCCTCTCTCTCTCTCCCTTCCTCTCTCTCTCTCTCTCTCTCTCTCTCCTTTGATCCTTCCATCCTCCTCCTTTTCCTCTTGCTCATTCCTTATTTTCTCTCTTCTTCCTGTCTTCGACTGATCTTCCCTTCTCCTACTCCATGCCCTTCCTCTTCCTTCCCTCACCCTCTCCTCTTTTCCCCCTTCTCCATCCCTTTTCATTCAGTCTCATATCCCTCCTCCCCCTCCCCTTCCACTCCCTCTTCCTCTCTCTCCTGCCCTTCCCCCTCCCCCCCCTCTCTCTCTCTCTCTCTCTCTCTGTCTCCAATTACAACTTGGTTCGCTTTCCTCACCTGCTGCTTTTTCTTTATTTTCCTGCTTATCTTTTCTCTCTCAAAGTTACCTGCTGATGAGAGTGGAGGAGGAGCAGAGGGAGGAGGATGGAGAGGCTGAGTGAGAGGATAGAGGAAGAAGACGGAGGAAAGAAATAATGATAATGATGATAATCATCATCATGATCATTATCTCCATCATCATCATCATAATCATAACCATACATCACTGCATTAACCCATGCTAATGAAGTATTTGTAACTAATTCTCGCTACATTCAGGCATTTTTATGCATGCCTCGCCAAGGCCAAGAAAATATAAGATTCACTGCTGTAATTCTTTTTTCTTAACAGGCAAATAATTTAACGGTCTCATTCAATTAATTCTACAGTCTTAGCCTGCCCTGTTATTGAAACTCTGAGAGCGCATACCTCCCCCAGCGCCAACGGTATTTATGATTTATTCCTGCGTTCGAATTTCTAACCTCCTTAGAATCTAATCCACTGTTCCTTGGCCCACTGCCCACCTATCCACCAGATTTAATTGAAATCCGATACCATCTTTTTGACATATCGTGTACACAGACAAACAGACATACACGGGTGAATACATAACCTCCGCCCAGCTTCACTGACTGATGTAAAACAGAAAAAACAAGTTCCAATAAAAACACAGACAAACCGGAAAATAAAGGATCTTTATTTTTCGTCACCTGTTGCAAATATAGGAACGAAAAAACACATCGCGATTCAGGCTGGAAAAAATTGCCAATTATAAAGTTTTAGATGAGACGGCTGAAAAGTGAATGGAAAACGACTGACTAGTAGTAGTAGTAGTAGTAGTAGTAGTAGTAGTAGTAGTAGCAGTAGTGGTAGTAGTAGCAGTGGTGGTGGTAGCTGCAATAGTAGTAGATGCAACAGTAGTGGCTGTTGTGGTTGTAGTAGTAAAAGTAGTAGTAGTAGTAGTAGTAGTGGTGGTGGTGGTATAAGTAGTTACAGTATCAGCAGTAGTAGTGGTAGTTGCAGCCCCAGACTCATCTGAAATATGAAACCGGTAGACTACAGACTGAAGCTGTCCTCCTCCTGCAATCCACCATCCTCCTTTCGGGGGATAGGGAGGGGACTGAGGGACGTTTGTATAGCCAGGCAGCTCCACCGTGCGGTCATATCGGTGCCACCACGTGAAGGCATCCCTCATCAGCTCATGGGGTTAAGAATAAACTCTCTATCTATATACCTAGGCTGCTTCCCCCAAGGAAAGGGAGGTAACCGAGACAGGATGACACACTCCCCATTTACTCATCCATTCAAACACATTCATGCGCATCTTAGCCCCAAAAGGGAGAAGGGACAGATCCTCACTGCATCACACCACACAAGGGTCAACTGCGCAGTGCAATCAGTGACATCCGCAGCAGGGCCCATCCCCTTACCAGCACCTGACCTGACTAGCTGATCAGACCAAATGCGGGAGAATATCCCCTCAGGGCTGCGTCGTCATTTATTCATTCACAATTTCTCTCAATTTATTTCTCTCACGCACAGCCACTCTTGTTTGCTCAAAAGACATCCCTCTCACATCCAGCCCTCTCTTCACACTGTCCATCCATCCTATTCGTGGTCTCCCTCTCAGCCTTACACCTCTCACATCAGATCTAGTTATCTTTTTCACCAATCGCTCATTATCCATTCTCCCCATATGCCCAAACCATCACAACACCCTCTGCTCAACTCTATCAGCCATCTCCCGAACAACTCCAGTTCTCCTTCGGACTTCATCATATCTCACTCAATCCATACACGTCACTCCACACATACTCCTCAAACACCTCATCTCCATTACATTCAAACTTTTCCTCTCTGCTACACCCATATTCCATGTTTCAGCCCCATATAACGCAGTCGGTACCACAACACCCTCATACAGCTTTCTCTTTACATCCATTTTAAGCGAACGACATCTAAACACTTTTTTCATTCCTCCCAGCACCTTACCTACTTCATTCATTCTAAACTTCACTTCTGCATCTATTCTTCCATCCACAGCAACATGTGACCCTAAATATTAAAATTACTCTACCTCCTTAAGCAACTCACCATTCAAAACTGAATTCATCCCCCTACCATCTACCAACCTCGTACACTTCATCACTTTACTCTTATTCTCATTTACTTTCAATTTCCTCCTTTCACACACCCTTCCAAACTCCTCTGCCAACTGTCTCAATCTCTCCTCTGAATCAGCCACCAGTGCAGTATCATCTGCAAACAGCAGCTGCTTCAGATTCCACTCTCCACCATCAACATTCACCAGACTCAGACCTCTGCCTAACACTCTTGCATTCACCTCCCTTACACCATCCATATAAATATTAAACAACCAAGGTGACATCACACATCCCTGTCGCAGCCCCACTCTCACGGGAAACCAATCAATCACAGCATTTCCCACTCTTACACATGCTCTACTATATACATAAAAACTTTTCACCCCTTTTAGTAACTTATCATCAAGCCCATACAATTTTAAAACAGTCCACAAAGCCTCCATATCAATTCTATCATACTACCTATTCCATCTATCTATTGCCAGACGCCTCAATCCCGCTTGGGGTGGCCACAAACAAATCGCCTCCAAGTCGCCCTGTCCCCCGCCGTTTCACTCCCCTGCTCCCAGCTCACACCCCCCTCTCTCATATACCTCTCCACCCCATCCCTCCATCTCATCCTCGGCCTCCCCCTCCCTCTTTCCCCCTCCACCTCACTCACATACACTCTCTTCGTCAGTCTTTCACCCTCCATCCTCTCCACATGGCCAAACCACCTCAGTGTGTTCCTCATAACGCTTCCTATCACATCCATATCAACACCACAATGCTCCTTAATATCCTCATTCGTCAGCCTGTCTCTCCATGTGACTCCACAGGCTCCTCTCAAATAACTCATTTCCACTGCTCTCACTCTTGACTTGTGTCCTTCCAACAACGTCCAAGCTTCACTTCCGTACGTTAGAGTTGGTATCACAATACTGTCATGTAGTAACTTTTTCACTTCCATGCTCACTTCCCTGTTTCTTATCACTGCTTTCAAGGAACCAGCAACCTTTCTTCCCTGCTGTACCCTTTCAAGCACTTCACCCTCCAAACCTCCATCCTTACTCATCACACTACCCAAATACTTAAACGTACTCACATTTTCCAATTCCTCACCATCCAACCTCGCTGTACATTCACTGACTTCACCTCTCTCAAAGACCACCACTTTACTCTTCCCTACATTCACCTTTAGATTCCGTTTCTTACACACTCTCTCAAACTCATCCACCAAGCCTTGCAGCTCTCCTTCGTCTTCACTGAACAACACAGTATCATCTGCAAACAACAGTACAGGGAGTTTCCAAACACTATCCTCTCTCACCAGGGCCACTCCAACATCCACTACCCTACCTTGTACCTCTTTTATTATCCCATCCATGTACAGATTGAACAACCATGGAGACATGACACATCCCTGTTTCAACCCAACCTTCAAAGAGAAAAATTCACTTAGTTCACCATCCACACGCACTGCAGCCTTCGCACCATCGTACATACTCTTCACAGCATTCAATAACTTTCAATCTACTCCATATATTCTTAACACTTTCCACAATCCTTGTCTATCCACCCTGTCATATGCTTTCTCCAAATCCATGAATGCCGCATACAACTTCTTTCCCTTCTCTAGAAACTTTTCCACTAAAGATCTGAGAATGAATATCTGATCTACACAACCTCTTCCCTTCCTAAAGCCTCCCTGTTCTTCTCCAACTAATTCCTCTGTTCTTTCTCTAACTCTGTCAATAAGTATCCTACCATACACTTTTCCTATTATACTAAGAAGACAAATGCCCCTATGGTTACCACACACTTCTTTTTCCCCTTTTCCTTTGTACAAGGGAATAATTATACCTGACTTCCAATCCTCCGGGACTCTACCTTCCTCCCAGGCCAATCTGCACATCTTCCACATCCATTCTACTACTATCTCTCCCCCATGCTTCAGCATTTCACCACACACTCCATCAATTCCTGGGGCTTTCCCCAATTTAACTTTCTTCATTGCTTCCACAACTTCTATCCTACTAATTTCTTCCTGTCTTCTCACCTCCCTCCTTCTCCCAGCCATTCCCCAGCCACTTATACTCGCATTACTTCCATCCTCTACGTTCAACAATTCCTTAAAGTGTTCTCTCCATCTGCTCACTTTCTCTCCCTTCTCCACTAGTAATCTACCATTTTTATCTTTCACTCCCCTGCTAACTTCACTTCCACCCTGTCTTACTCTTTTCACTTCTCTCCAGAACATTTTCTTACAGTCCCTCCACTTTACACTCAAATTTCTTCCAAATTCCTCATCCACTCTCTTCTTACTCTCTTTTACTAATCTTTTCACCTCTTTCTTCCTTTCTACATATACCTCTCTCTTCCGCCTCTCAACCTCTTCCACGCCCCTATTTCTCATCCATTCATTGTATACTTTCTTCTTTTGTGCCACAGCCTGTTTCACCTCTTCAGTCCACCACGCTGTTCCTTGCACCCCCCTCCGTCTTCTCTTCCTTCCACACACTACATCACATGCTGCACATATTTCTTCTGTAAATATTCTACACACACCTTCTACGTCTCCCATCTGCTCCAATTCATATTTGCCCAATCGTTCCTCCACTTCTCTCTTATACTCTGCCTTTTCTCATCCTCCTGTAACCTTTCCACTCTCCTTGCAACTACTCCTTCCTCTCGTCTTTCCCTTCTTCTATTCCTCCAACTTTCTTGTACTTTAATTCTGGCCATCACCAAGTAGTGGTCAGAAAGTCCACTCCCCCAACCTCTATACACTCTTGCATCCATTACACATCTTCGCATCCTTTCATCCACACACACATAATCAATCATTGCCTTCCTTTCATTCAGTTCACCACCCACCCTTCTCATCACTCGCCATGTATACCTGTGAATCATTTTATGCCTGAAGAGGGTATTGGCTATCACCAACCCCCTCCCAGCACAAATGTCCACTAACGCACTCCCATTCTCATCTATCTCAGCAGGCACACCCCACTCACCAAGTATTCCATCCACCTTCACATTCCCAACTTTACCATTCATATCACCAATCAAAAACACTCTATCATACGCTTTCTCTATATCCATGAATGCCCAAAACACATCCTTGCCTTTCGCTAAATACTTTTCACACACTTGTCTCACAGCGAACACTTGATCCACGCATCCCCTCCCTCTCCTAAAGCCACACTGCCCATCACCAATCACTCCCTCTGTACCCTTTCTACCTCTCATAATTAACACTCTACCATACACCTTACCTACAACACTCAATAGACTTATACCCTTAAAGCTAGTACATTCATACTTATCACCCTTGCCTTTATACAAAGGGACCACACAAGCACTTGCCCAGTCAATTGGCACCATACCTTTCACAAAGCACACATTCAACAATCATACTAACCAGTCAACAGTAGTCACTCCACCACCCTTCAGGCATTCCACGGCACACCGATCCATACCTGCAGCTTTCCCTGTTTTCATCTTCTTTACTGCCTTCTCCACTTC
Organism: Coenobita brevimanus; assembly: GCF_032717465.1. Classification (NCBI taxonomy): domain Eukaryota; kingdom Metazoa; phylum Arthropoda; class Malacostraca; order Decapoda; family Coenobitidae; genus Coenobita; species Coenobita brevimanus. The sequence goes on from NC_136981.1 coordinate 17,971,610, forward strand.
CTCCTTCGTGATCAAAGAATCATTTAACTCTCCCAACACATTTATTCCTTGCACCCTTCCATCCACCACAATATCAGCCACCCTTTCCTCCTCTACATTTAACAATCTCCCAAAATACTCTGCCCATCTCTTCCTTACTGCATCCATCTCAATTAACATCCTTCCATCCTCTGCTTTTACTTGCTCTTCCTTCCCAGACTCTTCCTTTTGCACCCTTTTCACCTCCTTCCAAAACATTTTCTTATTCTGTTGAAAATTCTCAGTCAGTCGCCTACCCCACCTTTCATCTGCTGCCACTTTAGCATCATGCACAGCTCTTCTCGCCCTATTCCCCTTTTCCTTATACCTCTCATATGACATCTCATCCTTCCTCTGCAGCCACACTTCATATGCACGTCTCTTCTCAGCCACAGCCATACTTATTTCCTCGCACCACCATTCACTTCCTTTTACACCACCACCCACACGTCTCACACCACACACCTCTTCCGCATGCCCTACCACAGCACTCTTAAACAACTGCCATTCCTTCTCCACACTGCCATTTTCCTGATCGTTCACTGCGTTCCACTCATCTTTCAATTCTCCTGATACTCTATCATTTTCTCTCTTTTATCCAACTCACTCACTTTCAAAAACCTCCCTGCCACAGCTAACCCTCCTAGCTATACTTGAGAGTATAAATTTACATGAAAAATTTCCGGCGCTTATAATGTAGAGTAACGACTGATCAAAAGAGAGGGAGAGAGAGAGAGAGAGAGAGAGAGAGAGAGAGAGAGAGAGAGGAGTGAGCTAGGTTTAATACTGACACGATTGAGCGTACATTTTTTTTTTTCCATTTCCTGGAGATGATTTGTTCAGTGTCTTTTTTTTATGATATTCGGCTCAATATTTTTTTTTTTTACTGGGAACTTTGTATTTACTGGTCTTTGCAAGGTTTCTCTCTCTCTCTCTCTCTCTCTTTCCAGTCTTTCCTCCTCACTCCTTCCCCTGCTTTTACTCATTTCTTCCTTGTCATCATTATCTTCCTTCATCGCCAATGGAGTGGTTGACGGTCGATTTTTTTTCTTTTTTAAGTAAACAATTTATTTGGGAGATGAATGTGCTGAATTATCCTATGACATTTGACAGACCAACGTAAAAATTTAGAGATACAAGCCTTCAAAGTTGCACAAAAAGTGGTTGACGGCAGAGCGAACCTCGAGTGGCTGCGACGTCATAGGCCACTGAGCCCGAAGAAAAAACAAGACTGTGATCGCCAGCTGTGTGATTGTGGTTCTGCTGATCAGCCAGCTTTGCTTCGTCATGGATAGGCCAGCATATAACCACCATTGGTGCTTTGTTCCACTGTGCAAGAACACAAGTAGAATCACACCAGAATAAAGATTCATCACTGTTCCTAGAGATGAAAACCAGGAAGCTGCGGTGGCAAGCAGTGCAGCGGGAGTACTTCATCACAACTGGCAACTCCAACTGTTGTGCAACAGTGTGAGAAAATATCGGATCGGGGGGAAAACGGTATAAGTTTTATCACCATATGTGTTTATGTACACCTGATCATCTAAAATCTGGAAAAAAAAAAAAATTCTTAATATTACTGTTAATAAAAACTCAAGTTTCAGAGCTAAAACGTGCTAAAATTAACAGATATTTACCCTTCAGATAAACACGCATTGACAGACTTCCATTTTTAAGGCACAAATAAATTTACGGTATGTGCATTGTAAATCAATATTTACAAAGAACGGAAGTCTGTCAAAGCAAGTTTTCAAGCTAAAGATGAAACGCTTCCACTAACTTTAACAAATTTTTGCTCTGAATTCTGGAATTTTATTAATGGCCAAATTAAACACAAATTTTATACCAGATTTCAGACAATCAGTGTGTATGAGCCTATATGGTGAAAAAAAATATCATAGCCTACCATATACAGCTTAACATAACCCAACAGTCACCTGTCAAGCAAAACCAACTCTAACTTTGGCTTAAGCCATTGGTAGCGATGCGAATATCTTTTCTGCAGATCAGACTGGCTGTTACTAAAAAGATGTTCAAACATCAACAGTACATAAGACCAAGAGTTCTGATAACCAAATACTCCACAGAGGCCTAGCTGTCGACGGTCAGGCCTAGCTAGGAGGAAAAAGCATTGGAATATTTCGGCCTTTGTGCCATCGTCCCTATGTTTTACTGCCCAATTTCAGAGCTATATGCCCCTGATTCCGTTCATAAATAACTTCATTACGACTTAATGAAATCTTTGTGCTACCCACTTGTCCTACAGGTACAGTCACCCACAAAAGTCATGTCCTTTTTTCGAACCCCGTAAATGTTCGAGCAGGTTTGTCGACGCTGCAGGGAGACTCACACGTATCTGGGAACAGTGTCAGTGGGGGTTGGGGGGGTTGGGGAAGGAGAGGATGGTGCTGCATTGGGCGAGTCGTTTGCTTCACTCATGTCATTGTGTAGTTTTTCCTGCTCTTGGAGATGGAAAGGGATAATGAAAGCTATAATATATTACCACATGCTAAAACAGACGTGAGGCTTCTAAAACATCGAGTTGAACTGAGACAGGGAAGTTCCTCCTGCCTTCTCCACACACTCCCTGTCCACCTTAATACTACCTTGAATCCAACCCACTGACTCCTTTTCCCTGGGCAGCTGTATAGCACCTAGTCGACAAAACATTACAACATAAGAACAAAACAAAGAAAACGTTGCCTTATCGGTTCACATGTCATTAATATGAGACGATGTAGCAGAACTTTACCTTGTGGCAACATCTGAAACATTTAGCTACAGTAATTAAATCACCTATTAACCAGAAACAATGGAGGTTGGTGACGGTGGAGAATCTAAACCCGGGTATAGACGCGGTATATTTTCGGTATATATAAAACATGAAGACCAATAATTATATTATGACAAAGACATATCCGTGCTATATATCAAATGATTTGACTGTAAACAATAACAGTATAGTATAACCGTAAATTGGAGTCAACTGCAAGATTACAAAATGTTTACTTATTCCTTTTTTATTGAAATTACTGGGGGAAGATTGGTAAACATATAGACCTAAGAACACTAAGAAAAATTAAACGCTGTTTAACTTATGTGAATACATGATAACACATTTTGGGCCATACTGTCACAATTTTACCTCTAGGTTTTGTCTCACCACTAATTTGGAAACAACATATCTATGGGTGGTTAGTTTCCATATGCAGTATATAGGGGATATCATTAAATATCTGCCCAAAAGACATTACTTCCTACTAATCAGCAGTGTAAAACACTGAAAGCTTGATTATGACTACGTTTTAGTGCCACACTAATCATATGAAATGAATCGATAATATAACTGACAGCGATGGTTCCCTTGCCTCGTTGCCTTGCCTGACAATACTTGTGATGCTTACACCTTAGCTGACCATGCATTTTCACACTACGTCACAGCTGAGGTCTATAACCGAGTTTAGGCTCCTCACCATCACCAACCTCCAGTGTTTCTGGTTGATAAGTAGCTTGACACCGTACTTCTGTAAAGGTTTCAGATGTCGCCACAAAATAAAGTTCTGCTACATCGTCTCATATTAAAGACATGTGAACCGATAAGGCAATGTTTTCTTTGTTTTGTTATGTTGTAATGTTTTGTCGACTAGGTGCTATACAGCTGCCCAGGGAAAAAGAGTCAGTGGGTTGGATTCAATGCAGTGTTAAGGTGGACGGGGAGTGTGTGGAGAGGACAGGAGGAACCTCCCTGTCGCATTTCAACTCGATTTTTTAGAACCTGCATGCTTTTTTTTAGCATGTGGTAATATATTATAGTTTTTATTATCCCTTTCCATCTCCATTCCTTGTACAGAACTTGTCAAAGCCAAGAGCAGGAAAAGCTATACAATAACATAATGACTGCAGCATACAACTCGCCAACTACCGCACCACCCCCTCCTTCCCCAATACCCCTAACCCCCACTGACACTGTTCCCAGATACGCATGAGTCTCCCTGCAGCTTCGACAAACCTGCTCGCACATTTTTGAGAATCGAGAAAAGGACACGATTCTTGTGGGTGACTGTACCCCCTGGTTGTCGCAAGGTTCGCCGTCATTACGAGTCTCTAAAGCCAATAAAACTCTTCACTAAAGCACAAACATAGCACACTTCATCTTTAAGAGAGCTATCACACTAAGTCTTACATACCTAACATGATAATAACAGCTGAATATCACAGAAATCTCACCGATACTGATGTATGATTCTCAGACATTGTTGTGAGTGACGGCCAGCTGTGGCCCTGGTAGGGTTTGTCACGTCACAGTGAGGGTGCATGCTTCGTGCGGGATACGATAATCTCCAGCTTCGATTGACTATTTTTTTTTATTATTATTATTAAATCGGAGAGATAAAATAAGGAAATTCCGATGATTACGATTGACCATTTTATTACTTTATGTAACTCACCATCCACTCACTCAGTGTAGTGCTGCTTTGGGGGTCTGCCCTTTCCTCTCTTCCATCCTTCCTCTTGTGTCTTTCTTTCCTTCATTCTTTCCTCTTCTTTCTGCCTGCTGGTGACTTTACACTCCCTATTCTGTCCCTCTTTCCTTCATACTTTCCTCTTCCTTCTGCCTATAGGCGGCTCTACACTGAGTGACAAGCCAAATGGATTCCTGTCCACTAGGAGACCATTTACTATGCTGGGTGGTAACCATATAACCAAATTATGGCGCCTGATAGTTTGTTGGGTAATTAAGGTGCTCCAGTCGGATTGAGCCCTTGTAGGCTTATATCCAGTGGGGTGGTTGAGGTTTATTGCTCACGTAATGTCACTCGGGGATGAGTGAGGCTGGTCACTCATCTTAAATGTCAGGACCAACTTGCCTAGCCCCGAGTTCCTACACTCCTTACGGGGAGACATAGGACAGGATGATGGGTGGATGGATGGAACTTGCACACGACCGTCAACCAGTCCTATTATGTCTTCCCTGCCCTATTTTCACTCTACCTTCCTCACCCTTCATCCCCCCTTCACCCTCTCCACCTCAACTCCTCTTCTCCCCCTCTCCGTTTCACTCCTCCTCTTCCTCTCCCCTACCTCACCCCACCTCACCTCTCCCCTTCCCTTACCTCATCCTTCCTCCAACTTTATTCCTCCCTTCCTCAATCTTCTCCCCATCTCATTCCTCACCCACACCTCTCCCTTCCCCTACCCCATCTCTCTCTCTCTCTCTCTCTCTCTCTCTCTCTCTCTCCACAGATACCACCCTCGCAGACACATTAGAAAATCGCCACTCCCTTCACCCTATTTGTAACCATGAGCGGGAGTATTATTTCTGAAATTAATATCAGTGTAAGTTAAAATTTATGACATTCTCCTTTTCTATTTTCTGTCTTGCTATTTTCTTTTTTTTTCACCTTTTTTTTCTTTTTCTCTTTCTTTATTCTTCTACTTCTTCTTCCTTTTTCTTCTTATATTTTCTACATCTTCTTTTTGAATGGATTGATTAAATTTGTATCAATGTTTAATGAAGAGGAGAGGAAGAGTCTGAGGAAACGGTAGACCAGTGTGTGTGTGTGTGTGTGTGTGTGTGTGTGTGTGTGTGTGTGTGTGTGTGTGTGTGTGTGTGTGTGTGTGTGTGTGTGTGTGTGTGTGTGTGTGTGTGTGTGTGTGTGTGTGTTATAAAGTCGTACCTATTTTCAGAAATATGTATTTTATGCTTTGGCAATAGCCGTAGATGCTCTCTCTCTCTCTCTCTCTCTCTCTCTCTCTCTCTCTCTCTCTCTCACACACACACACACACACACACACACACACACACACACACACACACACACACACACACACACACACACACACGTAAATCCCAACTATTATTAATAACTCTTCCTCTCACAGGCATAAAAGAAACTCGTGCCTGTTCTAAACACAGACACTGTCACAGGGAAGTCATCGCCTCTGTCTTTTTATTTATTCATGTATTTATTTTGTTACTTGATCACAAAAAGGGAAAATTTTAGACACACCTGAGGAGAGCGTCAAAGAGCACAACGTATTCAATTCTTCCTACTGATGGGAATGATAAGGTGATTAATTGCACACGTGTTTAGTTTTCATTACCGCCCCGTGATGAAAAGAGCTTGTTATTATATAATGATAATCATCATCATCATCATCATTTTAATCATAATAGTAGTACCGGGATCTGTAACAACAATTACATTAATAATACTGTAATAATAACAACAATATTGAAAATAATAATAATAATAATAATAATAATAATAATAAATAATGATAATAATAATAATAATAATAATAATAATAATAATAAATAATGATAATAATAATAATAATAATAATAATAATAATAATAATAAATAATGATAATAATAATAATAATAATAATAATAATTATTATTATTATTATTATTATTATTACACTACCTACACCACCACCAGTACTACTACTACTATTACTACAAGTACTGTAGTAGTAGTAGTAGTAGCAGTAGTAGTAGTAGAAGTAGTAGTAGTAGTAGTAGTAGTGTCAGTAGTAGTATTTGTCGTTGTTCATCAGTTTCTTTTTGTTCTTGCTGCTGTTCATGTTGTTCTTAGTGTTGTTGCTGTTCTTACTGTTGTTTTTATTATAACCACAGCAGCACCAGGCTGGTATGAACATGAACCCGGTGAACTACAGGCTGAAGCTACCCTCCTTCTGCAGTCCACCATCCTGCTTCTAGGGGAAAGGGAGGGAGTTGAGGGACGTTTGTATAACCTGGCAGGAGAGCCGACCGGTTATAAGGGTGTCACCGCGGGAAGGCGTCCCTCTCCACCATCAAAGGGTAGAAGAACGTGAGAATATTAACAGGTCAGTGTCCAAAATGCCAGACATCACGCACCATCCCTCATAAATGACCTAGTGCACTGAGAGAGAGAGAGAGAGAGAGAGAGAGAGAGAGAGAGAGAGAGAGAGAGAGAGAGTACAAGTTCTTTCCTTTAAAGAGAATATGATGGTTTATTTAAGTTGTGTTTTGTTTATCATTTCATGCTGATGACATTATTATTATTATCATTATTATTATTATTATTATTATTATTATTATTATTTTGTTATTATTGTTAGTCGCAGTAGTAGTGGTAGTGGTATTATTGCCAGTACAATGAGCTTTGTGAGCTCATCTTGGTGTAAACTTAGAATATTTCTGGTGAGGTAGTTGAACAGAAACAGAACAGTACTTGAGCTAAAATATTTACTTTCTCACGCTTTCACTCTGTCACACTTTCTCTTAGGATGTGCATATAGCATTTACCACTCACGCAATGGTCAGTTCTCTGCTCCCGACTTGCCTTGTCTATTGTATGATCTGCGTCGGTAAACGCTTGGCTATTGATAGAATGATAAAACCCAGAAACTGGGAGAGTAACTTTGCTGATTCCACCCCCTAATCATAGAAAAAACGTTCATGTAAAATGATGAGCGTAATATCCGATATTTCATTGTTGGAATTCATGCAAGCGAACATACTGTTACATCATGAAAACTTTTAAAACTGGATAGCATAGCGGAGCATGTCAATTGAAGCCCTCAGTATATTCCCTAGGAAAGCTGAGATTCCAAGGGGTTTCTTTGGTCTCGTGAGTAGATATACAGCTAAAACAAAATTTAGCCTACTGAATGTATCTGGTATCTTCTGAAAAAAAAAAAAAAAACTCTTCTCCATCTCACATAGTACAAAGTAGCTAGTCTCTGAAGGCCATCGCGGTGGGGCCGTGTCGTGTCGGGCATTGTCGTGTCGAGCCGCACATTTCTCAGCTGAAAGCAAACATCGCTTCGCTACGCTCAAGGCGTATCGCTTGCTCTTAACTGCCGGTATTAGTAGTACCGTATATAGTATCTGTAGTGATGGTCGTGGTGGCATTGGTATTATTAAATTACTATTATTGCTATTATTATTATTATTATTATTATTATTATCATGATCATTATTCTTATTATCACTACTATTGTTATTAGTTGCAACGACGGGCTCATATGAACGTAAACCCGGTTGACTGCAGGCTGAAGTTGCCGTCCTCCTGCAGTCCACCACCTGCTTCTGGGGGATAGGGAGGGAGTTGAGGGGCGTTTGTATAACCGGACAGGAGAGCCGACCGGTTGTTTGGGTGCCAACGCTGGAAAGCGTCTCTCTCCATCACCACGGGGTAAAATAACGTAATATAAAAAGGAGAGTCCTAAAAATGTCAGACGTCACGCACCACGCCTCTCAAATGACCTAAGGCAGCAATAACTGAGTGAGAGAGAGAGAGAGAGAGAGAGAGAGAGAGAAAGAGAGAGAGAGAGAGAGAGACAGACAGACAGACAGACAGACAGACAGACAGACAGAGACAGACAGACAGACAGGCAGACAGACAGAGTTGATGGAATGGTTGAGGGTAAGGCAAGGGTAGTGCGATTATTTTGATATGAAGAACAGTCAGTAAGACCAATTTTTCTATACCTTTCCTACTTCCTCTTTCCTTTCTACCCTTCCCCTCCCTCCCTTCCTCTCTCCTGGCTCTCTCTGTCTCTCTCTCTTTCTCCCCTTCCTTCCTTTCTACCGCTTCCCCCCCTCCCTCCCTCCCTTCCTCTCCTGTCTCTCTTTTTTCTCGTTCTTCTTTCTCCCCTTCCCTCTCTTCTCTCCTCCCTCTTTCTTACATCTGTCCTTTCATCCTTCTGTCATCCCTAACCTTCTCCTTCCTTTCTATCCTTTCCCTCCCTCTCTCTCTTTCTCCGTTCTCTTTTTCTTTTCTCTTTTCCTCTTCCTTCTTCCTCCCCTTCCCCTCCTTCATCCCTCTCTCTTTCTTATACATGCTTTTATTTCATCATCCTTTCTCCCCTCCCTCTCCTCTCTTTTCCCTTTCATCCCTCTCTCCTCCTCTCTCTTCAATGTCTCCGCCTCCCCACTTCTTTTCCTCCTCTTCCTCTCTTTTTCCCTTTTTCCTCGTCCTCAGTCTCTCCTCTTTCTTTTCCCCTTCCATCTCTCACTGTTCCCTCCTCACCACCTACCGTCTCACAATCTCAGTCGAGGCCTCTCAACACATCTTCCTAAGCGATTTATTCTGTATTACACTAACTGTCTTCATATGTTACTGATACAAATTATATTGATAACCAGACACTATAAATGCCACGGACGAAATTGTTAGGATGCAATAGGCAAAATAAATCCCTAAGGAATCGGTGTTACGAAGCCCGAGGTTGGGATGGGGAGGGGGTATACTCTTTCCACTTAGCCTTAGGTTGTCACAAAAATCTGGTGCTAGTCACGAAGAAGTGCTAGTGCAAGGGTTTTGAGTCGTAGTATTGTCTTATTCTGCCACTGAGCTGCAAAAGGACGAAAAATCTGGGCCAGGTTATAGTGAACGAACTGTAGAATATGGTGCTAGTCACGAAGAAGTCCAATGAAAAAGATGGGGAGCCGTAGGATTATCTTTTTCTGCCACTGAGCTACGAGAAATAATTAAGACAAGAATCGGTGCCAAGGCACAGCAAACCCGTCCCTGGCAGTCATTTTAGTGCTGACATATAAACACAACATAATATCTAGTCAACGATGTCACATATCAAATTTGGAGTAAATCGGGTGAAAATTTACGATTTTATGCCCATTTGAAGTTTTAGGCCCGACCCACCTGACGCTGACCTCTCTACCGCTAACTGGTGGGGTAACCCCTCCCCCCCATGTAATGAGGATGCAGATTTGAAAGACGCACTGTTAGGTTTTGTTTTCCATGTCGATATGACGAATCTGAAAGAAGTTATGGAGATAATATTTTTTTTTTTACATTTTTTGGGCCTATAGCCTGGGCCTTGGCCCACTTTCGCTCAAAATTTAAACAGGTGATCAAAAGGTCATAGTTCATCATCCCTGTAATTTTAGTCAAAACTGCACCAGCAGTTTTCGCTTAAATTATTATCAGACAGACAGACAGACAGATAAACAGACAAACATACTAACAGACAAACCGAGGAAAAACAATGCCCGTCCCCGAGCCCCTCCCTTGCGGGGACAGGTAAAAAGTACAATAAATTCTGGCAAATTAAGGTGGATTATTGAGCTTTTTCTCTAACCTGACAATAGCAGTTTGGTACTAAAATATCATGATCCTTGTCACGAAGAAGTGCCAAGAAGATGTTGTAGAGCCGTTGCATTGCCTTTTTCTGCCACTGAGCTACGTGAAACAAGCTGTAAAAGGACGAAAATCTGGGCCAAGTTAAGGTGAAAAGAGTATAGTAATTACGAGTAATTTCTGTCACCACAAATTAATACTGAGGGGGTCGTAACTTATGGTTTTACGGGAAGAACTAGACAAAGGAGATTTATTTATTTATTTATTTATTTTAAAGGAGGAGCTAGACAGGGGTATATTCAGCATATACATACATACATACATACATATATATATATATATATATATATATATATATATATATATATATAGACTCGTTTACAGGAAAGCCTAGACAGAAGATTTTTCTACAGGAAGAACTAGGCAAGGAAAGCTTTGCTCACATCTTTCCCTAATCGTCCTACAGAAAACAGTTATAACCTGCTGTGATTTTCGTCATTTTACTAAGATTATTTGTACGATGTGAGAACAGGAGACAAAGAAGAAGAAAAGGAAGAAGAAGAAGAAGAAGAAGACGATGATGAAGAAGAAGAAGAAGAAGAAGAGACGGAGGGGGAGGAGAGGAAGAAGATCCACCCCGACGTTAGGCCAGGGAGTTGGTAAGTTCGTTGGTGTGTCCGGATCCAGATTTACCGAGTTCTCTCTGGTGAAAACAGACCAAGTCTGAGGGAGGGAGGGGAAGAAACCTAGAGTCCTTCAATTCTATAATGCATGACTCTTTGGTGGCGTTATGAGCGGGAAATGAGGGTGCAATGAAGGGGTGGAGGGAGATGAAGGGGGAAATGAGGGTGTAATGAAAGGGGTGGAGGGAGATGAAGGAGTGAAATGAGGCTGAAATGAAGGGGTGGAGGGAGATGAAGGGAGAAATGAGAGTATAATGAAGGGGTGGAGGGAGATGAAGGGAGTAATGAGAGTTTAATGAAGCGAGTGGAGGGAGATGAAGGGGGAAATGAGAGTGTAATGAAGGGGTGGAGGGAGATGAAGGGGCTGCATGGAGACGATGAGGAAAGAGGGAGATGAAGGAAGATGACTGGGAGTGATAGTGATGATGATAGGAGAAAGACGAGGTCAGATTTTGAAGGAAAGTGATAGACAAAGATGATGATGTTGAATAGGTAATTAGGTAGGCAGGTAGGTAGGTAGGTAGGGAGAGAGAGAGAGAGAGAGAGAGAGAGAGAGAGAGAGAGAGGTATTAATAGTGATAGGAGTTCAGGATATGATGGAAATGGTAAAATGACCGAACGTGATGATGATGATGATGATGATGATGATGATAAGGGGAGCTGAGAAGACGGGGTAAGGGAGGAGATGACAAAAAGGCTGTGAAGAAAAATAGCTCTAGAAAAATTAGTGACCTGCAAGATAATGATGAAGGACTGGAGGAGAAAGAGAAGGAAGAAGAAGGAAAGGAGAAGGAGGAGGTGGAGGCGGAGGAGAGGAAGGAGGAGGAGGAGGAAGAAGGAGGAGGAGGAGGAGGATCGGAATGAATAACTTGAGAATAAAAAAAAATGACAGTCAGCTATTATGGGTCTCCCTTCTTTCTCTCCTCTCCTCTTCCGCTTCTTCTTCGTTTTTCTCTTCCTTCTTCTTCATTTTCTTCTTCCTTCTCCCCCTCTTCTGCTTCTTCTTCTTCTTCTGTTACTACTGCTTCTTTTTTTGTTTTCTTCCTCCCTCACCTCCTCCTCCTTCCCTTCATCTTCTTCTTCTTCCACTTTTATTTCTACTTCTTCCTCCTCCTCTTTTTCCTCCTCCTCCTCCTCCTTCTCCTCTTCTTCTTCTCTTCCGTTCTCCCCCTCCTCTTCTTTTTCCATTTTTGTCTCCTCCTCCGCTTCTTCTTCACGATTTTACGTTAATGCCTATAGTCTCAAAAAGTTAATCAAGAGAATGGAAGCATAAAATCAAAGAAGAAAGGCAGACTGAAGACAAATGAGGAGTGACTGATGGAAATGAGAAAATGGGCAAGAATTAAAGAATGTGTGCAGAAGGAAGATTAACACAGAAAAACTTACTGATAGATTTTGCTTCTCAGGAAACACTTTAAATATGGAAAAATACGGAGAAAATATGGAAACTGAGAAAATGAAAGGGAATTAAGGAGAACGTGAAGAAGGAACGATGGGCAGAGAAGCCAACGGAATAGGGTAAATTATGAAAGAAGTGACTGGTGTTGCTATTGTTGTTGCTGTTGTTGTTGTAGGTTCATCTGGATGTGAACCCAGTGGACTGGAGACTGAAGTTTCCCGTCTCCTGCAGTCCGCCATCATCCGTTTCACGGGATAGGGAGGGAGTACAAGGCCTTTTGTATAACTGGGCAGCTCCACCGACCGGCTATATCAGTGCCATCAGGTGAAGGCGTCCCTCTCCACGGCCCGTATTTACCTCAGATATGGACGCTCTCTATCACCCCATCCTTTACGATTTATTTTTGGATATGGCTGGTTAATATAGTTTTGTACGTTTTTTTTACACAGAGTAAGGAGATGTTTAAAGGATCAATATAACACCGAATAGGACAGTAAGGTGTGATAAGCAAAGTAAATTCTTAGGAAATGGCGTTAAGGAACTTTCTTAACTGATGAGCATACCGGGCCGCCCAACACTCAAGGGAATGATAAATATGATCGCAGAGAGACAAATAAGGGGGAAAAAATGGGCGGTAAGTGAAGAAAAATGATATAATGAGTGAGAGTTATGATGATAAAGAGGAGTAATGTAGTGGGCGTAATGAAAGGGGTGGAAATGAGAGGGAAGAAGGAAGGAGGAGAGTGGGGGTAAAGAAAGGTGATGGGGTGGACGAAAGTAATTAGGAAAAAAAAGAAATGGGGAGAGAGAGAGAGAGAGAGAGAGAGAGAGAGAGAGAGAGAGAGAGAGGAGGAAAAGGAGGAGGAGGAGGAGGAAGAGAAGAAGAAAGAGGAGGAGGTGAAAAAGGAGAGGAAGAAGATCAATGCTTGCGTTATGCCAGGGAATGGATGGTAAGTGGGCTGGTGTGTCCGGATCCAGATTTGCCCAGTTCTCTCAGGTAAAAACAGACCAAGACTGAGGAAGGAAGGGCGTGAATCCTACAGTCCTTCAGCTCTATAATGCATGACTCTTTGGTGGCGTTATGAGGGGGAAATGAGAGTGTAATGAAGGGGTGGAGGGAGATGAAGGTGGAAATGAGGGTGTAATGAAGGGAGTGGAGTGAGATGAAGGTGGAAATGAGGATGTAATGAAAGGGTAGAGGGAGATGAAGGGGGAAATGAAGGTGTAATGAGGGAGATGAAGGGGCTGCTTGGAGACGAGGAGAAAAGCGGAAGATGACGGAAAATGATTGAGGGTGATTGTAATGATCATAGGAGGAGGGCGAGGTAAAGTCTTGAACAAAAGTGATAGGAAGAGATGATGATGATGATGGGTAGGTAGGTATGTAGGTAGGGAGAGAGAGACAGAGAGAGAGAGAGAGAGAGAGAGAGAGAGAGAGAGTGAGAGAGAGAGAGAGAGGCTATTAATGGTGATGGGAGTTCAGGATTTCAAGGAAATGGTAAAATGAGTGAACGTGATGATGATGATGATGATTATGATGATGATAAGGGGAGCTGAGGAGACGGGTTAAGGGAGGAAAAGACAAAAATGCTGTGAAGAAAAATGGCTCTAGAAAAATTAATGACCGGCAAGGTAATGATGACGGACAGGAGGAGAAGGAGGAGGAGGAGGAAGAAGAGGAAGAAGAAGAAGAAGAGGAGGAGGAGGAGGAGGAGGAGGAGGAGTAGGAATAGGAGGAGGAGGAGGAGGATCGGGAATGATTGTCGTGTGAATGAGGAAAAATGACAGTCAACTGTTATAGGTCTGTCATTTACTTCTACTTCTCCTCCTCCTCCTCTTCCTCTTCTTCGTTTTCCTCTTCCTTCTCCCCCTCTTCTTCTTTTTCTTCTTCTTTTATTACTTCCTCTCTCTTCTTCTTCTTCTTCTTCTTCTTTTTTTTCTTTTTCTTCTTCTTCTTCTTCTTCTTCTTCTTCTTCTTTATCTTCTTTATTTTCTTCTTCTTCTTCTTCTTCTTCTTCTTCCTCCCCTACCTCCTCCTCCTTCCCTTCATCTTCTTCTCTTTCTTCCACCTTTACTTCTACTTCCTCCTCCTCCTCCTCCTCCTCCTCCCCCTTCTCCTCCTCCTCTTCTTTGCAAGTTAACATTAATGCCTATGGTCTCAAAAAGTTAATGAAGAGAATGGAAACATAAAATCGAAGAAGAAGGGCAAATTGAAAAAAATGAAGAGCGAATGATGAAAAAGAGAAAATGGGCGAGAATTAAAGTGTGCAAAAGGAAGATGGGCCTGGAGTAACAATGTGAAAATCTGATAAATTAATGGTAGATTTTATTCTTAGGAGACATTTTATTTATGGAAAAATAAGGAGAAAATAGGGAAACTGAGAAAATGAAAGGGAATTAAGGAGAACGTCAAAAAGGAACGATGGGCAGGGAAGGCAAAGGAATAGGGTAAATAATGAAGAAACTGACAGCTGTTGTTATTATTGTTGTTGTTGTAGGTTCATGTGAATGTAAACCCAGTGGACTGTAGGCTGTAGTTTCCTGTCTCCTGCAGTCCGCCATCCTTCATTTCAGAGGATAGGGAGGGAGTAGAGGGACGGAGCGGCTATATCGGTGCCACCAGGTGAAGGCGTCCGTCTCCACCAAGGCCCGTATTCTCTTCAGATATGGATGTGCTCTAACACCCCATCCTTTACGATTTATTTTTGGATATGGCTGGTTAATATTGTTTTGTACGTTATTTGTGCAGAATGTAGATGTGTTTTAAGGATTAATATAACACCGAATAGGACAGTACTGTGTGATAAGCAAAATATATTGCTTAGGAAAAGGCGTTCAGTAGCTTCCTTAACTGATGAGCATACCGGCCCAACACCAAATGAAATGATATGACCGAGAGAGACAAATTGGGAAAAAATAGGCGGTAAGCGAAGAGAAATTATAACATGAGTGAGAATTATGAAGATAAAGAGGAATGACTGAGTGGGTGTAATGAGAGGGGTGGAAATGAGAGGGAAGAAGGAAGGAGGAGAATGGGGGTAAAGAAGGTGATAGGGTGGAGGAAAGTAATTGGGAAAAAAAGAAATGGAGAGAAAGAGAGAGAGAGAGAGAGAGAGAGAGAGAGAGAGAGAGAGAGAGAGAGAGAGAGAGAGAGAGAGAGAGAGAGATGAAAGTACATGAGAAAAAGATACAAAACAAACCGAGAAAGAATGAGTGAGAAAACAATGGTGAGAGAGACCTGGGTGAAAATATTTAAGAAACATGTGGTGCCAGGCACAACAAATCTCGGCCGACAACAGTTGCTTTATTGCTGTTCAGTACTGAATCGTTACTGCTATTTAGTGTCAGGACGGTACAGAAATAAAGTCTAAGGTAATAGCACAATTATTTTCAAGTTAGGCTCTCTGAACACACGTGATCTTGCGTTTGACCTTTCAAGGGCACTCAAGGTCAAAGTTCATGGTGTCAAATAAAAGCTCATATGGGACTTCCTATATCTTGATAATAGTAAATATCTATCTTCAACGAGTTTCGAATTATAGCCCCCTGAATCTCCGTGACCTTGAAAGGGAAAATGTTCCCCAGAGGTAGACCTTATTAGATCATACCGCCCTGACAGGTGACAGGAGGGAGCTAACCCTCCAGGCATGGCAGCTACCGGGCGTGGCTCGAACTCACGACCCCCCGGGTCCCGAGTAAAACACTCTGCCACTGTGCTACCCTGCCGCCTCCGTGACCTTGAGTTTGACCTTTCAAGATTACTCAAGATGAAAGGTCTTGGTGCCAAATGAAAGCCTGGATTGCGAGCTCCTGTATGTTGATAATAGTAAATATCTCTATCTTCAACTGGTTGCAAGTTACAGCCGTTCGAAAATCCGTGACCTTGATTGTGACCTTTCAAGGTCACTCGATTACATTCAAATTTTAATCACTCTTTTGGAACCAGTGTCCACATTATCCTGAAAGTTTCATATAAATTCATTCAGCCGTTTTTCCGTAATGTTGCCAACAAACAAACTCGACCAAAAACAATAGCCTGCCGGACTCTGTTAATGCTAGATTTAAAAAAAAAAAAAAAGTGATTGGATAAGGATAGCGGGGATACAGGTGTGTGTGTGTGTGTGTGTGTGTGTGTGTGTGTGTGTGTGTGTGTGTGTGTGTGTGTGTGTGTGTGTGTGT
Source organism: Coenobita brevimanus (assembly GCF_032717465.1). NCBI lineage: Eukaryota > Metazoa > Arthropoda > Malacostraca > Decapoda > Coenobitidae > Coenobita > Coenobita brevimanus. Next base: position 17,987,987 of record NC_136981.1, read on the forward strand.
GTGTGTGTGTGTGTGTGTGTGTTCTTACCTAATTGTATCTTTACAGGAATGAGTCAAGCTCGTACTGTTCCGTGTCTTAAACCATATTTATCGTACATATCCTTAAATTTGTGAATTGTTTTGGCACACACTATTTCATTCGGTAGTGCATTCCACTGATCAATTGCTCTGTTTGGGAAACTGAATTTCCCTACGTCTTTATCACCTCTCCTCTTATGCAGTTTTTTGCAGTGTCCTCTTGCTGATTCTTCCTCATATGTTAAGTAATCATTTATGTCTATTTCTCCTTCTCTGATATGCATTTATATAGCATTATCATGTAACCTCTTTTCCTTCTCTCCTGCAGTGTTGGTAGATTCAGTTTATTTAGTCTTTCTTCGTAGCATAGATCCCTTAAGCTTGGTATCCATCTTGTAGCGGCCCTTTGAACTTTTTCAATCTTGTCTATGTGTTTTTTGAGATGAGGACTCCAGACTACTGATGCGTACTCCAGGGTTGGTCTGATGAATGATGTTATTATCCTTCTTAGCATGTCTTCATTTATGTATGTGAATGCTATTCTCATTTTTGCAAGCAGTGTATACATGTTCCGTACCTTCTCACTGATGTGGTCAGCCGGAGATAGTCTGTTACTGATAATCACACCTAGGTCCTTCTCTCTTTCTGATGTGTGTAGGGTTTTATTTCCTAACGTATAATGCCAATCAGGTCTTTTTCCACTTTTACCAAACTTGATTACATGACACTTGTCCACACTGAATTCCATTTGCCATGTATTACGCCATTCATGAAGTTTATTTAATTCTTCTTGTAGCTCTTTACAAGAGTCTGTGTTAGTAAATATTTTTGCATCATCTGCAAACATATTTACATAGCTTTCATTTCCAGTGTTACTGTCTATATCATTTATATACACTAAAAACATGACTGGTGCCAGCACTGAGCCCTGTGGTACTCCACTAGTCACTTCTTTCCATGTTGAGTAATTTCCCCATAGTATTGTTCTCATTTCTCTTTTTATGAGAAAATCTTGCATCCAACAAAACAGTTTGCCTCGAATTCCTCCTTGATGGTACAGTTTCCATAAAAGTCTTTGGTGTGGTACTGTGTCAAATGCTTTCTTGAAATCTAAATAGATACTGTCCACCCATCCTTCTCTTTCCTGTATTGTGTCTGTTACTCTGTCATAGTAGCTCAACAGATTAGTAATACATAATTTTCCTTTTCTGAAACCAAACTGTCTTTCTGTTACCATATTGTGTTCTTCTAGATGATTTACCCAAGCTTTTCTTATAAGCTTTTCTAATACCTTGTATACAACACTGGTCAGTGATACTGGTCGGTAGTTGAGTGGATTTTGTCTATTCCCTTTCTTGAATAAGGGGACAATATTTGCTTTCTTCCAAATATCAGGTAGTTTACCTTGACTCAAGGATTTCTTGAAAATTAAAAATAATGGTTTACTTAACTCCTTTGCACATTGTCGTAGCACCCAACATGAAATTTCATCAGGACCACTTGCTTTTCCTCTGTCTAATTTACTTAAGGAAGGTCCCTAACACCTCTTTCTTAGCGATTTAATTTTAGATATAGGTAGTCATTACCCATTTTTATGTTGTTTATGCAGAGTATGGCGATAGTGGAAGGATTCATGTAACACAAAAGAAAACAGTAAGGTTTAGTAAACAAAATAAATCACTTAGGAAATGGTGTTAGGGAACTTCCTTAACCAAGCCACAATTACTGATGACTTTATGCATGAATTATGGAGATAATTTTCGTCCATACGATCTTCAGTAACTGTTGAGAATGGGACCCATTTCCTATAGCTAGAGAGAGAGAGAGAGAGAGAGAGAGAGAGAGAGAGAGAGAGAGAGAGAGAGTGTTCCTAACAGGAGGCCCGCTTTTGTATGGGTGATGGCATTACCTAACCAATTTCCCACACACTTTAGATATGGAAATGAGCTTGGAACTAGCTGATGCAGAGAAGTATACAGACACATACATACATGCATGCATACATACATACATACGTATGTCACGAGACCCTTAGGTAACTTTAGAAAGAAATATTTTAATTTTCAATCTACGAATATTTAAAGTAGTAGCCTTTAATGCTGGGTCATAAAATACGAGAACCCATAATTAGGAATGTGGGTAATATCGAGAAGAGGAGGATTAGTATTAGGTTGAGAAGGAGGAGGAGGAGGAGGAGGAGGAGCAGCAGCAGCAGCAGCAGCAGTATTAGAAGTAGCAGTGATATATATATATATATATATATATATATATATATATATATATATATATATATATATATATATATATATATGTGTGTGTGTGTGTGTGTATTTATTTAACAAATATATCTGGACAAAATATTCCAAGCTTGTACGGAGACGAGTGAACCCTGACAGTTTGGTACGATACGCTTCATGATTCTCTCTCTCTCTCTCTCTCTCTCTCTCTCTCTCTCTCTCTCTCTCTCTCTCTCTCTCTCTCTCGATGCTTGTCTCTGGGGTCACAAAATCAAGGCTAGAAATTTTACCACAACGTTTCTGGGCCGTCACTCTCGCCCTACCAGGGATAGACCCACAGACCCACTCCGGACACTGAAACAGGGTGAAACAAGGTAAAACAAGAGCGAAACAAGTGAGAGAAGGTGAAATAGGATTAATATGGGGCAAAATGGGTTGAAACGATTAAACAAAGTGAAACATGATGAAGCAGGGTGATACAGGATGAATCGGTGAAAGGTGAAATTGGGCTAATATAGGGTGAAACAATGAAACAAGGTGAAACAAGTTGAAACACGATAAAACAGGGTTAAACAGGGTAAAACAATGTGAAATGGATAAAATTGGGTGAAACAGGGTAAAACAACATAAAACAAGGGTGAAACAGGGTTGAACAGGGCGAAACAAGGTTAAACAGGTTTAAACAAGGTGAAAAACATGGTGAAACAGTGAAACAACGTGAAACGGTGAAGCAGGGTGAAATAAGATGAAAGGCAAAACAGAGTGAAACATGGTAAAACAGGGTGAAACAAAGGAAAACAAGGGGAAACGTGGCGCAACAGGGCGTGGAGACGGGATAGCGTGCCAAGGAAAAGAACGCAGCCAAAAATCTTAAAGTGTTGTTAAGGAGCGCGTTCACTTGCCTTCAGGACGCATGTTGCTGTGATGGAGAGGGACACCTTCATGGGGTAGCACCGACATGGCCCGGCGGTGGAGATGCGTGGATAAACAAACGTCCCTAAGTCCCCTCCCTATACCTTGAAAGGAGGATGGTGGACTGCAGGGAAGGCGGAATCTATGCCTGCAGTCCCCCGGGTTGACGTCCAGATGAACTTGGGGCTGCAACTACAACTACTACTACAACTGCTACTACTACTATTACTTCTACTACTACTACTACTATTACTTCTACTACATAAATAATACCAACAACAGCTACTACTACATAAATAATACCAACAACAGCTACTACTACTTCTACTACTAAAACAACACCAACAACTACAACTACTACTATTTCAACATCAACAACTACTACTACTAGCCTGCTACTGTTACTGCTACTCTTACTACTACTACTACTACTACTACTACTACTACTAGCCTACTACTGCTACTACTACTTTACTACTACTACTTTTACTACTACTACTACTACTACTACCACATCTACTACAGCTACTACTACATGTGTTGCTGGGGATGTGTTAAAAAGCATTAGAAGTACCTTTAGCTGGAGAGAATAGAGAATGAGAGACTGACTAGGAGAGAGCATGTAAGTAAGGTGGGAGAAGGAGAGGAGAGACTGAGGATGAGATGGAGGGATGGGATGGAGAGGTATATGAGAGATGTGTGTGTGAGTTTGAGAGAAGGCAGCCTGATTTCTGAGGACATGGTGACTTGTAGGCGAGTAGATTGTTACCATCCCTTACTGGTAAAGGCATCTGGTGTTAGATATATGCATGGGTAGGTAGATAGATAAACAAAGAGAGAGAGAGAGAGAGAGAGAGAGAGAGAGAGAGAGAGAGAGAGAGAGAGAGAGAGAGAGAGAGAGACAGAGAGAGAGACAGAGAGAGAGATGGACAAGGATATAGACAGTAAGATAGACAGGCAGACAGACAGACATATACAGATAATGATACTGACAGACAGATAAACGGAGAGAGAGAGAGAGAGAGAGAGAGAGAGAGAGAGAGGTGAAGGAGGAGCTGTCCTAAAATTTGCGCATCATTATTTCGTAAAGGAAGACTGATTGTTGCGTTTATTTTGTAATGGAAGACTGATTGTTGCGTAGGAACTCTCTCTCTCTCTCTCTCTCTCGTTGTTGTGGTCCCAGGCTTACAGTATGTCAAACGTGAACTTGGTGGACTGCAGGCTTAAGCTGCCCTTTTCCTGCAGTCCATCATCCTCTATTCAGGAGATAGGGAAGCAGCTGAGGGGCGTTTGTATAACCGGGCAGTGGCGCCGTCCGGTTATATATGTAATGGTGGTAGTGATGGTAATGGTGGTAGAGGTGGTCGACGTCGTAGTGGTAATGGTGGTAGTGATGGTAATTGTGGTACCCTTGTAGTAGTGGTAGTGGTAATGGTGGTAGCGATGGTAATGGTGGTATTGGTGGTAGTGGTAATGGTGGTAGTGGTGGTGCTGGTAATGGTCGTAATGATGGTAATGGTGGTAGTGATGCAGTAGTAGTAGTGGTAATGGTGGTAGTAGTGGTGTTGCAGTATTATGTTGTTGTTGCTGTTCAATAACAGAGGCCTGTCTGGCCGAACTGACCCATCCCGGATGGACGCCGCATTTGCATCTCCCCATCCAGTGAACAGGGACACTATAGAAGGCTCTATATTATTTCGTAATTTGGCTATATGGTTACCATCCAACGTTGTCAATTATTTCCTGGATTACGGGAAACCATTAGGCTTCTCACTTGATGTAACGCCACCTGAAGTAGAAAGATGAGTAATAAAAACTGAAAGGAAGGTTCGAAAACATTTGAAGAGAAGTGGGCAGACACAGAAAGAGAATGATATAGGCGAAGGAAGAACTAGGCACAACTACATCTAGTGAGTGGATGACGGTCGCGTGTTGTTACTTGTAATAGTGATAGTAGTGGTAATGGTGGTTACAGTAATGGTGCAGTATGGTTGTTGTTACTGGTCGTGGTGGAAGTAGAAGTTCTTGTGACAGTAGTGGTGGTGGTGGTGAATAGGCTAAGCTGTGTTTGTTTTTGTTAGCAGCGATGGTTAGTGGTGGTAGCGGTGGTAGTAGCGGTGGTAGTGGTGCTATTATAGTACTAATCATGTAGCCCTTTTTTTTTTTTCTTTTTTTTTTTTTGCTGATGGTTGTAATGTAGTATATGTTGTGAGTAGCAGTAGTACTAATAATAGTGACGGTGGTGGTGGTGGTGGGTGGTGGTGGTGATGGTGGTGGTGAGCGGAGGTATTGATGGTGGTGGTAGTAGTGGTGGCGGTGGTGGTGAACAGAGGTATTGATGGTGGTGGTAATGGTGGTGGTGGTGAGCAGAGGTAATGATGGTGGTGGTGGTGGTGTTGCTATGGTGGGCGAAGATATTGGTGGTGGTGGTGGTGGTGGTGGTGAGCAGAGGTATTGATGGTTGTGGTAATGGTGGTGGTGGTGGTGGGGGTGAGCGGAGGTACTGATGGTGGTGGTAATGGAGGTGGTGGTGGTGGTGGTAGTGAGCGGAGGTATTGATGGTGGTGGTAGTGGTGGTGTGAGTGTGATATTCATGGTGGTCGTAATGTTAGTGGAGTGAGTGAGGTACTGATGGTGGTGGTAATGGTGGTGGTGTGAGTGTTGTATTGATGGTAGTAGTGATGGTGTGAGTGTGGTATTGATGGTAGTAGTGATGGTGTGAGTGTGGTATTGATGGTAGTAGTGATGGTGTGAGTGTGGTATTGATGGTGGTGGTAGTGGTGGTGGTGTGAGTGTGGTATTGATGGTGGTGGTAGCAAGGGCGTCATTTGGGAGGGGAGGGCAGCGAGGGGCGCTCGCCCCCCGTCCCAGGCCTTCTAAGGGGGCCACCAAATCAACTACAATTAATGAAAAACTATTAGGTTAACACCGTGAAATTAAAAATAATGTGTATTTAGCCTCAATACATTTTGAGTGAAATATAGTGTGTGTGTGTGTGTGTGTGTGTGTGTGTGTGTGTGTGTGTGTGTGTGTGTGTGTGTGTGTGTGTGTGTGTGTGTGTGTGTGTTCTTACCTAATTGAATCTTTACAGGAATGAGTCAAGCTCATACTGTCAGGTGTATTTAACCCTTTTTATCATACGTATCCAAAAATTTATGAATAGTTTTGGCACACAATATTTCATTTGATAGTACATTCCACTGATCAATTGCCCTATTAGGGAAACTGAATTTCCTTACATTGTTATCGCCTCTCTTTTTATGTAATTTTTTGCGGAGTCCTCTTGCTGAGCTTCCCCATAGGTTTTATATTCATTTATGTCTTTTTTCTCTTTCCCTGAAATGCATTTATATAGCAAAATCATGTCTCCTCTTTTCCTTCTCTCCTGTAGTGTTGGTAGATTCAGTTTTTCCAGTCTTTCTCCGTAACTTAGATCCCTTAAGCTTGGTACTCATCTTGTAGCCGCGCTTTGTACTTTTTCAATCTTATCTATGTGTTTTTTGAGATAAGGATTCCAGACTACTGATGCATACTCCAGGGTTGGTCTGATGAATGATGTTCTTATCTTTCTCAGCATGTGTTCATTTATATATATGAATGCTATTCTCATATTAGCAAGCAGCGTATACATGTTACGTACCTTCTCACTGATGTGGTCAGCTGGAGATAGTCTGTTACTGATAATCACTCCTAGGTCCTTCTCCCTATCTGATATGTGTAGGTTGATCTTCCTAACTTATTAACCCAATCTGGTCTTTTCTGACTTTTACCAGACTTAATACATGACACTTGTCCATATTAAATTCTATATGTCATTTATTGCTCCATTCATGAAGCTTATTTAATTCCTCTTGCAGCTCTTTGCAAGAATCTGTTAGTAATTTTCCTTTGTATTTTTGCTTCATCCGCAAATATATTTAGATAGCTTCCATTTTCAGTGTTACTGTCTATGCCATTTATATATAGTAATAACATAATTGGTGTCAGCACTGAGCCCTGTGGAACTCTGCTAGTCACATCCCTTCATGATGAGTAATTTCCCCTTAATACTGTTCTCATTCCCCTTTTTCTGAGAAAATCCTGCATCCAACAGTATAGGTTGTCTTGGATACCTCCTTGATGGTATAGTTTCCATAAAAGTCTTTGGTGCGGTACTCTGTCATATGCATTCTTGAAATCTAAATAGATACTGTCTAGCCATCCTTCTCTTTTCTGTAATGTTTCTGTAAGTATCATAGTAGCTTAATAGATTAGTAACACATGATTTTCCCTTTCTAAAACCAAACTGTCTTGTTATCATATTGTGTTCTTCTAGATGGTTTACCCAAACTTTTCTTATCAGCTTTTTCAGTATCTTACAACACTGATCAGTGATGTCTGTAGTTGAGTGGATTCAGTCTATTCCCTTTCTTGAATAGGGGAACAATGTTTGCTTTCTTCTAAATATCAGGTAGATGACCTTGGTATAAGGATTCCTTGAATATTAAATATAGTGGTCTGTTTAACTCTTTTGCACATTCATGTGGTACCCAAACTGAAATTTCGTCAGGACCATTTGTGTGTGTGTGTGTGTGTGTGTGTGTGTGTGTGTGTGTAATAATCACAATAATTTACTAGGAATAGTAAAGGATGTCGATGTAAACATGTTCCTAGCCCGCTGTTCAGTTCAATTCAGTATCGAGGTGCCTTTTTTATTGTATCTGGCTACCATTAAAAGCTTTTACTCATCTTGGGAAAAACGTACCTGTTGGTAGCAGTCTTAAGAGTTCATTTAGATTAGTTTTTCTCAAAGTGGGAGGTGATCCGGAAAGATCCAGGGCGACGGTGAGGCACTGTGGGACCCTGAGGAAAAAGGGCACGGTAGGGGGGTGGCAGGGTGGCATCAGAACCAATTAAGCATTTTAATTTTTTGCAAAATCTATATGACAAAATCAGTCACAAATACTTAAATGATATTTATGCTTTACAAAAAGTAAAATTAACTTAGAATTGTAGGCTACACGAAAGCATGGTTTTATTCTCTTTTGTGGTTCGAAGTCGGAGTTAAAACTTTGAACGTTTGCCAATGCTACAAAATCCATTTGTGCGTGTGTCAGGAAGTAATTGGTTTAGTAAATAATTATATACAGTATATATATTTGTTTATTGCTTTAATCCCCAAGACATAGCTTTGCATATGGCTTCAAATTGGTCACTCACCACTCCATCCATGGGGAGAAATTGGAGTAGGGGGGCCTCCTAAATAGCCTATGCCCCCCCCAAGGAAAATTGAAAAGACGCCCCTGGGTGGTAGTGGTGGTGGTGTGAGTATGGTACTGATGATGATGCTGGTGATGGTGTGAGTGTGGTATTGATGGAGGTGGTAGTGGTGTTAGTGGTATTGATAGTGGTAGTAGTGGTGGTGGTACTGATGGTGGTGGTAGTGGTGGAGGGGAGGGGCACCAGTCATTATAAAATCACCGCATCCATTAGAAGAAAGAAACCACAGCCAGTCGATACCGGGAAGTGTGTGTGTGTGTGTGTGTGTGTGTGTGTGTGTGTGTGTGTGTGTGTGTGTGTGTGTGTGTGTGTGTGTGTGTGTGTGTGTGTGTAAAGTAAAGTAAAGTAATTTTATTGCCATCACCGAATTCTACAAACCAAAGTTAATGTTAATGTAAAGTACAGGCACAGTCCGTCAAGCAACAGCTCCTGACAGATTTATACATACATGTATAATATATAGGACAGGCAACCTTAGTATCCTTATTTACAATAATAGCACATCAATTTCAATAATGATACATTAAATTCAATTTACTTGAGATCAACTGTGGAAATGAATGGCAAAGATCTATAAGTTCTGTAAAGTACTTAAATGAAGAGTAACCATCTTCTTAAACATAGATATATTATTAGTAAGAAACAAGATCTTAATATTTATGGTAGTGTATTCCATTTAAGAGGACAATTACATATAATGCTGTTCTTAAATAGAGTTGTGTGGAACCTTGGACACTGTAGTTTTAAATTATTTCTTCTTGTGCTATATTGGCTGTCAATAAATTTATATATTTGAGTATCAGGATTCCTAATGGTTCTGAATGTTAACAATTACAACATATTCTTATGAATAAACTGAATTTTTAACAAATTATGAGTTGCAAATAAATCTGCAGTAGAATCAAATTGTCCAATGAAAAATATACATTTAAGAATTCTTTTTCGGGCCACTAATACTCTGTCAAGAAAAGAGGGCCAAGTAGGCTTACACGCCCATATAGATATGCAGTAGTTGATATACGGATAACATAAAGTGTAATATATACTCATCCTGGCCTCAGCTGAAAGATGATTAAGAACTCTGTACAATATACCACATACCCTAGATAACTTCAAACAAACTTCATTTATATGATTATTCCGATTTAAATATTCAACATATACACCAAGAAACTTAGTACATTCAGCACGCTCTATTTTCTCACCCTGTAACATCAGTGTAGGCAAATAATGTTTATGAGATCGATTTTGAGAAAATATATAATAGGTCTTGGTAACATTAAGTTTTAGTTATTCTGATTTAATCCATTGATATAATGAACATAATTCAGAACATAATGTGGTGGTAGTGGTGGTGGCTAGAAGAAGTGTTGTATCATCTGCATATATTGTGAATTTGATTTCAGAACTTGCGTGAATTATGTCACTAACATAAATGAGAAACAAAATTGGTCCTCAAACTGATCCTTGTGGAACACCTGCATGATTAAGCTTCTCACAAGAGTATTTAGAATTTCAGTAAACAGCCTGTGTTCTATTACTAAAGTAACTTATGACGAGATGTAATGGCATACCTCTGATACCAGCATTTCTGATTAATTAAAAAGTATGTTAAGATGAATCAAAAGCCTTAGATAAATCAATAAATAATCAAACAACATAAATTTTTTCATCTAACAGATTGTAAACACTTGAAAAAAACTGAAGTATTGCTGACTCAGCGGAGTGATTAGCATGAAAACCATGTTGACAATTAGATAATAGATGATTGTTTTCTATATAATTTACTAAATGATGAGCAATATTTTTTCAAATATTTTATTAATTACTGGTAGAATGGAGATAGGTCGATAATTATTAATATCTGTTCTGTCTCAAGACTTGTGTAGTGGAATTACCTTAGCTTTCTTCATTTTTTTCTGGGAAGACTCCAGTTTTAAGGGATAGATTAAATATATGCAACAAATGAAATGATAATGAAGAGGAAGTGTATTTTAAAACCGTAAGTGATATTTCGTCAATTCCAGAAGCAGCAGATTTTAGTGAATATAAATACTTTTCTATTTCTGTGAGAGAAATTGTATATAAGAAAAAGGGGAAAACAGGAGGATTAGACAAATATTTTGTATAATCAATACTTACTTTGCTATTTGATGTTGAATATTCCATTGTTAGAAAGTGCTCATTGAATTCATTAGATACGTCTGAATTAGGAGATTTTAATTGTACTTGATGTTTACAAGTGATGTTGGAAGTCCTGCCAAGTATAGAACTTATTGTTCTCCAATGCGACTTGGGATTACCTTGATTAGATATTAACTGATCTTTATAATCCTTATTTTTAGCTTCTCTTAATAAGAAAGTCAGTTTTATTTCTATGTATACGGTATGTCTCTCTATAAGTTAAGGGCCATTTTTTGCAAGTCTCCTAATCTATTTCTTTTATAAATAATGTTCCTCAAGGCAAAGGTAATATAGAGGCTAATGTCATCCCTAGTACTAACGAATACTCTTTACAGGAGTGTTTTTGGTACAATCTGTCAAACATGTGATGAAAACTATTGTAAAAATCATTTGCACATTCATTTGTACACACTTTGTGTGTGTGTGTGTGTGTGTGTGTGTGTGTGTGTGTGTGTGTGTGTGTGTGTGTGTGTGTGTGTGTGTGTGTGTGTGTGTGTGTTGTGTGTGTGTGTGTGTGTGTGTGTGAGGGTCAACGGGGATAATGTTGTGTGTGTGTTTGTGAAAAAGGGTTGAGGGATGATGGTTTTGTGTGTGTGTGTGTGTGTGTGTGTGTGTGTGTGTGTGTGTGTGTGTGTGTGTGTGTGTGTGTGAAAAAGGGTTGAGGGATGATGGTTGTGTGCATGGGGGGGAGGGTCAGCGGGGATGATGATGTTGTGTATGTGTGTGTGTGTGTGTGTGTGAGGGGGGTCAGGGGGAATAATGTTGTGTGTGTGTGTGTGTGTGTGTGTGTGTCTGTTTCTGTGTGTGTGTGTGTATGAGAGACAGGGGCAAGGATGGAGGAAGGAGAGAGGAAAGAGGAAAGAAGAGGTATGAGACAAAGTGAGTGGTAAATGGAGTGATAGACTTAAAGTGAGCGAGAGAGAAAGAGGGATGAGGGAAGAGGAGGGAACGATGCATGGGTTGAGGGAGAGGAGAGGGGTAGTGGAGGAAAAGGGTGAAGGATGGGAGTGAAGAAGAGAAGGGGAGGGGGGTAGAAGGTGACAGAAAAAGTAGAAAGGAGGGAAATGGAAGGGGGACGAAAGAAATGAGAGAGAGAGGGGGAGGGGAGTGCGCCGTGGTATGTTTATGAATATTGTTTTGATGGTGATTGTTGCAAATGAGGATGATTTCTCATGTTTTATTTTATTTTTTTTTCTGCCGTACTCCATTTATTTCTTCTTGGCATTCCCCTGTCAAATCCCCACCTTAAATATTTGGTTGTAGCAATAGATCGACACTAAAAAACGAAGCTAGTCACGAAGAAGTCCCATAGAAAGGGTGTCAAACCATAGCGTTTTCCTCTGGCCATAAGTTTCGTCAAATAATGTAAAAAGGACTACAGCTATTACTTGTAGCACCGTCATTGACAGTCTCTCTCTCTCTCTCTCTCACAGCTGTATATCATTATCGGGTGTACGTAAGGAATTTACATGAAAAATAATTAATCTTATACAAATATTTTAGTTTTACAGTTTCTTCGAGAAATTTTTTTCTTTAATAGTTTCCCAATAGACAAGTTTCCGGTCAAAATTTTTTTGAAGTTAGATACTTGTATGGGTAAAAGATACTCAGAAAATAAGTATGTCAACCATTATTTCCAATAAAAATGTGCAGAAACATGAAAAAATAATAGATAAAGCAGCCGAAAAATCACGTGACACTGAAACGGCCTGTGATTGGTCATGACGTCACTACTCACACTGAGGCAGCATAGTCTGCTTTGTTAACGTTTAGCCAGGATACACTGTACATATTTCTGACCTCTAAGAATGTCCAGTGACAAGAGGAATAATTGCTAATGTTTCGTTCCAATGTGTAAGTGCACTGACAAAAGCACAGTAGGGAAATTATTCCTCTGTATACTAGCCAATAACAATAAATGAAAACAGTGGTGGCTGGCTGCTCGTCGGAAGTTCCCAGTGCTGGAATGCAGTCTTTACTGTTGTGAAAATATTATATTCTTCACCATATAGGTTCATACACACCTAATTATCTGAAATTCAGTCAAAAAACTATGCTTTATTTAATTATTAATAGAATATTAGGAGTCAGAGCGAAAACGTGCTAAGGTTTAGCAGGTATTTCTACTTTAGATCGCCAACATGCCTTGACAGACTTCTGTTTTGCACAGATACTGATTTAAAGTGCAAATAAATGCATTTGTATGTTAAATTAATAATTATACAAAGCAGAAGTCTGCCAAGGCAAGCTGTTCAGCTAAAGGAGAAGCACTTCCGCTAATTTTAGCATGTTTTCTCTGTGAATCCGGATTTTTTAAAAGGTAAAATTAAATACAAAAATTTTACAAGTTTTCTAATAATTAGGTGAGTATGAACCTCTATGGTGATAAAATCTATAACACTTACCAATTAAAAAGTGCCAATTCGGTGTTGATTCGGTAAATGACCGCCGATTCGGTATTTCGTCACACTCCCCTGAAGTACTGTAGTTGAGTCACTGAAACTGTTTTTTTTTCTTCAGAAAACTAATAATGAAGAGGTTAAATATTAAATATGAGCATAATACCACCATAAACTCATACAACTTATACTGTACGGCATGCATTTAAAACTTCCCACCTCATGAGGTACGAGCACCGCTCGGGAATGGTGTAGCTGTAACCTACTTCTGGTCGATTTCACCACAATTTACTTACCTAACAGGTACCACCCATTTACACCATGAAAAATATTCCTTCACAACATACCTGAAGGGGGTAGTTTGGATCTACGGTGCCCATGTAGGTACAACTCTCATCTCTGTTACTGGTAAAGTATCGTGTGATGGATTGGAGCGTCGTCTGCAGTGTGAATGCTGACGTCATCGCCAACATGGCGGCTCCTTCCCTCCAGCCGCAAAGAATTAAAGTTATCACGTCTTGTTCAGTGCAAATGATAAATTAAATTAAAAGATACATTTACAGTAAGTTTTTAAGTACATGGCAGAGTGCACTGGCCATGTTTACCCAGAACCGACAACTCGCCTAATCTAATATCTGTTTCCCTGATGTATCTTTCCTTAATGTTTTTCCTAATACCTTTTTCCTTATATCTGTTTCCTTAATGTCTCTCTCCCTAATATCTGTTTCCCTAATGTCTGTATCCTTAATGTCTGTTTCCCTAATATCTGTTTCCCTAATGATTGTTTCCCTAATGTCTGTTTTCCTAATGTCTGTTTCCTTAATGTCTGCTTCCCTAACGTCTGTTGCCTCAATGTCTGTTTCTTTAACGTTTTCTTCACTAATGTCTGTTTCCTAAATATGTTTCCCTAATGGCTGTTTCATTAATGTCTGTTTCCCTAATGTCTGTCTCCCTAATGTCTGTTTCCTTAGTATGTGTTTCCCTAATGTCTGTTTCCTTAGTATGTGTTTCCCTAATGTCTGTTTCCTTAGTATGTGTTTGCCTAATGTCTGTTTCCTTAATGTCTGTTTCTCTAATGTCTGTTTCCCTGATGTCTGCTTCCCTAATGTCTGTTTCCATAATGTTTGTATCCCTAATGTCTGTTTCCTTAACATCTGTTTCCCTAATGTCTGTTTCCCTGATGTCTATTTCCCTGATGTCTGTTTCCCTAAGGTCTGTTTCTTTATCTCTGTTTCCTAATGTCTTTTTCCCTAATGTCTGTTTCCTTAATATATAATTCCCTAATAGTGGGGCAGCATAGCGTAACAATTGTGCATTTTGTGATAAAAGCATCAAATTTGGCAGAAACATAGGTGAACATGTAAGAAAATAATATGGATATTGGGCCACCTGAAATTTACACTCTGACTGCCGAGGCAGCCATTTCCCCAAATGGCTGCCAAAATAACCTTTTTTATTTTTAAGGGGGGCATCCCGTATAATTTTCTATTTCTAGGAGGACCTTTATTTTCCTGTTAAAAATTTGTGGGTGGTAGTATTCCTATTTTAGTATATTAGATTCCACCTCCTTCCCCCAGGGAGGGCACGAGCCTGATTTTTGCAGCGATAATTATCGATTTTCTAAATATAATAACGTGGAAACCAATCATTTAACAGACCTTAAATTTTGTATCAGTACAGCCTATTTATAGTTCTAGACAAGTAAAGAGCCTCTTTTAGATTTCTGCCTTTTTATTGATATACGATTTTTTTTTTTTTCATTAACATTTTGAGCTTTCTCCATGTTGATTTTTTTGCCTGGTTATATGTCCTGATTGATCTATTGTTATTATCACTGCGGAATGTGTCCTAATTAGCTGTGAAGAGATGATACAACAAGACTATTAGTCCTGGTGGTGGTCATTGCGGTGAACAGCCAAATACGTCCTGAGTACTGCTGAATACGGGTTGTCATGTCGAAGAGCTTCAAATTTGTAGACCCTGCACATCCTGGACCATCCAGGTCTGGACATGCAGTCGAAACTGACTGTAAGTTGTGTGTAATTTGCCAAGAGGACAAAACAGAAATGCTGCCATGCCCCTTGCAAACTATGTGAAAAGATGTAGAATCTGGTACAGTTCACTTGCGGTGAATTTGGTCAAGTTCAATGACCTGGGTCAACTTCCAAGGACCCTCCAACTGGGGAGACTTGATGAAGGCGATGCCATTGAGACAGCTATGGCTGAAAACCACGCTCAGTATCACCAGACATGCAGGCTCAAGTACAACAGCACTAAATTATAAAGGGCAGAAAGGCAAGCACTCAAGACAGAAGATGAGAGTCATGATAGTCCAGCTACATGTAAATGTACAAGGTCACACTCCTGCTCACAGAGCACTGACGAGTTGGTCCAAGATGTCTGTTTCTTCTGTGGACAACCTGCTGGCAATGATGATCTTCATGATGTAGCAACTTTTCAAATGGACAAACGGGTGCAGGCCTGTGCAACATTACTTGGAGACTCCATGTTGCTGGGGCAACTCAGTGCTGGGGACATGGTGACCCTGGAAGCCAAGTATCACACCAGGTGTGTAGTAGGACTGTACAACTGTGCTAGGAAAGCCCAGCTTGAAAGACTTCATGACACTAGCCATAAACAGGATGCATCAGTACTAAGCATTGCCTTCGCCGAACTGGTTCTGTACATTGAGGAAACCAGATTTGATGAGGGGACGGCTGCAGTCTTCTAGCTGGCTGACTTTGCTCAACTCTACCAGTCCAGAATGGAACAGCTAGGGTTGAAGCTTGATAGCCGGGTTTACTCTACGCAACTCAAGGAGAGACTTCTTGTCCAGTTCCCTGACATGCGGGCATACAATAAGGGAAGAGATGTCCTGATGGTGTTTGAAGAAGATGTTGGAGATGCTATCATCAAAGCCTGTGAGCTGGATACTGATACGGATGCAATGTATCTTGCACGAGCTGCACAGATTGTGCACTGCCATGTTTTTGGAGAAGACAAACCCTTCAATGGTTTCCCAGAAGGATGCCAAGAAGAATCTGTGTCACCACTGCTTCTTGCCCTTGTGAACATGGTCGTTGAGGGTCCTGGCATCAAGAATCAGATGGAAGAGTCCACTCCAGCAGCACTTGCCATTCCTCAAATGCTAAAGTTCAACATCATCAAGCACCAATAACAGCATGGGACTACAGCAGCAATCAGACACAGTACGGCCCAGGAGACACCCATTCCTGTTTACATAGGGATGATGTTGCATGCCCACACAAGCAAAAGGGAATTGGTTGACCAGTTTGCACAGTTGGGCTTGAGCATCTCATTTGACCGTGTCCTCCGCTCTCAGCACAGATGGGGAACAGCGTCTGCCAGCAGTTTCACAGAGAGCAAGTGGTCTGTCCCCCAAAGTTTCAGGGCAATGTGTTCACAACTGCGGCCGTTGACAACACAGACCATAACCCCAGTTCGATTACAGCGAAGGAGTCATTCCATGGCACTGCAATATCCCTCTTTAAGCATCCATCTTTTGCTAGTGAGGGTATGGACAAAAGAATAGTTATGACAGGATCTGTGGATGCTCGAACAAAGACTCTGGACCCCCTGCCAAGTTGTAACACTGAGGTACCCCCTATTACCCACAGCATCAAGAAGTCGCCAGTTCCAAAAGCAAATGTGGTGTCACTGATGAGAGATGGCTTCAAGCAGCAGAATGAGGAAGAATATCGATGGCTAGACAAACCAAGCACGTCGTGTAAGACACAGCTGGGACAGAGAGTTCAGAAAACACATCTTAGGCTGCATTTCATGCCAGCCAACAGCCATTTGATTCTGGTCGCATCATATGTCCAACAGCACTGCATCCACTGTTCATGGAGAGAGCCCACTCATCTGCAATGATCAGACATTCAATGTATGTCATGAAGAAGGCCGTTGAGCACCTGAACCTGGTCAGACACGGGTGATTACATTCGATCAGCCACTGTTTGCCCTGGCTAAGCAACACATTGGACGTGGCCAGAGATGTTTGGTGAAGACAAACTGGTGGTAATGTTGGGCGGATTCCGTATCGAAATGGCAGTCCTGAAGATGTTGAGTGATTGGCTACATGGGAGTGGCTGGGTTCAGGCACTGGTAAAAGTAGACATCGCAACATCCAGGAAAGCCGATTCTTTCTTAAAAGCTAGCCATGTAAGCCGAAGAAGGAGGGTGCACCAAGCAACTGCAGCTGCAGTATACATCCTGCAACAACATACCTATGATCGCTACTGTCAGACACAAGCTGAGCAAGATCTACCGGAGATTGAAGAATGGTGCAAGAAGAGGACAGAAGAAATCCCACAGTTTCAATACTGGGGTACTGTGCTTGAGCTAGAGCTACTGGTACTGGTTTATGTCTGATCCTTGCGGCAAGGTTCGTTTTCCATGTACCTTGATGCCCTGACGGAACTGGCCAAATGCTTCCATGCCATGGACAACACCCACTATGCTAGGTGGGTCCTTGTTCACCTGAGGGATATAGCTGAATTTCCAAGAGTGCACCCAGATGTAGACAGAGAATTCAAGGCTGGCAGCTTCACCATACAGAAGACAAGGAGAATGTTCTCCTCCATCCCTATTGGTCAGGCGCATGAACAGAACAACACCTGGATCAAAGGCAATGGTGGAGCAGTAGGCCTGACTGACAACCCGAACTCTCTGCGGAGATGGATGATTGCTGGTCCAGAGGTCGCTCATTCCATAGAGGAGTTCGAAACTGGCCTCCGTAACTGAAGAAAAGGAGATGACACATGCCATCATGACCAAATGCACAGCATGCAGCCCTCATTCATCAAGGATGACTGCTCCCTTGTCATTGTGATGGAAGACCTTGGCAACCCTTTTGAGGAAGAAAGCTGGATCTGATTGGCCTTGACTCCAAGGAAATTGCAGGGTCCAATGCCGTTGAAACAATCCAGAAGGTAAAGCAGATTGGTCAAGAACAGTTTGAGGCATTCACCAGAGACTGCCTAGTGGAAAGAACCAAGCCAATCGACCATGTTCTCAGAAGAAACAAGTTGATGATGTTCGGCTCTTCCATCCTGAAAAAGGTGACCAAAGGGAAGCAGCACATAGTTTCGCTGAAGAATGTCATGGATCTCTTCTCACGGCTATACATAGGTTGTTAGATAAGGGATGAAAACCTTGATTTGTTCTTTCAACATGAAAACTAGGCATGCCCTCCTGCACTGTCTGATGGAGGAAATCTCCACCTTGGTGTGAAGAGTGATCTCTTCTCATGCTTAGACGACATCGCCAATGCCAGCTGTGAAGTTCCTAAAGCCAACAGCATCATTCTTGATGGAGCAGCCATCATCCAGATTCTCAAACCAGCTGCAGCCAAGACTTTTGACGAGTATGCCAGAGATGTCTTTATACCGTTCTTGTCCACAAAGCTTCAAATTGCATCCTGCCTGGACCTGGTATGGGACTGCTTCATTGCTGACTCACTGAAGGCCAGTGCATGAACAAGGCGTGGAAAAAGGGGTGCACCGATGTGCGGTGGCAACTGCAGCTATCCCAAAAAACTGGCATTTCCTCCATGTTGACAGCAATAAGACAGAGTTGTTCACATACCTGTCAGAAGCTCTGCTTAATTAGTTTGACCAGGGGGACAAGAAGCTCGTAATCACTGATGGAGGGGGAGTCTGCAGCAAGCTCTCACTACTAGACCTGCACCCACGAGGAAGCGGACACTCGCATGCTTCTACATGCATCCCATGCTGCCCAACATGGCAACTCCAGGATGCTGATCAGAACTGTTGACACTGATGTCGTGGTTTTGGCTGTGTCACTCGCCCAAAAGCTGCAACCAAAAAATCAAATGTGGCTGGCTTTTGGAACCGACAAGAGCTTCCGCTGCCTAGCTGCTCATGAACTGGCTTTGGGATTATCACCCGAAAAGTCACGTGCCCTACCAATGTTCCATGCTCCCACTGGGTGCGACACTTATCCAGTTTTGCTGGACACAGTAAGAAAACTGCTTGGACAGTATGGACCGTTTTGCCAGACCTGACAGATGCTCTCCTGAAGCTGTCCTCTGCACCAGGTGACATCTGAAGAGGTCATGAGGAGCATGGACAGATTTATCATACTCCTGTATGACAGGATGAGCAAGTGCATGGACATCAATAAAGCATGAAAGAAGATGTTTGCAAAAAAGAATAACATTCAGCTGATCCCATCAACGAAGGCAGCCCTGGAGAAACATGTGAAGAGGGCAGTCTATCGGGGAGGATATGTGTGGGGCCAGCTGCTGCTACCTGCACCAAAGTTGCCTTCACCAGACAACTGGGGCTGGACCAGGAACCAGGAAGGAATATTGGAGCCACACCGGACAGCATTACCCGAGGCCTCCCACACCTGCCATGAACTGGTATCATGCAGGTGCAAGAATGGCTCCGTGAAGCACTGCAAGTGCAATAAAGCTGCACTTGAACGCACCGCCCTGTGTGCCTGTGAAGGGGAGTGTTAACACAATTGACTTTGCAAGTGAGATTGAGATGTCAGTGAGAGCCATTTGATGAACAGTTACTGTTGTAAAAAATAAACGTTCTTGAAGTACTGAATTGTGTATTATTTCCTGCATTTGCTGGTTCTAAAACTTGATAAGTCCCAGTTTCCCAAATTGTATACTATTGTATTGTACTGCACACACAGGACCACACCAACTGAGCCAGAAAGAAAGAAAGAGAAAAAACATACCCACACTCAAAACACAAACGAACAAAAACGGACAGACACACGCAAACACCCATCCATCATGTACACAAGCAAGACACCCACACGAGCACAAGCAACCCAAGAGGTATGGCCTGTGGGCCCCCAGTAGTGATTCAAAGAACCCAACAGACAGCCTAAATAGACTATGAATGACATAAATCCTTCTTGAACTTCTATACAGCAAAGGTGGATAAGCATTAGTTTCAAATTTTCCTTAGCCAACCTGAACGCACAATAATATAGGCTATTTGGTATATTAACATAGGCTAATAGGTCTACACTAGTTTTGAATATCCTCGATCACTATCCCTTCTAGTTAAATAAGACAAATCGTGTCATTTTATATCATACATATGGCATTTATGCCCCCTGCTTTCACAAGAAATTGAAAAGACCGCCATTTTTTTTTTTGGCCATTTTGGAAAATGGCTGCCACAGCCGTAAGAGGGCAAACTCCAGGTGCCCCAATGTCCTGATTGTTTTTAAATAAGTTGAACTATGTGTGTGCCAATTTTGAACTTTTATCACAAAATGCACAATTTTTATGTATATTTTAGCTAAGCTGCCCCATTATAAAGTCTGTTTTCCTAACGTCTATTTCCTTAATGTCTGTTTCCTTAATGTCTGTTTCCCTGATGTCTTTTTCCCCAGTATCTGTTTCTTTAATGTCTGTTTTCTTAATGTGTTTTCCTAATGTCTGTTTCTCTTTGGTTCAGACTGATTTTCTTCACACGATCTGCCTCCACACTACTTCATTAATCATACTCCCCCCCTCCCTCTCTCTCTCTCTCTCTCTCTAGGTCAGCCTTCCCACCACAATAGCCCAGGTGTGGCCAGCAGTCCTCTATTCACCCTTATTAAAAGTAGTCTGGTTCCCTTCCCATGGCAACACCTGCTTAGCGGAGATCGATACTACTCCTGACTACACTACTCCTCACTACACCATCTTTCGCTCCGTGACACCTCACTACAAGACACCTCACTACACCACACCTCACTTCACCACACCTCGTTACACCACACCTCACAACACCACACCTCACTACACCACACCTCACTACACCACACCTCAAAACACCACACCTCGCTACATAACACATCGCTACATAACACATCACTACACAACACTGCCATACCTCACTATACTATACTTCGCTACCTAACACCTCGCCACACCTCACTACACTACACCTCGGCACACCTCGCTACACCATACATCACTACGTAAAACTTCGCCACATAACACTTCACTACGCTAACCATCGCAACACCTCGCTACACCTCATGTCACCACATAACACCTCACTACGCTACACCTCCTCACACTTGGCTACACCATATCTCGATACATTATATCTCGCTACGCTACACCTCGCCGCACGTTGTTATACCTGACCTCCATATGTAACACCTCTCTACGCTACACCCCGCCAAACCTCATTTCACAACACCTCGCTACATAACACATGACTACGCTACACCTTGATACACTTCGCTGGACTCCACCTAATGCATCACAGCAACGAGACAGGAAGGTCAAACTTTTACTTTTTTCATTCCATATATTCAGATTATGATGTCAGATATCAGCCTTTACCTTCTACTTTGCAATTCAAATGTACGTCCTTCCATTCCATGACATAGGTTTGTATATTGCATAGGTTCTAAATCGGTTACAAAACATTGCTGAACCGTGTACTGATATAGCTGTTTTCTATGCCGAATTTATGTGTCTGGCGGTGGGATTTTTTTTCTTTTTCTTCCGGTTGTAAGGAAAACAGGCAACAGTTGGCATTTATATAGTTGTATGCCTGAGATCGTCCCCCCAAGTGACAAGAGATAACCAGAGTGAGACAAGATATGACACATGCAACAGGTGATATTGAATACAAGGACGGGAAGAGAACGTAAGAGTAGCAGGCAGGTGGTGTATGCAAGATGAAGTTGAGTGGACACTGGTGTGGAGGTGGGGGAGGGAGAGGTTGGCCAACTAGGAGTGCTGAGTAGTATTCCTTTCAGTTTAGGAGCTTCTGCTCTTCCCCCCTCCCATCTCTCTCTGATTAAGAGTTTTAAGCAGAGGTTCGATACGCTTATAAGTAATGGTTGGATATAATTATAAAATCCACTAATAACCAGTACTAATTCATTCGTTTGGATTTTCGGTTACACTAGGATAGTCCTTTCTCCTTTCACACTTTCCTATAAAATGTCCCCGTCAGTTTTTCTATACTATGCCGTGTTCCTTCTCATTTTTTCGTGCCTGTTTCGCCTGGAGGGTTTGGTGGGCGGGGGAGCCCCTTTTTATTATCTTTGTCTTGTTCTAGTACTCTTGTAGGGTCAACTGGCTTACTGCAGTTATCCTCTCTCCTTATCTCTCTCTCTCTCTCTCTCTCTCTCTCTCTCTCTCTCTCTCTCTCTCTCTCTCTCTCTCTCTCTTGCCTGTTTATTTCTGCATATGGCGTGTGCACAACGTAAGAAAGACTATCGTGCGTGCGAGCAAAGTGAGCGATAGCACAATATTACATCCGAAAGTTGGTGTGTAAAATTCTTGACCCATTGGCTTGTAGATATTCCCTGACTGATGAGGATTGTTTTGGTGGCGTGTCATGAAAATTGTTCTCCTTTGATACCAGTCATTATCCACGAAAGAGCCAAATGTAGAAGAAAACAGGCCAAAAAAAAAAAAAATCATCCTTACTCGCTCGGACAGGTTCCACACAGGTGATATGGATACTTACAGTATTTCTTGATGATTACGGTTCCGATTTTCTCCAGGAATACAAAATTGCTAAGAGATGTTAAGGCAGCTGTAACAGTGACTATACATTTTTCTTCTCTAACTTGGCCTAAAATTGCTCTCCCTCCATCACGAATGCTGAGTTGTACCAATAGTCTAACGCTAAAATATGGTGCTAGGCATAAAAAAAAAAAAAAAAAAAGCCCTATAAAAACGAAGTGGAGCCATAGTATTGTTATATTCTGCCTCTGACCTGCGTGAAAGAAGCTGGAAGAGGACACAAATATGGACCAAGTTAAAGTGAAACGAATATAGTAGTCGTTTACACAAATTAACCATAAGCAGCTCTAGGCACACGGCTCATAGGTTAATCCTGCATTACAATATTGTGGTTATATGAGAACATCACAAGTTGTCAAAGTATCGCTTTCTTGGTAAACCTACAGAACATTTCCCACTGAACGTCAAAACCTCTTAATCGCTTCACTAGAGTGCTGGAGAGGGACGCCTTCACGTGGTGGCACCGATATGACAAGGCGGTAGAGTTGCTTGTTTAGACAAACTTTTTTCATTCCCCTCCCTATTCCTAGAAAGAAGGATGGTGGCATGTAGGAAAGTGGTAGCTTAAGCCTGCAGTCCATTGGGATGACATTCGATGAGCCTGCGATTACTACTGCTACTACTACTACTACTACTACAACTGCAGTTCCTACTGCTGCTACTATTACTGGCACTGCTACTACTACTACTACTACTACTACTACTACTACAGCAGTTGCTGCTGCTATTTCCACAACCAGTACTGCTAATGCTACTACCACCACCACCACCACTGCTGCTGCTGCAACGCCTCCTCCTCCTCCTCCTCCTCCTCCTCCTCCTCCTACTACTACTACTACTACTACTACTACTACTACTACTACTACTACTACTACTACTACTACCACCACCACCACCACCACCACGACTACCACCACTACTACTGCTACCATATAAAGTGTGTCCAGCTAGATTTTTGACTAAGTACATGAGGTTATTCCAGGGTAAAAATTGTGAGTAGAAAAAGCTATACCCAAATGGGTCCAGCTCTCAACCGTAACAGATGGAAAGAGAATGTTAAGAGTGTATGGATCGGTTGGCTCAAGGTTTGTGTGGGTAAGACTGAAAGTTGGAATACAAATGTGGGCGATTGTGTGTGTGTATGTGCCACCACAAGATCGTGCAAGTAGAGTGAGAGAAGAGTTCTGGACAAGTGTGGAAGCGTGGATGAAAAAGTTTGAAAGGAATGAGAGAGTGTTTTTGACTGGAGATTTGAATGGAAAAGTAGGGAATGTGAAGGTGGATGGAGTAGTTGGTGAGTGGGGTGTGCCTGCAGAGATGGATGAGAATGGCAGTGCTTTAGTGGATATTTGTGTCGGGAGGGGGTTGGTGATAGCCAATATCCTCTTCAGGCACAAAATGATCCATAGGTATATGTGGCCTGTGATGAGAACGGTGGGTGGTGAACTGAATGAACGGAAGGCAATGACTGATTATGTGTGTGTGGATGAAAGGATGAGAACGTCTGTAATGGATACAAGAGCATATAGAGGCCGGGGGAGTGGAATCAAGGTCCAAAGGAAATGGAGAAATAGAAGGAAAGGACAGGAGTAAGTACTTCATGCAAGGAGAGTGGAAGGGTTGCAAGAGGATGGGAAAAAGGCAGAATATAAGAGGGAAGTGGAGGAGCGATTGGGTAAATATGGATTGGAGCAGATGGGGGGCGTGGAAGGTGTGTGCAAGATATCCACAGAAGAAATATGTGCGACATGTGAGGTGGTGTGTGGGTCGAAGAGAAGACGAAAAGGGGTGTAGGGAACAGCATAGTGAAATGAAGAGGTGAGAAAGGCTGTGGCACAAAAGAAGAAAGCATATAATGAGTGGATGAGAAAAAGGGGCGTGGAATAAGTTGAGAGACGGAAGAGAGAGATATATGTAAAGTAGAGAGGAAGAGAGAGGTGAAAAGATTAGTAAGAGAGAGTAAGAAGACAGTGGATGAAGAATTTGGAACGAATTTCAGCGTAAAGTGGAGGGAATGTAAGAGAATGTTCTGGAAAGAGGTAAAGAGAGTTAAACAGGATGTCAAAGAAGTCAGCTGGGGAGTGAAAGATAAAAATGGTATATTATCAGTAGATAAGGGATAAAAAGTGAGCAGATGAAGAGAATGGTTTAAAGAATTGTTGAACATAGAGAATAAAAGTAATGCGGGTGTAAGTGGCTGGGAAATGGCTGGGAGACGGAGGGGAAGAAATAAGTAGGATGAAAGTTGTGGAAGTAATGAAGAAAGTCAAAATGAGGAAAGCCCCACGAATTGATGGAGTGTGTGGTGAAATGCTGAAGTATGGGGGAGAGATGGTAGTAGAATGGATGTGGAAGATGTGTAGATTGGCCTGGGAGGAAGGTAGAGTCCCAGAGGATTGAAAGTCAGGTATAATTTTCTCTTGTTCAAGGAATAGGGGAAAAAGAAGTATGTGGTAATCATAGGGGTATTTGTCTTAGT
Source organism: Coenobita brevimanus (assembly GCF_032717465.1). NCBI lineage: Eukaryota > Metazoa > Arthropoda > Malacostraca > Decapoda > Coenobitidae > Coenobita > Coenobita brevimanus. The sequence continues at coordinate 18,013,028 of NC_136981.1, forward strand.
GTAATCTATCTATCTCTCTCTATATACCTAGGCTGCTTCCCCCAAGGAAAGGGAGGTAGCCGAGACAGGACGACACACTCCCCATTTACTCATCCATTCAAACACATTCATTTGCATCTTAGCCCCAAAGGGGAGAACGGACAGATCCTCACCGCACCACACTGCACAAGGGTCAACTGCGCAATGCAATCAGTGACATCCGCAGCAGGGCCCGACAGCAGAGCTGGTTTACCCCTACCACATCATAATAGACTCATCCCCTTACCTGCACCTGACCTGAAATAGCTGATCAGACCAAATGCGGGAGAATATCCCCTCAGGGCTGCGTCATCACTTATTCATTCACAATTTCTCTCCACCCATTTCTGTCACGCACAGCCTCTATTCCTTGCTCAACAGACATCCCTCTCGCATCCAGTGCTCTCTTCACACTGTCCATCCATCCTATTCGTGGTCTTCCTCTCAGCCTTACACCTCTCACATCAGATCTAGTTATCTTTTTCACCAATCGCTCATTATCCATTCTCTCCATATGCCCAAACCATCACAACACCCTCTGCTCAACTCTACCAGCCATCTCCCGAACAACTCCAGTTCTCCTTCGCACTTCATCAATCCGCACTCGATCCATACGCGTCACTCCACACATACTCCTCAGACACCTCATCTCCATTACATTCAAACTTTTCCTCTCTGCTACACCCATATTAGTGTAATAGGAAGAGTATATGGTAGGATACTTATTGACAGAGTTAGGAAAATAACAGAGGAATTAGTTGGAGAAGAACAGGGAGGTTTTGGGAAGGGAAGAGGTTGTGTAGATCACATATTCATTATTAGTTCTTTAATGGAAAAGTTTCTCGAAAAGGGAAAGAAGTTGTATGCGGCCTTCATGGATTTGGAAAAAGCATATTTCAGAGTGGATGGACAAGGATTGTGGAAAGTCTTAAGAATATATGGAGTAGATGGGAAGTTGTTGAATGCCGTGAAGAGTATGTATGAGGGTGCTAAGACTGCAGTGTGTGTGGATAGTGAACTGAGTGAATTCTTTTGGTTGAGGGTTGGATTGAAACAAGGATGTGTCATGTCTCCATGGTTGTTCAGTCTGTATATGGATCGTGTTATAAAAGAGATACAAGGTAGGGCAATGGATGTTGAAGCGGCCCTAGTGAGAGAGGGCAGTGTTTGGAAACTCCCTGTACTGTTGTTTGCAGATGATACTGTGTTGTTAAGTGAAGACGAAAGGGAGCTGCAAAACTTGGTGGATGAGTTTGGGAAAGAGTGTAAGAAACGGAATCTAAAGGTGAATGTAGGGAAGAGTAAAGTTTTGGTCTCTGAGAGAAGTGAAGTCAGTGAATGTACGGTGAAGTTGTGTGAGGAGGAAGTGGAAAATGTGAGTGTGTTTAAGTACTTGGGTAGTGTGATGAGTAAGGATGGAAGTTTAGAGGGTGAAGTGCTTGAAAGGGTACACGGAAGAAAGGTTGCTGGTTCCTTGAAAGCAGTGATAAGGAACAGGGAAGTGAGCATGAAAGTGAAAAAATTACTACATGACAGTATTGTGATACCAACTCTAACGTATGGATGTGAAGTTTGAACCTTGGAGGGATAGAAGTCAAGAGTGAGAGCAGTGGAAAGGAATTATTTGAAATGAACATGTGCAGTCACATGGAGAGACAGACTGACAAATGAGGAAGTGAAGGAGCACTGTGGTGTGGATGTGGATGTGATAGGAAGCTTTAGAAGAAACACAAGAGGTGGTTTGGCCATGTGGAGAGGATGGAGAGTGAGAGATTGACAAAAAGAGTGTATGTGAGTGCGGTGGACGGGGGGAGAGGGACGTGGAGGCCGAGAATGAGATGGAGGGATGGAGTGGAGAGGCATATGAGAGAGGGGGGTGTGAGCTGGGAGAAGAGCAGTGAAATAGCGTCGGACAGGGCGGCATGGAGGCGATTTGTTTGTGGCCACCCCTTACGGGATTAAACGTCTGGCAATAGATAGATAGATAGATTCTCAACCGTTATGAAACTGCAGTTACTGATAACATTATGGGTGAATTATGAGGGAGACCGTTTGCCCCCTTAAGGCCATAAGTACCTGTAGCTTCATGGCGGCTGAGAATTGGACCCAAATAGATAATGGCATTTTTTTTTATTCACCCCCCCACTCAAGCAAACTAAAATTTCTTAAAAAAAAAAAAGGTCACATGATACTGCTGTATACAAGTGATTATATTGATATTAGGAGAGAGAGAGAGAGAGAGAGAGAGAGAGAGAGAGAGAGAGAGAGAGAGAGAGAGGAAAAGTAGTACTCAAAAGATTGTACGACACATGCCGAAGAGGTGCAATGAATTGTTACAAGGCACACTTTGCCAACTGAGAGAGAGAGAGAGAGAGAGAGAGAGAGAGAGAGAGAGAGAGAGAGAGAGAGAGAGAGAGAGAGAGAGAGAGAGACTCACTTCACGCGGTGTTATTGATTAGTGAGGTTATTGGGCTTCTCAGTCGCAAATGCTCTCACTAGCAACCCAACGCTCGCTCCCATAATGTGTGTGTGTGTGTGTGTGTGTGTGTGTGTGTGTGTGTGTGTGTGTGTGTGTGTGCTTATTTTGCATCCTTGTGAGTGTGTGTGTGTGTGTGTGTGTGTGTGTGTGTGTGTGTGTGTGTGTGTGCTTATTTTGCCTCCTTGTGTGTGTGTGTGTGTGTGTGTGTGTGTGTGTGTGTGTGTGTGTGTGTGTGTGTGCTTATTTTGCATCCTTGTGAGTGTGTGTGTGTGTGTGTGTGTGTGTGTGTGTGTGTGTGTGTGTGTGTGTGTGTGTGTGTGTGTGTGTGTGTGTGTGTGTGTGTGTGTGTGTGTGTGTGTTTGTGTGTGTGTATGTGTGTGTGTGTGTGTGTGTGTGTGTGTGTGTGTGTGTGTGTGTGTGTGTGTGTGTGTGTGTCCCATGATTTTGTAGCATGGTCGAAATCTATATATATAAAAGAGCCGCATTGTTTGTTTGTTTGTTTGTCCTTCAACGACGCCCAAACCAAGGGCCAGAGACCCCAAGACCCATATATATTCTGATTCGGGGTGACCCAAGGATGGTTTTAGAGGGATCAAAATTCAGATCTGGGTCATTAGGTCACCGGTGAAGTGTTCGCCTTTCGGCCCGGGCAACGCCGGGTACCACTGCAACCCAATTTTTGGCACGGAGACTCACATGACCTCCAGCTTGGACATAGGCTATGTGAGGTTGACTTCCGAGGTCATTTGAGGTCACCTGATACACGCTCGAACGACTGGACTCAGCAACCCAATTTTTGGCATGGAGACTCACATGACCTCCAGTTCGGACATAGGCTATGTGAAGTTGACCGCCGAGGTCGTTTGAGGTCACTGGTCGGAGGTCATTTAAGGTTACCTGTAATGGTAAACAAGTGTGCACAAATACTGTGTGTTAGTCTGCGAAAGCTGAAATAGAAAGTTCCTGGACCTCTTATAATCCATCTTCAAAAGCATAAGAGGTAAGTTGTCTTTCTAGAGAAGAAAGAAAGATTGAACTAGAACAGATAGGATTAGAGTGTTCGCATTTTTGGCCCGGCAACGCTGGGTTCCCTTGCTAGTCAACATATATAATAGTAGTAATGAACGAACGAGATCTTACATGAGAAGAATGAGTGAAGGATTAAGAAAAAAATGAGTTGAGCGGAGAGAAAAATGAAGAACGGTAGTGAAAGGAACGGGGAAAGACAAAGAGGAGGAGGGGGGGTGGGAGAGAGAGGAGAAGGGGAAAGGAAAGAGGCGGTAAATAGGAGAGGAGGAGGGGGAAGAAGGTAGAGGAAAATGGAAGGAGGGAGAATAGGAGGGGAAAGGAAGAAGCTGAAGGGGCAAAAAAAGCGAGATGAGGAAGAAAAGACAAGACTGAATATGAAGGGGAGAAAATAACGTTAAGAAATAAACGAAGGGAGTGGGGATGGAGAGAGAGAGAGAGAGAGAGAGAGAGAAAGAACAAGGTGATGTGAGGTGAGGTGAGGTGCTGGAGGTCGAGGTACAAGATGAGGTGTGGAGGGTGCGGGAAAGAGGTGTGAAATTAGACATCAGTCGACAGTCAGAAGGTCCAGGGTTTCAGAGGAGGAGGAGGATATTAGAGCAAGGAGGGGAGAGCTGAGGCAGAGAAGGGTATGCTTTATTATTATTATTAGTAGTAGTAGTATTAATAGTAGTAGTAGTTGTTGTTGTGGTAGTAGTAGTAGTAGCAGCAGTAGTAGTTGTGGTGGCGGTGGTGGTGGTGATGGTAGTAGTAGTAGTAGAAGTAGTTGCAATTCAACGCTCATATAAATGTGAACCCGGTAGACTGCAAGCCAAAGTCACCCGTCT
>NC_136981.1:18019877-18102377 GCF_032717465.1 Coenobita brevimanus
GCTACGCTCTGGGCCCAACCTGCTTTCGTGGCATATAAACCTTGACTGACTCCAAATCGTGGGAAAGAGGCGAGCGTCCAACCGCATTACCAACGGCTAGAATGAGCGAAACACGCCCACAACAAATCACTCAGCGGAAGCGCTAACGTCTCGCACAAAGACGATCACTTATGACAGTGAAAAATTGTTTTGAAAACACTCCCGACCAGGTAAAGACGCAGTGATTAAACTGAACGATAAACACTGGGATTCCACTAGTGTTCGTGGTTTCCCACTAAATTTAATGTCACGAGCTAACTCATGACAAACTGTTTTTATGGACTTCAATGAAATTTTGTTCATATTTGGTTCATGTGGTATGGAAGAGTTTACCGTCTTAGGCGCAGGTGGTTTGAGCATTTAGATTGTTTAACAACCTGTAAAGCGCACCGTGACACGAATCGAGTAAAAAAACATACCAAAATATGACATACATCGGGGGGAAGCTTGTGTCCTCCTTTGTTTGACATGATGTGCATCATGGTGCGTTGTACAGGATGGTATTTAATGACTTGATATGAGTCTGTGCATGAAAGTGTTTATTAAATCTTGGTGATCTGCGTTCTTGTCTTGGTTCAGGAATTCGAGTCTCGGTTCAGGAATGTTTTTTATTTGTTGGCCACAAGATATCTAAAAAAGTTCTTGATGGATTTCAACCAAATTATGGATACAGGGGTCATTGCCCTAGGAAGAGCTCATTAAATTTTGGAGGTGTTATGAGTTGTCTGGTATTGGTGCTGGCAGAGGTATGCATCTGTCTGTTTGAATCCCTTAACTTTACGGGTCTCTTTGTTCAGTATCTATCTGTGTCTATGTCTGGGTCTGTTTGTCTGTGTCGGTGTCGTTGTCTTATGCTCTACGGCCTATCCTCCTCATGCACGACTGTGCTGTACCTCTCTGTCTGTGTCTGTGTCCTTGTCCCTGTCTTTTAAGCTCTACAGTCTTTTTTTTTTTTTAATGCGAGGAAGAAGGAACCAAAGTCCAGGAGCCAGCAAAACAGTTTCTTCCAAGAAAAAACAAAAACAATACAAAAGAGAGCCAAATTCAAGATTCGTTAACTTCGAGATGCCTATACACACTGCGTTTGAGAGACTGGAGATCATAATAAGTAGGAAATACAGACAGAGGGAGACAGTTCCTGAGATGACCTCTTGCATAATTGAAGGACTGGGAGTCACGGTTAACACTTGCATTAGAGAGTTGGACAGAAAGAGGATGAGAGTTTGTCGGTAGATGGGTGCTACGTAGGGGTGGGGGGATGCAAGCAGACAGTTCAGAGGAGCAGTGACCATGGAAGCAGCAAGAGAAAAAGGAAATGGAGGCAACAGTGCGACGAAGAGACAGAGGTTGAAGGGAGCCAGTAAGAGGAGGAGAGTTAATGGGACGAAAAGCCTTTGACTCCATCCCACTGAGAAGAGCTGTATGTGGGAAGCCTCCCAACACATGAAAAGCTGCACTCTACACAGGGGCGAATAAATCCCGTGTATAAAGTCAACAACTGTGCAGGGGTAAAGAAGGTATGGAGATGGCTTAGCACACCCAGTCTCTTGGAAGCAGATTTTACCAGAGACGCAATATGATCTTCCCAAGATAAATCCCAAGTGAATGAACCCCAAGCATGTTCAAGGATGATGCTGGATTGAACTGAATATTATTAAACATTAGTGGGTACTCCTGTGGAAGATTTGATGGGTTGATAGGTGTACAAACTGAGTCTTTGATGCATTAAAAACAACAAAATTATTTTTACCCGTCAGAGATACGAGCCAAGTCAGACATTAGGAGTGCCATACCCTCATCTCTTGCTTGTTGAAGTGACTGCTGAGATGGACGTTGCGGGAACTGAATGGAAAGGTGAAGGGTGGAATCATCAGCGTACGAGTGGATAGGGTCAGATGTACAGCTTAGAAGATCATTGATCAATAAAAGGAAGAGAGTTGGTGATAGGACAGAGCCATGAGGAACGCCATTGTTGATGGATGTAGAAGAACGATGGCCGCCTACAACACTGGCTAAAGAATTACCAGAAAGGAAGCTGTAGATGAAGGCACAGATAGAAGGATAGAAACCGTAAGAGGGCAGTTTGGAAATTAAAGATTTATGCCAGACTCGATCGAAGCCTTTGAGATGTCAAGTGCAATGGCAAAGCTTTCGACAAAGTCCCGAAAGAAGGATGACCAGGAGTCTGAAAGGTAGGTGAGAAGATCGCCAGTGGAGTGTCCCAGACTGAACCCATACTGAAGATCAGAAAGAAGGTTGTGATAGGAAAGATGCTTTAAAATTTTTCTGTTAAGAATAGACTCAAAAACTTTTGAGACACAGGATGTTAAAGCAATTGGACGATAGTTGGAGGGTTGGGAATGGTCACCCTTCTTTGGGACTGACTGAATGAGATCAAACTTCCAGCAAGAAGGGAAGGTACAAGTCGAAAGACAAAGGCGACTAAGTTTACCAAGGCAGGGTGTAAGCACAGAAGCACAGTAGGCACGGTGTAAGCACAGAAGCACAGTTCTCGAGGACAACAGGAGGGACTCCATCAGGCTCATATGCCTTGTTAGTACTGAGGCCAGCGAAGGCAGATAATATCTCAGGTGAAGAAATTTAATGTGAGCCATGAGGAAGTCAGAGGGGGGGAAGTGATGGAGGAACAACACCAGAATCGTCTAAGGTGGAATTGGAGGAGAGTGTCTGAGCAAAGAGATCTGCTTTATCAGTAGAAGAAGTAGCTACAGAGCCATCAGAATAGAAAAGAGGAGGGAAGGATGATGAGGTAAAGTTGTTAGAATGGTTTTTGGCCAGGTGCCAGAAGGAGCAGGAAGAATTTGAGTTGGAGAGTTGAGATTATTTAATACAGATGAAATTATTTTTAGTAGAACGAAGAACAGACTTAGCACAATTCTGGGCAGAAATATAAACAAGATGTGATTCAGGGGTGGGTTGGCTCTGGTACCTTCTATAGGCCCTCTTCTTGTTGCAGACAGCATTAGAACAAGCGTGATTAAACCAAGGCTTTCTTGCATCAGTCAAAGGATATGAGAAAGGAATGTATACTTCCATGCCTAAGAGAATAACTTCTGTAATGCACGAGGCACACTCAGTTGGCTCCCTGTCATGGAAGCAATAATCATTCCAGGGAAAATCAAAGAAGTACTGCCGGAGGGCATCCCAATCCGCAGCTCTGAAGTGCCACAGTCGACATCTCTTTGGAGGGTCTGTAGGCCGTACCAGAGCAATAGGGCAGGTTAAGGTAATAAGGTTGTGATCAGAGAAGCCCAGTGGAGGGAAAAGATTAACATTGTAAGCAGAAGGATTAGTTGTAAGGAAAAGGTCAAGTATGTTGGAGCTCTCTCTAAGGCAGTCAGGGATATGGGTAAAGTGCTGTACAAGCTGCTCTAGGTCATTAAGGATAGAAAAGATGTAGGCTTGTTCACCACGTGGATCAAGGAAAGGAGAGGAGAGCCAAAGGTGGTGGTGAACATTGAAATCTCCTTGAATGGAGATTTCAGAGAAAGGAGAAATGGATAGAATATGTTCCATTGTCGAAGTAAGATAGTCAAAGAATTTTTGATAGTCAGTAGAATTAGGGGATAAGTAAACAGCACAGATATATTTAGTCAGAGAATGACAGAAGAGCCGAAGCCAGAGAGTAGAGAATTCAGAAGAATCAAGTTGGTTCAGGATCACGAGAGCAAGATAAGTCGTTGCGTACATATACACAACAGCCACCTTTGGCTTTGAGTATTGAGAAAGTAGAAGGATACAGAAAAGGGGTTTAGTGTCAGTTGCCTCAGACAGCTGAGTCTCGGTTAAAAAGAGAAGGTGAGGTTTAGAGGAGGAGAGGTGGTGTTCAACAGAGAGAATTGGAGGAAAGGCCGCGAATGTTGCAGAAATGAAGAAGAAGTTAGTCAGACAGTGGTTCCAGGCAGCTCATAGAGTCGTCACCGAGAGAGGAGCAGATGGTGGGGGCATTTATGGTCCCCCTCCCTGAGGACTATCTTCCTCATGTGTGTTTGTGCTTATGTCTCTGTTTGTGACTCTGAGTCTATCTCCCTATGTCTGTGTCTGTGTCTATATATCAGTCTCTTACCCTCGACAGACTACCCTCCTCATACTTGTTTATGTTGTTTCTCTATCTGCCTGTCTGTGTCTGTGGCTTTGTCGTGCCTCTGTCTCTTACTCTTCACAGTTAACTCTCAATATGTGTGTTTCTCTGTCTGTGTCTGCGTGCGTCTGTGTCTGCACCTGTGTCTGTGTCTGTATCTCCTCCACCGACAGTCTACCCTCCTCATACGTTTTTCTGCTGTCTCTTTGTCTGCTTCTGCATCTTTGTCTGTGTTCCAGCTTTCACAGTCTACCCTTCTCAAGTATATTTGTGTTCTTTGTCTGCGTCTCTTTATGTATCTTGGTCTGTGTCTCTTACTCTGCACAGTCTACCCCCGTCGTGCACATGTGTTATATCTCTATCTGTGTCCATGTCTGTGTCGGTGTGTCGGTGTCTGTGTCTGTATCTGTGTTTCTGTGTATCTGTGTTTCTGAGTCTGTATGTGTTTCTGTGTCTGTGTCTGTATCTTATATATATCTGTGTTTCTGTGTTTGTATCTGTGTTTCTGTGTATCTCTTACGCCTCACAGTCACTCAATAATCTCTGTGAGTATACACATCTCTGTGTGTCTGTGTTGTTGTTTTTAAGGCTCACTGCCTATCACCCTCCCTCCTCATGTGTGTCTGTGATAGTTTTGTTACCTCACCCGGACAGAGGCCGGTGAGGTAGGCCTATTGTTTATGGTCAAATTTGTTTGTTTGTTTGTTTATTAGCAGCATTACGGAGAAACAGCAGAACGAAACTACATGAAAATTTCAGGATAAGTGGGCACTAGTCCCAAAAAGAATGGTCAAATTTTGAAGGTAATCGAGTCACCTTGAAAGGTCAAAATCAAGATCAGGGGTTTTCAGAGGGCTATAACTTGATATCGTTTGAAGACAGAGATTTTTACCATTATCAATATGCAGGACCTCCCATATCTATTTTCATTTGGCACCAAGGCTCTTGACCCTCACTGACCTTGAAAGGTCAAACTCAAGGTCACGGATATTCAGGGGGCCATAACTCAAAACTTGTTGCAGACAGAGATGAACTATTATAAACATAGAGGAAGTCCCATATGGGTTTATTATTGGTACCATAACCTTTGACCTTAAGTGACCTTGAAAGATCAAATTAAAGATAACGGATATTCAAGGCGCTATAACTCGAAATTGGTAGAAGATAGAAATATTTACTATTATCAAGATATAGGAAGTCTCATATGGGTTTTTATTTGGCATCATGACCTTTGACCCTGAATGACCTTGAAAGATGAAAAGCAAGATCACGGCCTTTCAGAGGGCTATAATATGAAAAGCGGTTGAAAATAAAATAACTGATGTCGGGCTAGGTTTGTTGTGCCTGGCACCACTTGTTTGATCTATGTCTCTGTCTTCCTGTGAATCTGTGTGTGTCTATGTCTGTGTATATGTCTGTGTACATGTCTGAGTTGGTGTTTATCTCTTAGCCGTTCCTCATCTGGGTTTAAGCTGTATGTCTTTATCTGTCTGTCTGTCTGTCTGTCTGTCTGTCTGTCTGTCTGTCTCTCTCTCTCTCTCTCTCTCTCTCTCTCTGTGTGGGAAGAAAAACAAAAGGTATGATTACGAAATGAAGGGCCAAATCATTAGCAAGTCCCCACTAGTTAAAGATCTAGGCGTACTTATTTCAGACGATCTGAAATGTTCAAATCAGTGTATCTCTGCCGCCAATAAAGCCAACAGGGGCATAGGCTTCATCAAAAGACATTTTACATATAAAAGCAAAGATATTGTAATCCCCCTATACAAAAGCATAGTCAGGCCACACTTAAGAGTTTGCAGTGCAATTTTGGGCGCCTCACCTAATTAAAGATATAGAAATACTGGAAGCGGTCCAGCGTTGGGCTACCAAGTTAATCCCGTCCCTGAGGAATAAACCATACCTCGAGAGACTCAGAGAATTAAACCTATTCTCTCTTAGAAAACAGAGACTCAGGGGACAACTGATTGAATATTTTAAGATTCTAAAAGGCTTTAGTAAAATTTATTCAGGCAAGCTGTTCACAGTAATTGCCGAGACTGTAACTAGAGGAAATGGTATGAAGTTGCAAGCAAGGAGGGCTAATCTTGATACAACCAAAAACTTCTTCACTTGTTCTGTTGTAAGCGAATGGAATAAACTCCCTGGGAATGTGATTGAGAGTGGTACCATAAATATGTTTAAAAAGAGACTGGACATGTATCTCGACGCAATTGGTATTGTTTAGTTAGGATGGAGCAATTATTGCATATTCGCGTCTGCATTCATGCGTCTATTAGACACAGACAATATTTAAGAATATATATAATAGATAAACATTCCATTCATCTTTTGATTTAAAAAAAAAAAAAACAATTGCATGCATAGAATAAGTATGTGACTATGCCCAAATTTTCCTTTTCCATATTATTCTACTTTCTGCCGATCCTATACAATTCCTTCAGGTTTTTCATTCCTGCAAGGTATTATTTCCTCTCTTGTTTCCTGTACGGTAAATGCCGGAGGGTCTGGAGGGTGGGGGAGAGAGCCTTCTGCTATGCTATCCTTTTCTCCTGCTCCTATGCACTATATTAGGATTAAGGCCGGACCACCTCGTAGGGACCGTAAGGTCTGTGTGGTCTATGTATCTATGTAACTCCACCTCAGGATCACTTAATTACCTACGATCGTCATTAGCTTTGTTCCCCCTGCCTTTGGCCTATTTACCATTCCCTCTTTATAAATTTACGCATGAGTTTAACAGTGTGTGTTTCCCTACTCACTCTCGTGTTCCTTCATGTTATCACATTTCTCTGCCTCTTTATCTTTCATTTCGCCTCCCATAATTCGTCTTTATTTAGTGCCTTTCCTTTTTTTCCCCCTTTTTTTGTTGCTTCTTCCTATAATTTTGTTTTTCCTTGCTTGTCATTCAGTTTTTCCTACCTAGGCCATTTTTTCCAGCATGCATGTTTTCTCCTGTCTCTTAATTCTGCCCATGTGTACGTTTTTTCCTGTATTTTTTCCCTCCTGTCTGTTTTCCTGCCTGGCCACCATTTCCTCCATGTACGATATTTATCGTCCGCCTTTAAAAGGCGGAACAATAATGTTTTTGCCTGCCTCTGTGTGTCTGCTCGTGTGTGTGTGTGTGTGTGTGTGTGTGTGTGTGTGTGTGTGTGTAACTGTTCCCATTATATCTCATAAACGGCTTGAACAATCAACATGAAACCTTCAGGGTATCAGGATCTGACCAAAATCTTGGCCGAGTTCGAAAATGGGCACTCAGGGTCAAAGTCAAGGCCACCAAAATGGCTACTAGTTTTCATCGCCCGCCTTTAGCACCATTACATCTCGTGATGGCCTCTTCACCCATGGAGAACAGATCAGACAGGATTTCAGGGCTTCTCAGGCCCCTACATACACGCAGAGGGTGGCAGTGTGAGAGGGTGGAGGCATGGCCACAAGTGATAGTCAGATGTCCACTTATCATGGGGCACGCACTGAACTGACAGATGGGGTGGGTGGGAGTGTTGTGTAGGTCAGTCTCAACACATCCAAGACGTACAGGTAAGTTCACTTCCCTCAAAAATGTGCAGTTTTCTACATGTCATGCAGCATCAACGACAGCAGCAATGCTACAGTAAAACGTCATTCAACACCGGCGGCCACAGAAGGGTTAAGACCCATAACCCATCTCTAAACAACACTAGATCTGCATTACCTCTCTATGTTATATTTCTCATTTATTTATTCAGTCCTATCGTTTTTCTTGTATTACATACTTTTGCCATTTTTAAACTTCCTTTTAGACCACTGAATGACATCCAACCTGCCGAAACGTCTGAAATATGTTCGGTGTCCTCTTCCTACTCAAAATATCTGTTATAATGTTCAAAGTTGTGAAGACACTAAATTTCTTGATTCACTTTTGAGTGTTTATCCAATAATAAGTTTACAGTTAAAAATTCACATGAGTTTACAGATTCCCTTTTTGAAGTTAATATACCTGACACATATTTTATGTTCAGTTCTGAAGTTACCTCTCAGATTACAAATATCCCCATCGATGAAACTATAGACATAATTTCGAAACTGTACTATAAGGAAATTGAACATTTCAAATTAATGACAAAAAATGTATTCAAAGAACTTTTCTCCCATTGTGTGAAGAATGGTTTGTTCATATTCAATAAAGACCTCTATAAACAAATTAATGATGTTGCTATGTGACCGAACCTTAGACCAACATTTGCCTATATCTTTCTATGCTATTACGAATCATTCTGCTTAAGAGATTGTCCAAGTAATCTTAAGCCATGGATGTACCGAAGCTATGTCGATGATACATTTGTCATATTTAAAGATAAAAGCCATGCTTATGATTTATTGCACTGTGCTAACACTAGTCATGATGATATACAATAGGTCACGATTGAAACAGAGTCCAACGGTTGCCTCCCATTTTTATATATCGTGATTAAGAAAGACAATGGAAAATTTTGGTGTTAAGTAGTTCGTAAGCCTACTTTCTCACGTTTGGGCAGCATTTTTTTTTTTTTTCAGCCATTGCTGTAAATGTTTAAAGTCAATACTGTTCAGACCTTGTTACACAGAGCTTTCTTCCTCTCATTTTCGTATTCTCTGTTCCATGATGAGATTCTCTTCCTGAGAAAATATTTTGTAAATAATGGCTATAGTGAAAACCTGTTCTATCTTCATGTAAGGAACTATGTAAATAGTCATTATGTGCCTAAACAAGAAACGGTGCCAAGGCACATTACACACGTCCCTGGCAGTCACTTTAGTGCTGACGTTAAAACACAACAGGATATCTTGTCAAAGGTGTCACATATCAAATTTGGTGTAAACTGGGTGAAAATTGACGATTTGATGCCCATTTGGAATTTTAGGCTCGGCTAACCTGAGACTGACACCCCTACAGCTTCCTGGTGAGTGACCCCCCTGATGTAAAGATGCATGTTATTGGATGCAGATTTGAAAGATGCACCTTTATATATTGGTTTCATGTCGATATGACGAATTTGAAAGGATGTATGGCATAAAAACGATTTTGTTTACAATTTTTAAACTTTTTTTTTTTGGCCTACAGCCTCAGCCTTGGCCTAAATTCGCGCAAATTTTAATCAGGTGATGAGAACGTCATAGCCCATCATCCCTTTATTTTTGTCAAAATCGCACCAGTAGTTTTTGAGTAAAGTTGTTTACAGACAAACGGACAGACAAACAAAGAAACAGACAAAACGAGTGAAAACAATACCCATCTCCCACCCCCTCCGGGACGGGAACGGGTAACAACCAATCCCTACTGCCAGTAAGGAGGTATTTTGTCTTAGTTACCCTACTGCGTTGATATTTCCGTTCAGATGAAAGATCGTTTAATTCGATCTCTTGCTAAATTTTATCTCAAAATTGACTTTAGAATTATATTAAACAATCCATTCAAAACTTGTTCCTACTTTCACGTTAAGGACCTTGTTCCAACCGACCTAAGCTCATCGGTTGTCATTTGGCTCACTTGCCCGGGTTGCAAGGCCGGGAATGGTGGCAGCACACAATCTGTGCTTTCAGGGTTAGGACAGACGAGGACATGAGTCAACCGAGCAGGACAGTCCAAAGACTCAGGTCCCCTCCTCATTCAGCAGTAAGAGACCATCATGAATCTTGTGATATACTTAAAAAGAGTATCTTAAAATATGATCTTGTACATCAAATAGTAACTTAAGATTGCTTGAATCATTGTATATCAAGACCCATAACTCATCTCTAAATTACTTTATGTCTGCAGTATCTCTCTAGGTTTCATTTCTCACTGGTTTTAAACATTTCTATGGTCAGTTTTATTACAGCAATTTGGGAAAAAATTTGTTGGTCCCTGCCCCGAAAGGGCTTGGGGATGGGAATTGTTTTCACCCAGTTTGTTTGTTTGCCTGTCTGTCTGTTAACAACTCGACGCAAAAACTACTGGTGCTATTTTGACTAAAATTACAGGGATGATAGGCTATGATCCTTTGATCACCTGATTAAATTTTGAGCCAAGGACCAGGCTGTAGGCCCACGAAATGTGAAAAAAGTAAACAAAAATTGTTTTCTCACCATAACTCCATTCAAATTCGTCATATCGACATGAAACCAAAAGCTAAAGAGCATCTTTCAAATCTGCATCCTATAACATGGCTCATTACATCAGGGGGTCAGTTAGTGGTTACATCAGGGGGTCAGTTAGTGGTTGGGGGTCAATGTCAGGTGGGTCGGGCCTAAAATTACAAATGGACTTAAAATCTTAAATTTTCACCCAATTTACTGAAAATCCGATATGTAACATCGTTGACTGGATATCCTGTTGTGTTTGTACTTCAGCACTAAATTGATTGTCGGGGACGGGTTTGCTATACCTTGGCATCGCTTCTTGTTTTTAGTGTTTTGTCTTATTATTTAAGTTATTCCTTATAGACAACTGATGATGACATTTCATATGTTGAACCATCTGATAATGAAGATGCTGTTCGTTTCTGTGCTCGCTGTCCTCATTCTACTCGACATAATTATGTGTTATTGAGTTCAAGTGGTCAAAATATAAGATACTGTACGATAAGCATGTGGATGTTGCAGATGGTGGCGAGCACTGGCAACTGAGGACAGCGAGTATGTGGGCACGGGGTTACTTCAGAGTAAAATATTTGTTGTCCTCGCTTCCTCAACCAGCACAGACGCCACGAGTCACCTTTCTTCTCATTAGGTAGGACCATGGAGCATTGTTTGTACTACTACTACTACTATTACTACTAGCAGTAGTACTACTACTACAACTAACTCTTTATAGTATTATGATGATGATGATGATAATGATGATGATGATGATGATGGTGATTATGATGATTATTATTAATTTTAATTGATTAATTCAGTGAGTGAGTGATTTAAATATTTATTGTTGTAAAATTGTACAGAGTACTTATATAACAAAAGGTGGTGGGGCTTGCCACACACCTTCAGCCAATACAGTTACAGTATATACAGTCACTGGTTATAATTTCGTGGGTGTGGCCTCACACAGTCGTTTATTAAATATTAGCTGTAGTACAGGTAATAAAATGGAAGGAATTTATTATTATTATTGATATTATTATTTGGCCTGAACATACTAACTCCTTCAGATCAGTGGATGGCCAAGTGTGGTCATATTTGAGGGCTTCTTAACTTGGCAGGGATTTTTGTTGCTTTGCATCCTAATTAACGTAGCTCGTTGCTTGAAAAGAACAAGACTACGGCTCAACATTCTTAACATAACACTTCTTCGTGACTAGCGTCCCATTTAGTATTAATCTATTAAAGAGCTTTTCATTCACGATGGAATGATGACAATTTAAAACTTATTTTCTTTTATTTGACCTACTCTGGGCATAGGATGAACACCCCGTTCCCCGAGGCCCAGCAGTCCTCCTAGGTAAGTCGTCTCCACATCTCCAGCACAGCGCTAACACCCACCATCCATATTGAATACGTGCTAGGGCATTCTCAAATAGGACTGATGTGTTGGTATCAGCGGGGGTATTTTTACGACATACTAGAGGGTATTATGGTAGATCAGTAATGTCTGCTTTGAAGAAAATGAAATTTATAAACTGTTCTCTGCTCCAGCCGGGATTCGAACCTGAGTCCATTGAGACAATAGACCATCTTTCTTACCACCTCAGCCACCGTGAAGAGAGAAGTTTGGGCGCGACTGCTACAAATACTTGTTTCTTAAATCTAAACAGTATATATTAATGAGCTGCATTGTTTGTTTGTCCTTCAGTCATGCCCAAACCAAGGGCCAGAGACCCCCAGACCCATATATATTCTGAATCAGGGTGACCCGAGGATAGTTTTAAGGGGGGCCAAATTCAGATCGGGGTCATCTGAGATCATTGATAGAGCATTTGCCTTTTGGCCCGGGCAACGCCGGTTACCCTTGCAGCTCAGTTTTTGGTATGGAGACTCACATGACCTCCAGCTCGGACATAGGCTATGTGAAGTTGACTTACGAGGTCATTTGAGTTCACTGGTCAGAAGTCGTTTGAAGTCACTGGTTAGAGGTCATTTGAGGTCAGCCATCGGTCATTTGAGGTCACCGGTAATACACGCTCGAATGACAGACCCAGCAGCCCATTTTTTGGTATGGAGACTTACATGACCTCCACTTCAGATATAGGCTATATGAGGTTGACTTCCGAGGTCATTTGAAGTCATCCCTATTAGTAAATATATGTGCACAAATACCGTGCATTAGTCTGCAAAAACTGAAATAGAAAGTTCCTGGACCTTTTATAATCTTTCTTCAAAGGCATAAGAGGTACGTGGTCTTTCGGGAGTAGAAAGAATGACTGAACTAGAACAAATAGGATTTGAGTGTTGGCCTTTTTGATGCAGGCAACACCAGATACCCGAACTAGTCTTTAATACGCGAGGGAACAAAACGATGTAATATACAAAATAAATAACTGAGGTGGAGATGTAACAGAGCCTTCTATGGCACATGGAATATGGTCTTCGTGTCATGATTAAGCAAAGACATTTTTATTTTTTGTAAATATCATCAGGGTAAAATAAAAGAAGGAAAAAAATATAATTATAAGTATTTAAAAATCCTTAGAAATGCATGACTCAACATAATCGAGCGACACACACACACACACACACACACGGATTCAATCGAGGCGGACGTGCGACATCGGCGCTCCGTACCGAACCAACACGGCCAGTGGCATTACCTAAATTAGTATCTTTGTATGAGTCAAGCTCTGTACCAGGTTATACTAAATGATTTTTCATTATTAAAAGGAAAAAAATAATAAGTTTAAACAAGACTTGTTCAAACAGGAAAGTGAACCAAGTCGAAAGAATACGCTGAGTCATCTGAGGTTTGTTTAGACGACAACAACACGGGGCTTGTAAGTACATACTCTGCACTTTTAGTATTGCAAAATGGATACATACATTAGTAAAGCAAATTTGGAAAAGAAAAGGGATAAAGGTAAAAAGCAAAATGATGATTTCTACCAAGAACTAGTTGAAGTGGAGACTCACAATAGACTGGTTGAACGTGTAAACAAACTAGAAATGGCTTTCAAAAATGAAATTGATGAAATAAAGAAGCTGATGCACTTGCAAAAGGAAGAAATAGAAAAAACTAGGAAGGGAGGCCAATAAGAAAGACACAACCATCAGTGAACTAACAGTGGAATTGAGTACACTTAGGAAGAAAATGAGTGAAATGGCAAGTACAGTAGTCAATCACGAGAGTGTTATGGAAGAGTTCAAAAATGACACAGACAATTAGGCAAGTAAGCAGTCTTATTGACCAGAGCAGTGATATAGAGGGGAAGATAACACAGGTGAATGAAGCTGTGCAAAGTTACAAAAATGATGTGGAAACCACGTATGCTGAAATGGTGAAAGTAAAGAAAGACTTAGAAACAAGGGTGGAGGAAAAAAGCATTAAAAAGGTAGTGAAAAGAATAATTCAAAACAATCCAAAGTTAGTCAGAGATTCAGTAGATATAAACAAATCTATAGTAATCACTGGTATAGAAGAGGAAGAAGTAAAAAACAAGATCACAAGAGACAAAAAGGAGATGGCAAATGTAATGAGCTTACTGAAAGAAGTATCAGAGGAAATCTGTAGTAAAGACATAGAGGAACACAAAAGGTTAGGGAAATATGAGAAAAGCAAGACAAGACCTCTAAAGGTGACTTTCCAGAGTGTAAACACTGTGGAAGATATACTAAAAAATACAAAGAATCTTATGGAAAAAGAGGAGTTCAAAAATGTATGGATAAAAAGATGCCTAACACAAGAGGAACTGGAATTACTAAAAGAGAAAAGGGAGGAAGCAAAAACAAAAAATGAGGGAAGATCAGAAGAGGAGAAGAAGAATTTTTTTTACAAAGTAATAGGATTGCAGGTACGAAAGTGGTACACAAAGAGGATGGAATAAAAAGGAGGAAGGTAGTAGAACCATATCATGACAAGTATATAAACAAGATGATAAAGTTGATGTACTCAAATGTGGATGGAATGGTATCTAAATTACTAGAGATAAATGATTATGTCAGAGAAAATGAACCACAAATAATATGCCTAACTGAAACAAAATTAACACCAAGAATATCCAATGACATACTAAACTTAGAGGATTACAATATATGGAGAAGAGACAGAAATGTAAAAAAAGGAGGAGAAATTATAATATTAACTAAGAAAAATCTAAAGGTCGATGAAATAAAACTAGATATACCATCACAAGTAGAACTGATTGCAGTAGAGATCAACACATCTGAAGGTAAAGTAATTGTAGCCAATTTGTACATGCCACCCAGATCAAACACATGGGAAAGAGATGAATATGAGGACCTGGCAGAGAGTACAATTCAGAGTTTAAGATCATTACTACATAAAATGGAAGAGAAATCAGAAAGAATTATACTAACAGGGGATTTCAGTACAAATATAAATTGGAATACTCTAGATATAATTAGTTAAAAAAGCTGTTGGGATCAAAAGCTCCTGGATCTCGTACAAGAGTTCTTCCTAAGGCAACATGTGAGGGAAACCACCAGAAAAAGAGGACTTGATGTACCTTCAGTGCTAGATCTAATATTTACTAGGCAAGAAAATGATATTGACAGTTTAATATATCACCCTCCACTCGGCAAAAGCGATCATGCAGTACTAAATTATAACTTCAGGATAGCATATGACATAGTAAACAGCAATGACAGTTACAAAAAGAGCCTAAACTATAAAAAGGGAAATTATCAAGACCTAAAGAAGTGTTCCTTAGAAGTTGATTGGGAAAATGAGCTTAGAGGACAAGGTTTAAAGGCTGTATATAAAAAATTCTGTGAATTTTATGAAATTGGAGTGCAGAAGTACATCCCACAGCACAAAGAAGCAGATAAGAAAATACAGAAATGGTTCAATACAGAATGTAAAAAATCAAAAGAAAGAAGAGATTTGTTGTGGAATAGATACAAAAGACATAATAGTGAAAGGGCGTATAATAATTACAAACAGGCAAGAAACGATTATACAAGAATATGGAGGGAAGCCCAAAAACAGTTTGAGGAGGATATAATAAATAAGAGTAGTGATCAACCAAAGCTGTTTTACAGCTATATCAGAAGCAAAACCAAAGTAAAAGATATAATACAATCAATTTAGGACGAAGGAATCACTTATACACAAGAGAAAGATATTTGTGAAGCACTAAATAAGAATTTCCAATTAGTTTTTACAGAAGAAAAAATTTTTAAGAGGGACTATGTGGAACATGCATGTCCACACATACTACCAGATATACAAATAGCAGAAAAAGTCATACAGGAGGAGTTAAGTAGATTAGACAGAGGAAAAGCAAGTGGTCCTGATGAAATTTCATGTTGGGTACTACAAGAATGTGCAAAGGAGTTAAGTAAACCATTATTTTTAATTTTCAAGAAATCCTTGAGTCAAGGTAAACTACCTGATATTTGGGAAAAAAAAAAAAAAAAAATATTGTCCTCTTATTCAAGAAAGGAAATAGACAAAATCCACTCAGCTACCGACCAGTATCACTGACCAGTGTTGTAAGCAAGGTATTAGAAAAGCTTATAAGAAAAGCTTGGGTAAATCATCTAGAAGAACACAGTATGATAACAGAAAGACAGTTTGGTTTCAGAAAAGGAAAATCATGTGTTACTAATCTGTTGAGCTACTATGACAGAGTAACAAACACAATGCAGGAAAGGGAAGGATGGTGGACAGTATCTATTTAGATTTCAAGAAAGGTTTTGACACAGTACCACACCAAAGACTTTTATGGAAACTGTACCATCAAGGAGGAATTCGAGGCAAACTGTTTTGTTGGATGCAAGTCTTTCTCATAAAAAGAGAAATGAGAACAGTACTAAGAGAAAACTACTCATCATGGAAAGAAGTGACTAGTGGAGTACTGCAGGGTTCAGTGTTGGCACCAATCATGTTTTTAGTGTATATAAATGATATAAACAGTAACACTGGAAATGAGAGCTATCAGAATATGTTTGCAGATGATGCAAAAATACAAAGGAGAATTACTAACACACACTCTTGTAAAGAGCTACAAGAAGAATTAAATAAACTTCATGACTGGAGTAGTACATAGCAAATGGAATTCAATGTGGACAAGTGTCATGTAATCAAGTTTGGTAAAAGTGGAAAAAGACCTGATTGGGATTATAAGTTAGGAAATAAAACCCTATACACATCAGAAAGAGAGAAAGACCTAGGTGTGATTATCAATAACAGACTATCTCCGGCTGACCACATCAGTGAGAAGGTACGGAACATGTATACACTGCTTGCAAATATGAGAATAGCATTCACATACATAAATGAAGACATGCTAAGAAGGATAATAACATCATTCATTAGACCAACCCTGGAATATGCATCAGTAGTCTGGAGACCTCATCTCAAAAAGCACATAGACAAGATTGAAAAAGTTCAAAGGGCCGCTACAAGATGGATACCAAGCTTAACCCATCACGTCCCGAGGTTTTCCGCACCTCCGACATCCCCCAGTCCCGAGCCTTTTTGGAAAAATTTTTTTTTGGCTAAAACTTCCGCTTAGGTTGAGAAACGAAGGAAAATCACAAAGAAAGTGGTTCCCGCAGTCTAGAAGTGGTCCATTCAGGTGAGGTCCCCCTAGCCAGGTGTGGTGTTCTGTAATGGACGTGATATGCACTCACGTTTTCTATGGTAAGGAATATTGGGAGAAACAACACACAACACCTCTATATTTATTGAATTTGAACTAATAAACAATAACAGTAACAATATAATGGATTTCAGACACATATATATGAAAAATAAGCATTGTACCATCACGCGAGCATAGCGAGATTGGTCCGAGTCGTAACATGCTATATGCTAAGTGTCTTGTATCAGTCAACCTATCATTTTTTCTACTTGTATACTTCTGTTTCAATGACATTTTACCAGTTACAACTGTTTGTAAGTGTTTTCAGATGTTTTCATTCATTATGATGAGATGCAGCATACTGTAAGTCTAGCGCACATCTGCTAAGTAAGCGCACTCGCTATGACTCTTATTTCAACATACCAAATTATTTTATCACTTTCCAATTATTTTTCCCTTTACATAGAACCTTTCCTCCACCACTGTAAATGTTTTCAATTATTTTCATTCATTACGAGGGCATTTAGCGATATGCTAGCGCATATTCACGTAGCAACCACGATCTCAAACACTCGTGTTTCATCATCTACTTTATTTATTCACTCCAATTATACTTTCCCACTTACATTACACACGTTTACACCCCTATACTGCACTGTACATACTTACTGGCATTATTTATTCAAGTGAGCGTGAGAATATCGCATGAAAATACCCTCGCAATGAATGTTTCGACTAACATAATTATTCAAACACTTATATACTAATTCTTCACATATATTACACACTTTACCACTTGCTGACCTTTATTTTCACTAATACATGCCTTATTCATTCAACTGAGCGTCAGGAAATCGCATCTCTCTACACACGCTATGAATATTTGACTTAGAATATATTTCAGCACTTACAATAATCTGAACTTATATTATACCCGTAAGCATTTGCAATAATAATAATTATATAATTATGGGCCGTATTTATTGCACTGAGCGACAGAATATCGCATCATAAAACCCTCTCTATGAATGTTTCCACTTAGGGCATATTTATACACTTACATACAATTTTTGCACTTATGTTATACCCGTATGTACTTCATGCTAATATTTGGAGATCAACATGACTGATAATTTCACTGAGCGTCTGTCTGTCGCATTTATCTCATAATTTCTGAGTCCTTTCACAGTCACACCATATTAGAATTGCATCAACGTGTGATATTCACTGAAACATGGGTGAATACAGAGACCCACGTCACACTGCACGCACTCATAGCGGGTGTCCTTCCTCTGTGTCGTGAGTCTCACCTGGGAATTACTGCACACGTGACACCTGCGTTGGGGCCTAGGTCTGTTTGGCTGGGGAGGGATAGGAGTGGGGAAATGGCCCAGATATTCTCAGGGGAGTTTGTGCAATAGGGGCAGTGTGGGTGCGATGTTGGGGCCTTTCAACAGCATACCGTGCAAAGATTTCTCTTGTGAGCTCCCTCACAAACCATTCAAATGTTTCCTGAACCCCTGTTGTCATGGCGTGAAGGTGGTGGCAATTCAGAGCAGTGATATCTAGCAAGTGAAAGAACAGTTTCTTATACCATTTCATCGTGGTCCTGGCACACTCTACCGTCGATATCATGGAGTCTGACTGGTCCACGAGGCGCATGTTTATATTATAATCCATGACACACTCAGGTTTCCAAACACGACGCCTGTTCTCGCTACAGTAATCTACGGAATCAGTACGGTGCATCAAGGGGCGGTGAACCGTGGACAAGAGGCTTACTTCTCTATTGTGGTTCCACATAGTTGCAAGGTTGTTGTTGGTTTTGAAGAAGACAACCTCATTCCTTGCAAGTTTCTGCCCTACCTTGGCAATGTGACGCCGGTGCACCATCACGGTTCCACAGACTCCCGTTTCATGCGTGTGAAGATAACGAGCGAGAAGAGGGCTAGTGTACCAATTGTCCAGGCAGAGAACGTGACCACGATGAAAGTAGTCTTCTATCATCGTCTTTACCACTGCTCCCGACAGTCCAATACTTCGATCTTTTATTATGTCTGTCTGTGCACTGGTGTACAAGACTATGTCTCGCATGTATCCTGTCCTACAGTCGCACATAACAAAGATCTTGAACCCAAAACGGTGCCTTTTGCTGGGTATATACTGCCTAAATGAAATATTGCCTATCCACAACACGAGACTCTCGTCTATGACGAGGTCTCTATAGGGATAGAATGAGGAACGAAAGGTTTGCCTGAGGTGATCAAAGATCAACCTAATTCGCCTCATTTTATCAGGGTTGTTTGCATTTGCAGAATCATGAGCATCATAGAAATGGAGGCCACTTAGAATTTGTTGAAACCGATTACGGCTCATCACTTGACCAAATATTGGGGTAAACATAACAGGGTCCCTAGTCCAGTAAGCAGGAATTCTATTCTTTCGTATAATACCCATCAAAAGGACCAGGGCAAAAAATAAGAACATTTCTGGACGGAAGACAGGGTAATCATAGATGATAGAATGCCAACTCCTTGTTCCCAATCTTTCACTCCCTAGGCGCTGGGTGCTTGCAAACAGATTGGTTTGGTATACAATCTGCTCCACAAATGCCTCACTGAAAAACAGGTGGAAAAAATTCAACCTGGTGGAATTACGGTGAATTCCGGGAGCAATGCAACCAGATCGCCCCTGCTCAGTGAAGGGGTGAATGAGGGGAGAAAAATCACTCCCATTCTCCCAATTCCATGACACAAATCCCTCGTCCTCATCATCCCCATCACCGCCTTCGTCTGGGTGGGGAGGAGATCCTGGTTGGGGAGGTGGGGGAGAAGGAGTGTGGAGGGCTTCCCCACTGTCACTCCTCTTCCCTCTGCCTTTACCCTTTCCCTTTCCCTTACCCTTACGGCCTTGAGGAACATTAGGGGGCTGTGGGGATGAAATAGGGGAATATTGGGGAGCAGAAGACGTGCTGGGGAGTGGTTCCTCCCCACCTTCCCCCTCCATGACAACACCACGTGCTTTCTCACACACCCTAGCTCGACCACGTGTTAGGGGATATTGGGGAGCTTAAGACGTGCTTGGGAGTGGTTCCTCCCCACCTTCCCCCTCCCTTACAACCCCACGTGATAATGAACGCACCCACACTGGCCCACATGATCCACTACGCCGCCTCACACTACGTAGGGAGAGCAATGACTCACTCACATCACTCTCACTTTCCCTAATTCTCTCTGCACTTTCCCTTTCACTCCCCACTCCCTCCACTTGACTTCCTAACTCCCCAAACAAAATGCTAGGCCCATACCTGCTCATACAACGTGGTGTGCGCTCTGGGCCATGATGAGTTATCACCTCACGTCCATACCATGTGGCAGCACATCCCACGGCTCCGTCGTCGTCGTCGTCGTCGTCCTCGTCCTTGAATTCTGGTTCCAAATCACGCTGGGGATAGGGATAGGATGTTGCACGTGCCTCCTTTGCCTGCTGCCCCTCTCTAGCAGCAAGGTAAGTCATGTACTGGCGCTTCCTGGGAGACGGAACATCCTCGTCACTGCTGGTGGTTTCTTCCTCCTCTGGCTGCACATAATCCTTGTCCATATCCTCGTCATCCAGTGGGGAATCACTGTCGCCTGTAAAGGTGTCCAGGGAGACTTTAATTTTGCTGTCTGAGAAACGTCTCAGCCATGTCTGAGCAGGACCGTTGCTACCAGGTGAGTGGACGAGTGGTGGGCTAGCGCGGGTCGCGCAGGGTCGCCGAATGTCCCCTCATGGTGGCAGGTAGGGGAAGGTCATGCGAGGGAACGTACCGCAAATCAAGCGCGAAGTTTGAAAATTGTCGAAATTATGCCCAGTGCAATTGCACGACGTACCGGTACGTCGCCGGGACTGGCAAATGCAAATCGTTGCAACGTACCCATATGTCGATGGGACGGGGCAGATTAGGGGTCCTAAGCTCTGAAGAAAGACTAAATAAACTGAATCTACCAACACTACAGGAGAGAAGGAAAAGAGGTGACATGATAATGCTATATAAGTGCATATCAGGGAAGGAGAAAATAGACATAAATGATTACTTAAGATATGGAGAAGCATCAGCAAGAGGACACTGCAAAAAACTGCATAAGAAGAGAGGTGATAAAGACGTAAGGAAATTCAGTTTCCCAAACAGAGCAATTGATCAATGGAATGCACTACCGAATGAAATAGTGTGTGCCAAAACAATTCACAAATTTAAGGATATGTACGATAAATATGGTTTAAGACACAGGACAGTACGAGCTTGACTCATTCCTGTAAAGATACAATTAGGTAAGGTAGGTAAGAACACACACACACACACACACACACACACACACACAAATGCACACATACATACACATACTGTATAAATGCATGTATACATATATACGGAGAGAGAGAGAGAGAGAGAGAGAGAGAGAGAGACTGTGTAGTGTAATAGTGAGAGACAATAGCAAGCACACACACACACACACACACACACACACACACACACACACACACACACACACAAATGCATACATACAGGGGCAGACTGGGAGCCCAAAATGAACTGGGCAAACACCTAAAATCGGCCTATTAACCTAAGGCATCCCATCGACGTATGGGTACGTTGCAACATTTTGCATTTGCCAGTCCCGATGAAGTACTGGTACGTCGTGCAATTGCAAGGTCCCTAATTTGCACAATTTTCAATTTTTGCGCATGGTTTTTCATACGTATACACGTGACACCATCCTCTATTCCTCTACAAGATGCCAAGCAGGGACAATGCCTTACACGGCATAACCTCCCCCCCCATACGCCATTGTCTCAGCAATTCACCTGTTACAAGTGTCCTGGCCAATAAAGACATTCAGGGCCAGAGTGATTCCCCAATCGATGACAAAGTAGAGGACAAAGTTTACATAGCATTAAAGGAAGAAACAGTCAGAATTAATGATCAGGTAATGTGGCAAAAGGTCAGGTATGGTGATGAGTTAGTGAGTGAAACAACGCTTATAATGCCTATATTACTGTTTGAAAACCAACATACTCTCATACTACATATAAATTCATACCAAGTAAATAAATACTATTTATGAGTGGTGTGAAATAGTTACCCTCCCATAGAACTCGTTTTCTTTGGTGCCAGCCTGTTAGAAAACCCAGTCAGGTAAGGAGGTACTGCTACCTGGATCGAGTATTTTAAACCTCAGGTGAGTGATTTCTCTATGAAATTTCGATGTTTCTCACCAAAACTGGAGGTTTTAGCCAAAAAAAAAAAAAAAAAAAAAAAAAATCGAAAATACCTCGGGATTGGGGGGTGTCGGAGGTGCGAAATAGCTCAGGATGTGATGGGTTAATGTAGGCTGTGATTCTGGCGAGCGCAGAGAGCTCATACAGCTGTGGGTTCAGAGTCCTTTAAGTCCCCAAGAAAATTTTGAAATTCGGCCAATTACAGGGACATTCTGAGGCCATATAAAATGGATATTAGAACGAATTCTAAGGTCAGTATTAAGTACTTCATCCCATTGGCTTATGATTCGATCACTAAAATAGTCTCATTTTAATAATAGACAGTTAAAATGAAAATAAGAACAAGACACATCCAACACATATTTCGTTAGAGAGGATGGAGAGCGAAAGACTGACGAGGAGAGTGTATGTGAGTGAGATGGAGGGGGGAAAAGGAGGGGGAGACCGAGGATGAGTTGGAGGGATGAAGTGGAAAGGTATATGAGAGAGGGGTGTGTGAGCTGGGAGCAGGGCAGTGAAATGGGAGGGGACAGGGCGACATGGCGGCGATTTGTTTGTGGCCACCCCTTATGGGATTAAGGCGTTTGACAATAGACAGATAGACAGATGACTCAGAGGGAGAAACGGATGAAGCTGATGAACAGTCCTCGAAGAGCAAGGTAAAGATAAAAATTTTGAAAGTTTTGAGACAACACTGACTGAGAAGTCTGACTGTATCCACTTTATTCAAAAATAAGAATACCCTGGGTTTTGGAACTGTTACTTTTTTCAATCTCTGTAGGCATGAGGAATATAATAATTCAAAATTTTAAAAAATGCATTATTTGAATTTTTGCTTGATGTTATTTGAAGAATCACTGTTATATCTCTGTATCTGAACTGCTCACATTTGCCTTAAGAACTGCACTTTTTAATTAGAACTGCACATTAAAACACAACTTATACAAGGTCAAAAATACTCAAGTTATACACATATATAATTATATATATAGACAGATCGACATTCAGTAATTTTGAGTAAAAAGAATAAAGTTAAAATCTTATAACTGTGACCTTGATAAATCTACATGCATACATATAAAATTAAATGATTGACTGATCTTCCACGAGACTGAAATTATTAAGCAGTAATAACTCAATTACTTGATAGAAGATGATATACATTATGATATGAGCATGTATATGACGTGGTAATCTTTACTGAAGAAGGAGAATGTTATATATAATATGTAGTTATTCAAATAAATGAAATATACACATTTTTTCTATATTCAGTAATATACAAACACCAGTGCTGATACAGAAGGTAAATATGTAATAATGCAATGTAAAAAATATTGCTCCTTTACTAAAAGGGAAAATGTGTGATATATAGCGTATATTGTATAATTAATACAGCTAGGCAGTGCATTTTAGAGAAGCAGAATAATTTACACAAGTTGTTATGCTAGGTGTAAATAGGCTCGACTTCTCGTTCCTAAAACACCTAATGTGGAGCGGGGTCCTCTTTCGAGACTGGAGCTTAGTGCAATAAAGAGAGGCAGGACACAAAAACTCTAGGCAATAACCTTTACACGTATATTACCACAATCAGACACAGGACAAATCAGCAGATATTACAACATAATATATAGCAATATAAAACCCTTATCTAGGACATGTGTATCTCGCAGGATACTCGCTTATCTGATATTAATGCCAACCAATCAAACCTAGTGTATTCAGGGTACAGCGAATATAGGCGCGCGCGTGAGGCACAGGGAGTGAGTCTCACAAAGGGGGGGAGAAAAGGGGGAGGGGTGCAGGGAGTGACTTGTGACGGCTAGGAGGGAGTTATGGTAATACTGGAGAGAGGCAAGGATTAACAGTGAGGATTACACGTTTTCCAATAGCAAAGGGACTTTGGTAATTGATTCTATTCTTGGTTTACACTTACACTAGATACTGGGACGAGGGAATGTCGTACAGGATTTACGGGTAGCGGGAGTGGGGGAATATCACTAACACTTTCTCGTATTACTGCTTTAGAACTCACAGCAGTAGGGGTGTATTACTACGGATGAATTTCCAGACGGCACAGTCTTACTAAGTGTATATAAGGGACGTCACTCATAAATATAGTTCATCAGATCTTGGTTCACACACTCGTCCTTTATTCTCTCACTGTGATCTTACGTGCCCCGATATTCACTATATTAAGTCACTGCACGATACTACACTAGGCAAAGTCACACCTAACCTAAATCAGTTGCACTGTTTCTGGGCTGCATCACACGTATTCATTGTGGGGGCAGGGGTGGGAACACGCCGTCGGCAATCCTGCTGAGCTACGGGCACCGCCAAGGGGAGACGTGCCAGGAGGGCACGGGACAACTCGTAGGGGCGTCCTCTCGCGTCCTGGGCTACCCGTGGCTTCCGGGCTGGGCTCAGGGGTATGGTCCTCGGGACTGGGGCTGAATAGCTCCAGAAACCTCTAGTGTAAGTCTCAGCCGGAGGTGGGAGCCTTACGTCGTTGTGGGGGCGTATGGAGATCGCGCCCGGGTGTCCTGGGGAGGATCGGGAGAGACTGCAGACTGCGGTCTCCAGCGTCTAGGGGCGCCGACAAGGGAGGGCTGTGGCATCGGCTTACGCTGGTGCCCGTCAGGTGCGTCTGTTCCAGAGCCAGGCGTAGGGAGCGGAGGCCAGGGGAAGCTGTGAGGCCTGTTTGGGCCACTCTGGTACGGGAGGCCTGGGCTCTTGTCTCCTGCCGGGGTGACGTCTCGCTCCTTGCCTCCTTCCGTGTACCTTCGGAGCAACAGTGGGCCGTCTCACGAGGGCGGGAGCGACAATAGACCGTCTCTACCAGGGCACCTTCGGAGCAACAATAGGCCGTCTCACGAGGAGGGGAGCGACAATAGGCCGTCTCTACTGGGACACTTTCGGAGCGACAATAGGCCATCTCACGAGGGCGGGAGCAACAATAGGCCGTCTCTACCAGGACACTTTTGGAGCAACAATAGGCCGTCTCACGAGGAGGGGCGCCGTCTGGAGTGTCTAGAACAACTCCACCCCTAGCTGGTTCAACAATCCCACTCCGAGAAGGTAGTGTCCTACTCCCACGGCAGCGACGGCGTGGTGGCTGCATGACATAGGGGTGCACGGCCCGGGCTGACATATGCCGTTGTTGCCGGGGGTTGTTCCGACTGGTGGCGGCTACCCCGTGGGGTCCGTGTGGGGGTGTCGGCACATTCCCGGGCATACTGGGCTGTATCTTGCTTGCCCCGTTGTCAGGGGCACTATGGCATTCTTCTGTTTACATTTCAGGGGCACTGCTTTGTAAGTCACGCATTTTACCACTCTCCCCCTGTAAAAAGTCACGTCCTTGTGGCTGGAAGTGGAATGCTTGCGTGTTGTAGGTCGTGTACACGGGCTGGAGGTGTTGCAGCACGGTTTGCCAGGCGACGGTGTAGGGGTTTTCTTCTTGTTCCGGGTCGCAGGTGAGGAAGAGTGTGGAGGCGGTGGTGGTAGACTGGAGGAGGGTTAGCAGGTGGTGTGGCCTGCGGAGTCTGTGGTTCCTGCCAAGGGTAGGCGCCCATACAGCCCGCTTCACTCTCATCTTGCTTGGTGTGGCTGCCAGTGTGGTCGGAAGCTGAATGCTGGATACCGAGGGTAAGGGCTGGGTTTTGTGCAGTGGTAATGCGGCGTTGAGTCTCTGGGGAGTACATGTAGAGGGGATATGGGCCTGATGTAGCTTGATGGTGTGAAGTTGTGGGGAGGTGGGTGGTGTAGGAGAGTGTGTGTAATGGGCGGGCGGGAGTGAGAGGTGGCCCGAGCGGGTGGTGGTGGTCTTGAGGGTCGGGGTGGGAGGGGAAGTGGGCATATGGGGTGGGCGGGTTGTTTCGCGTGTTGTGGGCGCGGTGGGGCATGGTGTTGGTGGAGTGGGTGTATGCATGGTGGGTGGGGGAGGGGTGGTGGTAGTGGGTTGTGGTGAGGGTGTGGTGGCGTGGGCAAAAGATGTGGGAGTGGGCGTTGAGGAGGGGACAACAGAGAGAAGGGGTGAGGGTGAGCGAGGGGTGGTGGGGGAGGCGTCAGGTGAGGTGCTGGGGTTGGTGGCAGCCGGGGAGGTGGAGGTGGTAGGGGGGGTGGAGTGGGAGGGTGAGGAGGAAACGTAGCACTCATATGTGAATGTAGAGGGTGGTGCAGGGGCTGGAGGGGGCTGGGGCGGGGAAGGTGGCCGTGTGGAAAGGCCGCACGTGGCGATTGCGGAGGGTACGGGGAGTGCCGTGGTAGTCTATGACCACCTGGTATGGGTTGGGGACGCAGGTGATTGTGTGGGGCCCCGTGAAGCAGGGGGCGAGCTTGTGGGGAATGGGGAGTTGGGTGATGACAACTGTGTCACCCGGGTTGAAGGGGTTGGAGGCTGTGTTGGGTCCAAGGTCCAGATTCTTTTGTAGGTGGTGCATCCACCCTTTTAGCAGGTGTAGCGGGTCTGTAGTGGAAGTGGAAGCTGGCGGCTGCAGGTGGTGGAGTAGGGGTAGTAGGAGGGGAGTTTCCCCAAAGATTCTCTGATGGGGGGAAACCTCTTGTTCTCGGGGGCATGAATTCATGCCCCACTGGACAATTTTCACATGCGCCAGCCAATCGTCGTTCTTTGTAGCCTCAATTTGGGTGCGCAGCTGATTGATCAGGGTACGATGGCTACGTTCACATACGGCGTTCCCTTGAGGCCAGTATGGTGAGGAGTGGGAGATCTTGTATCCGAAAATTCTGGCTAGCTCCTCCCAGACTTTTCCGAAGAACCCGGGGGCATTATTGGAATGGATGGCTTGTGGGATGCCAAAGTAAAGGAACACATATTGGAGAAGGGCATCGGTGACAGCCGGGCAGGCTACTACGAATTTTGAATACGTGTTTACAAAAGTGATCACGTATTTATATCCAGATTTGGGGGGAAGGGGGCCTACTATGTCAATCGCCAGGAGTTGCCAGGGCTTGTGGGTGGTGATATGGCCCGATGGTCCGGCGGTCCGGGTGATATCTTTCCCAAGCGCGCAGGCGCGGCAAGTCTGGATAATTTCCTTGGCGAGGGTGGAGGGATTTGGGGCCCAGTAAATGTCGTTGAACACCTGTAATAATTTTTTGGTGCCCAAGTGGATGCCATTGTGGGCATGGAGGTGCCGCAGGGTGTCACGTGCCGCATCGGGGGTCAAGAGGATATGCCCAGACAGGGTTAGGAGGTGGTCGCCCTGTCAGCATAGCTTAGGGAATAGGTGGGCAGGGATCCAGGGGGGCTGTTCCTTGTGGTGCCAGAGTTGTAAGAGGTCCAGGTCTGGCTGTACCGCGTGGATGGGGAGGCAGGAGAGGGCATCTGCATTGGTGTGGAGCTTTCTGGGCCTGTATGTCACGCCACCTGAGGAGTTGGGCGTTATGGGAGTCCGACTGGTGTAACCACTGGAGTGATTGATGGTCAGTGATTATCGTGACTTGGGTCCCGGAAAGATAAGCCCTAAAATATTGGAGGGCCCAGATTATGCCGAGGCATTCTCGCTTGGTGGCGGCATAATTCTTTTCAGCCGGATTCAGAGTGAGATTGGTGCAGGCAATGATGTGTTCTCTGCCGGCCTGTACCTGAGCTAGGATGGCGCCTATCGTGGTAAGGGACACATCGGTGTAGAGGCGAAAAGGGAGGACATAGTCGGGGAAGGCTACGATGGGGGCAGAGACGAGCTTGTCTTTTAGCTGTTGAAAAGCAGCTCGCCGGTCTTCAGTCCAGAGAAAAGGTTCCCCTTTATGTGTCAAATCGTGAAGAGGCTTGGCAATCCGCGCGAATCCCTTCATGAAGCGACGGCAATAGGACGTGAGTCCCAGGAAGGCGCGGACGCCGTGGACATCCTGCAGTGGAGGTATGTCCGCTATAGCACGGAGCTTGTCGGGATCTGGGGAAATTCCTGCTTGGGAAATGGTATGTCCCAGGAACGAGACGGTTCTAGCAGCTAGGACACATTTAGAAGGATGTAGCTTGAGGCCTGCCTGGCGAATTCTGGTGAAAACTTGACTGAGGCGCTGCAAGTGGTCGGCCCATGTCTGGCTAAAAACAATGACGTCGTCAAGATAAGCTAAACATATTTCCCAAGTGAGGCCACTCAAGACAGATTCCATTAGTCTGGAGAAAGTGGCAGGGGCGTTGCAGAGGCTGAATGGCAGAACATTAAATTTATCATGTTTGCCATTACTAGTGGAAAAGGCCGTCTTGCCTCGATGGTCCGGATGGACGGGGACCTGCCAGTATCCAGACTGGAGGTCGAAGGTAGAAAACCAAGACGCCCCGTAGAGCGAGTCTAGGGAATCGTCAATGCAGGGGAGGGGGGTGGCATCTTTAACCCCTTAACCGCGGGGCGTCACTTTCGTGATGCTTGGCTACAATGGATCATACCGCGCGGCGTCACTTTCGTGATGCTTGGCTACAATGGATCATACCACGCGGAGTCACTTTTGTGATTCTGTGTTATTTTGAATTATCCCGGGCTCTCAAGTGGTGGCTTGTATCATCTATCAGTAATGCCAATGTCGAACACTAGTCAGCACTCCAAATCTCATCTGTACTCCCATCCATTGTTGACATTTTAGCGATTTTACCCCCTTCGTGACTCCCCTCCCTACCTGCCCTCCATTACCCTGTCCTCTCACCTCCCACGCCGCGCTGCGCTAAGCAAATTTCCCCTGGATTTTTCCACAGATTTCATCCATTGAAATAAGCCCTATGCCCTATACTTATACAAAATAATATATACCAAAAAAAAATAAGGTAAGTGATAGTGTTATACACCAGGAATTGGCTGATAATCACCTGACAACACCTCACATGCATTCATTCGCTACATTACCATGGTAATTTCCCCTTTGAATTATGCCTTGTAATCGATGTCTGTAATAAAAATATATATCAGAAAGGATGGGAGAAGCCTAAGTGACATTTACATTCACCTGGAACTACCTATTCCTTTATGTATTGCCAAGATTTTCTACCTATAAAAAATTAGCATGTAAGTTAGCAGCAGTCAGCCTCAGTGTCATTGTCAACCCTTGCCTTCTCAGATAAGCCGCGGCATTTAGTTCCTTGTCCTCCGGTGTGGATAAACCATGTCGCACTCGCGCCCCGCCATTTCTGCCGCTTCTGCACCCGTTGCAAAGGGCCCCGTGACCTCTACCGCCAAGAAAAGTAGTGAGGGAAGCAGGAAAGGACTTAGTGACTCTGCAGTGGCATGTGAACTAGCAGAATTATCCATGGTGATGATGGACAGTGATTTTGACGATTCGGGTGAATTGTGTGATGAGCCGGGTGAGATAATCGTGCCAAAAAGTGCTAGTACGAGTGCTTCAATGTCGGAAGTAGTCTCTAGCTCCAAGGGAAAGGAGCCGTTAGTGCAGCAAGGCAAGGAATTTGGGAAGGGAGTGAAAAGGCGGCATGTTAGCCCCAGAACAACGCCCCCGCGTGACCCAGCCCACCATGAGTCCCGAGCTGATTCACCTCCCCGTTCCCCAAGCCCCACTTCACTCATTTCTTCCTCATCGTCGGCTGAGTTATCTCCGGAGTCTTCGTCGTCGGAGTCACCACCAGCATCAACAGTGAAGGCAGGCCGTAGAGGAAGAGGTAAATCCAGGACTTGTAAAAGTAGAGTTGGTAGTAGGGTAAGGGCTGCTAGTGCTGTACGGCAACCCAGGGTCAGTGCAAGTGACCTTGAAACTGATAAATCTGCCTCACAGCCACCCACCACAACCACCCACCCTACACCATCACGACAGGGAATCCTGGACGCCTTCGTGTAGACGGAAGGGTCCGATTTTGTGCCTGAATATTTAGTGTTTGATGAGAGCTCCTCAGGAGTTCAGCCTGCCTTCACTATTGACGATAATGCTGAGTGTGTGGACTACCTTTTGGCCTTCCTAGATGACGAAGTCATGCAGCACATATGTGATGAGACTAACAGGTATGAATCACAACGTGCTGCAAGTGGTACAGGTGCAGCCAAGATGCAACAGCGGTCCACGCTGGGAGTGCAGGAGCTGTATGTGTTCTTTGCCCTCATGCTTCTCATGCCACACTCCAAGAAGCATGAGTTGGAAGAATACTGGTCCATGGACCCCTTACTACCCTCACCCACCTTCAATAAGTACATGGCCAGAGATCGCCTCCGGAACATCATGGGAAACCTGCACTTTGCCGACAACGATGTACCTTCCCAAACTGACCCACTCTGGAAGATCCGGGAGATTCTGAGCAGAATGAAGGATAAGTTTATGTTATTCTTCCACCCCTTTCAGAAGGTTGTCATTTACGAATCCTTGGTTTTGTTCAGAGGACGTCTTCGGTTTGTTCAGTACATTCCAAGCAAATGCCATCGCTTTGAAATTAAGTTCTTTGTACTGTGTGACTGTAAGATGGGGTACATCCTTGACTTCGTCATTTATTCAGCCAGCATTGTCGATCTGGATAAAACACACCCCCTTGGCTTCTCAGGCTGTGTAGTGAAAGTGATCCTTAAAAAATATTTTGGTGGGAATCATGTGCTGTATACAGACAACTACTATACAGCACCGAAACTTGCCAAATACCTTTTTGAGCACGGCATTGGCTCCTGCGGCACTGTCAAAAGTAATCGTGCCCACTTCCCTAAATTCACAGAGGCAGGAACCTCGCAGCGAGGAGACATGCACCTACGCAAGTCTGAGAAGATGCTGGCAATACGGTGGCATGACAAGAGGGTCGTGCACATGCTCACCACTGTACATAAGGGGGAGATGACAGACAGTGGGAAGGTCGACCGTAGGACAGGCGAACCTCTGATGAAACCTGATGCTGTGTTGGACTACAATATCAATATGTGGCTGGTGGACAAGTCTGACATGATGATTGGTGAGATCGACTGCCTCAGGAAGAATACTAGGTGGTACAAGAAAGTTTTTCTGCATCTCATAGATATGGCGATGCTGAACGCCTTCATCCTGTACAAGATGAAGGTCAAGCCACCCAAGTCCTTCTCCCTGAGGTTGTTTGCCAGGACTTGTGTCCAGCAGCTGCTGGAAAGATATGGTAGGGTGACAGAAGCAACTCCAAGGCGCCATCCAGTAACACTTCCCGACCGACTTGAGCAGAGGGCGTATATGGATCGGCACAGACTGGAGCTAATGCCTGCCACAGGGAAAAGGAAGGCTGCGATTTACAGGTGTCAGGTGTGTGCACAAACCACCTGCTGCACACCTGAGCACAAACGCACCTCTTGGCAGTGCGCTGAGTGCCAGGTTCCCCTCTGTGTTACCTACTTCTTTGATTACCACAGCCAGAAGCAGTTCTAACAGTGCAAGTGTGAAAGGAGAATAATGTGTAAATAATGTGTAAATAATGTGTAAATAGCATGTGAAAGCAATGGATGTTCAGTACATATGACTGAACAGTGTATTATAGTTTTATCTTACTGAAAGTGACAGTGAATAACATAGTGTAATTAAAAAAGAAGGGTAAATATTGAAAATAGAATAGAAAATGTAAATAGTAATGTAAGTAATTAGTAATATAAGAATATGAGTACAAATACTTTATGTTATAACAGTGAAAGTGAATCCGTGGCTCTCTACGTATTTTACTGAATAAAAAATTGCATGACTTCAGTGACAATAAACTAATACTACTGAAGGAAACTTATGGAGAAAGACTCCAGATATATATAAATGTGATATAGTAATAGAAATATAAAGTGTGAGGGGTTTTATGAATAATAAATGACAGAGTACCAAGAGCGAACTAGCGCAAGTGTGACGATCAGACGCGCTCGTAATTTCCATTGCTTTCACAGTGTTTTTTTTTTTGGTGTATGGATCCCAAACTACTTGAAAATCATAGTGTTTATAGTGTTAATATCTGGCTGTGGTAATCATATTACGGGTTGTCGGGAAGAGTAAAGTGGAGACTTCATTACCCAACTTCAGAGGTCTCCACAAGTCCTACGGTAACCGACGAAGGCTCAACAAACATTCCAGGAGAAAGCTGAAGGTATGTGCCATAGGCATATTTAATTTTAATATTCTAGGACTAATAACTGATTTTTGGCAAATATTTTTTGAGAGTCTGTCGGAGCCCGAATAACCCCGCGGGACATGCAAAACATTGGTAAACATGCCCGCGGTGTAGGGGTTAATGGTGACGTCGTTCACGCGGCGGTAGTCGATGCAAAATCGCATCGTGCCATCTTTCTTTTTTACTAGAACGACGGGGGAGGACCATGGACTGGCATAGGTGGAAATAACACCTGCCTCTATCATTTCGCGCACCTGGCGGTCCTCCTCTTCTCTCTGTCGGGGGTTCTTACGTCGGGATGGTTGTCGTATAGGTGGGCCTGTCGTATGAATTTCATGCGACAGGTACGTGGTATGCCCTATATCTGCTGGTCCTGTTGCAAACAAATCCTGGAAATCCAGGAGGCGGCGGCGTAGGGTGTCTGACTGCTGGTCGAAGAGATGGTCAGGGATGGGGGGTAGAGGGGTGGGGAGATGGGAGGAGGATGGGGCACAGGGCTCGGCTTCCTCCATCTCTCTGATGATAAGCCCCTTGGAGAGGCTGAGAGGGGACGGGGCGAGATTGGCGATGCAGATGGTGGCGTGGTGGGGTGGGAGGAAGGTGGGGGACACAAGGCAGGCAGAAAGGGCTCCGGAGGGGAGGAGGGGGGAGA
Organism: Coenobita brevimanus; assembly: GCF_032717465.1. Classification (NCBI taxonomy): domain Eukaryota; kingdom Metazoa; phylum Arthropoda; class Malacostraca; order Decapoda; family Coenobitidae; genus Coenobita; species Coenobita brevimanus. The sequence goes on from NC_136981.1 coordinate 18,052,679, forward strand.
ACAAAACGGAGAGACCTGAGGGCCTGTTAAGGGGCACCCAAGCCTCATGGTGGGAGGGGATGGTAACAGCGGCGGAGACGGTGGGGGGGAAAGAAGGAGCAGGAATGGGGTGAAAAGGCACAGGAGGGGGAGGGGAAGGGGGGGAAGGGGGGCACTGGGAGGAGGAAGGGGGCGAATCCTCTGGCCAGGGCCGCGGCGTGAATATGCAAACGGCCGGGGTGGAATGGGGTGGGGGGCAGAACTGAAGTTGTCGGTGGCGACAGTCGATCGTAGCTCCGAGTTTTTGGAGCAAGTCCAGTCCTAAATACCCGTCATAACTCCGGCAGGAGGAATAAAAAATGATGAATGGATGTTGGGTGGACACCGGCTGGTGGGTGTCGACCTATAGGACCCGAGTTTCCCCACGGATGGGCAGGGGGCCATCCCACGCGTCCACAAGGTGAATGCAAGTAGGGCGGAGTGGGTCAAACCGCGATCTGTAGCGGGAGAAATAGTGGCTGTAAAGGCAGGACCTGGCCGCTCCCGTATCGAGTAGCAGTCTGGCCTTCACGCCGTTTATTTTCATCTTGAGGTATACTGGGGGGCGATACTTAGGGGTAATGGTCCCCGCCACCGTGGGTTGGTGCGGGGGCGGGCCTAAAAATCCAGCTGGCTAGGGCTTTCATTCTCTTGTTCCTGCTCCAGTTCTCCTGAATGGGGCTCGTCCATGGGCATCAGCTCGTCCCCTGGGGCCTCGCCCTCTAAGGCGGACACTTTACGTGAACCCGGGGCTGTGATTCCTCGGCGAGCAGCTTTAAGCTGGTCCAGTATGTCATAAAGGGGGCAGTGGGAGTTGCAGGCTGTGAATTCCCATGGGTTGACAAGAATTAGGTTCATGTTTTCTCGCAGGGCAGGGCGCCGACGGGAGGGGTGTGCCCTGGGCGGGCTAGGAGCCGGGGTCGGGCTGGTGTGAGGCAGAGGTGGACGTGGTGTGGCTGGGGGAGCTGGGGGTCGGGTGGGGAATTTCTTAACAACATTGATTTGCTATGGAGAAGGGCAGGCGGTCAGGAGGCGCCATATCAGCTGTATAACTCTATTCACGTCTCCTGTTGGGTCATGGATAGTGAAGTATTGCTTAACAACACTCGAGAGCACTCTGAGCAGAGTGTTAAATGTATGCTGATCCCGGGTTTCCTCATCTGCCTTCGGGTAGGCAGCAGTAACCAGGCGTCTTGCCTGGATCAGGGTATTATCTAAATCCCCGTCGAATGAAAAACTATCCAATTGGGATAGAGCCACCACTTTCCCTAATCATGGGGTGATGGCTTGTACAGTGAACTTTGTAAAGTTCTGCCAGGTGAGTTCTGGGACGATTTTTGGTGTTATGTTCGCCGCCGCTTTACCCAATAGTGGTAGTGTGACTGCAATTTTCTGTTGGTCATTTTCAAAGCCAATATCCAGTAAGGGTTTAATTATTGCCAGATATGTGTGTGTATATCATACTGGTCGGGGTCAAATTTGGGTAACTGAACATTCGGTTTAGTTGCTATTTTGCCAAATATTCCTGATTACTTCTCTTTTACGCCCGGGTCAAGAACCACCGCTGGCCGCCAGTGTAATGCTAGGTGTAAATAGGCTCGACTTCTCATTCCTAAAACACCTAACGTGGAGCTGGGTCCTCTTTCGAGACTGAAGCTTAGTGCAATAAAGAGAGGCAGGACACAAAAACTCTAGGCAATAACCTTTACACGTATATTACCACAATCAGACACAGGACAAATCAGCAGATATTACAACATAATATATAGCAATATAAAACCCTTATCTAAGACATGTGTATCTCACAGGATACTTATTTATCTGATATTAATGCCAACCAATCAAACCTAGTGTATTCAGGGTACAGTGAATATAGGCGTGCGCGTGAGGCACAGGGAGTGAGTCTCACAAAGGGGGGGAGAAAAGGGGGGGTGCGGGGAGTGACTTGTGATGGCTAGGAGGGAGTTATGGTGATACTGGAGAGAGGCAAGGATTAACAATGAGGATTACACGTTTTCCAATAGCAAAGGGACTTTGGTAATTGACCCTATTCTTGGTTTACACTTACACTAGATAATGGGACAAGGGAATGTCGTACAGAATTTACGGGTAGCGGGAGTGGGGGAATATCACTAACACTTTCTCGTATTACTGCTTTAGAGCTCACAGCAGTAGGGGTGTATTTCTAAGGAGGAATTTCCAGGCGGCACAGTCTTACTAATTGCATATAAGGGACGTCACTCATAAATATAGTTCATCAGATCTTGGTTCGCACACTCGTCCTTTATTTTCTCACTGTGATCTTACTTGCCCTGATATTCACTATATTAAGTCACTGCACGATACTACACTAGGCAAAGTCACACTTAACCTAAATCACTTGCACTGTTTCTGGGCAGCATCACACGTATTCACCGTGGCGGCAGGGGCGGGAACACGCCGTCGGCAATCCTGCCGGGCTAGGGGTACCGCCAAGGGGAGACGTGCCAAGAGGGCACGGGACAACTCGTAGGGGCGTCTTCTCGCGTCCTGGGCTACCCGTGGCTTCCGGGCGGGCTCAGGGGTATGGCCCTTGGGACTGGGGCCAAATAGCTCCAGGAACCTCTGGTGTAAGTCTCGGCCGGAGGTGGGAGCCTTACGTCGTTGTGGGGGCGTATGGAGATCGCGCCAGGGTGTCCTGGGGAGGATCAGGAGAGACTGCGGACTGCGTCTCCAGCATCTAGGGGCACCGACAGGGGAGGGCTGCGGCATCGGCTTACGCTGGGGCCCGTCAGGTGCGTCTGCTCCAGAGCCAGGCGTAGGGAGTGGAGGCCCAGACGAGGCTGTGAGGCCTGTCTGTGCCACTCTGGTATGGGAGGCCTGGGCTCTTATCTCCTGCCGGGTGATGTCTCGCTCCTTGCCTCCTTCTGTGCACCTTCGGAGCAACAGTGGGCCGTCTCACGAGGGCGGGAGCGACAATAGGCCATCTTTACCATGGCACCTTCTGAGCGACAATAGGCTGTCTCACGAGGAGGGGAGCGACAATAGGCCATCTCTACCAGGGCACCTTTGGAGCGACAATAGGGCATCTCTACCAGGACACTTTCGGAGCGACAGTAGGGCGTCTCTACCAGGACACTTTTGGAGCGACAATAAGCCGTCTCTACCGGGGCACCTTCGGAGCGACAATAGGCCGTCTCTACCGGGGCACCTTCTGAGCGACAATAGGCCGTCTCACGAGGAGGGGAGCGACAATAGGCTGTCTCACAAGGAGGGGAGCGACAATAGGCCGTCTCACGAGGAGGGGAGCGACAATAGGCCGTCTCACGAGGAGGGGAGCGACAATAGGCCGTCTCACGAGGAGGGGAGCAACAATAGGCCGTCTCACGAGGAGGGGAGCGACAATAGGCCGTCTCACGAGGAGGGGAGCGACAATAGGCCGTCTCTACCAGGGCACCTTCGGAGCAACAATAGGGCATCTCTACCAGGACACTTTCGGAGCGACAATAGGCCGTCTCACGAGGAGGGGAGCGACAATAGGCCGTCTCTACTGGGGCACCTTTGGAGCGACAATAGGCCGTCTCATGAGGAGGGGAGCGACAATAGGCCGTCTCTATCGGGGCACCATCAGAGCGTCAATAGGCCGTCTCTACCGGGGCACCTTCGGAGCGACAATAGGCCGTCTCACGAGGAGGGCAGCGACAATAGGCCGTCTCTACCGGGGCACCTTCGGAGTGACAATAGGTCGTCTCACGAGGAGGGGAGCGACAATAGGCCGTCTCTACCGGGACACTTTCGGAGTGACAATAGGCCGTCTCACGAGGGCGGAAGCGACAATAGGCCATCTCTACCAGGACACTTTCGGAGCGACAATAGGCCGTCTCACAAAGAGGGGCACCGTCTGGAGTGTCTAGAACAACTCCACCCCTAGGTGGTTTAATAATTCCACTCCGTGAAGGTAGTGTCCTTCTCCCACGATGGCGACGGCGTGGTGGCTGCATGACATAGGGGCGCACAGCCTGGGCTGACATATGCCATTGTTGCCGGGGGTTGTTCCGACCGGTGGTGGCTACCCCGTGGGATCCGTGTGGGGGTGTTGGCACTATCCCAGGCATACTGGGCTGTATCTTGCTTGCCCCGTTGTTTGGGGGCACTATGATATTCTTCTGTTTCCATTTCGGGGGCACTGCTTTGTAAGTCACGCATTTTACAAGTAATAATATTAGAATAGTAATATGTAATGTTCCTGTATAAAGCAGCACACCCTTTTTACAGATATACTAGTTATTCAAATAACCAAAAAAATAATGTCCCCATGGAAAGTAGTTATGGTAGGTTAGCAAGTTCAAAATTTAAACTTTTTAAATATTTTATATATATATATATATATATATATATATATATATATATATATATTGTTACATAGCCTATGATTTCATCATCCTTTGTGTAATTTTAACACACAGTATGCTGCATGTTTGATCACAAGCGTGTTCTGCCTCAGTCCCCCCCTTCTACCGTTATAGTAGAGTAAGTCGTCCTTTCTGTTGTTCAGAGCAGGATTGTCAGCTCTTTGTCCCCTATGGCTTCATTTGCGCGTCGTTCTTACAAGTTGTATCAAGCTATGCCGGCCCCTATTTAATGAGCTCAGTCTCTGCATTGTTGCCACTTAGATCTACTCCTCATTTTGTTCACATCTCTGTCCTAGCCTGTACAGTTGTTATTGTGAGTGCTCAGGAAGTCTCCAGCCATCTAGCAGCTGTGTGTAATTTGAGTATAACTGTTGTTGCATTTTTTCTTGTACTGTGTAGCATAAGGTTAATTCTTAGACCTAGCAAGCTTTTTGTAATTTATATCAAGGTTCTTATTGTTAGCCATTGTTCATAATAGTTTGTATCTGTAATAATTAATCTTGCATTAACTGAGCATTACCCAGTGTATTTTCATTTTCTCAGGGCTAACTTAGATAAATTTACTCATGCTAATTTTGTTTTAATACAGGCTATTGCAGTTAACCATATATTTAACCTGTTTTTTGCCATTACATTATCCTTATGAGTCATGAATGTTTTGTTGTTAGTTTGAGCATTAAACTTTAACTTGTAATTTTACCTAACTCTTTTGTTTTGAACCTGGAACTTTACGGGACAGTAGTGATTTTTAGTATTCTCACTTAAAGTGTACATTATCTTTCTCTGTTCCGTAACATAAATTTGGCGACCTCTTATCAGGATATTCAGGATATTATCATAAGGATATTGCTTGATATTTTGTGACTGTTACTTATTCATGATGTCTACTATTACTACACTTGATGAAGCCAAAGATTTTTTGTCAAATGTGCAAACAGTGTGTGATGTAGAAAACAGAACAAAGAATGAACTTAAGCTTGTTGCTCAACAATTGGGAATTGCTGTTCGCTCTCATCATTCTAAAGATCAAATTGTTGACATGATTAATGAAAGCTTGTTTAATGTAACTCCTCCAAATGAGCAAACGCAGATTGAATTAGCTAAGTTACAGCTAGCCCTGCAGGAGGCACGTGCTAAGGAGGCGGAGTCTCGTTCTAAGGAGGCTGAGGCACAAGTTGAACTTGCTAGGATTCAGGCAGACCATGAGTATCGCATGAAACAATGTGGAACTGGATCATCTAGCTCTGATGATTTTGATGTGGCTAAAAATGTTAAACTTGTCCCTCCTTTTAATGAATCTGATTTAACAAAGTATTTTCAGTTGTTTGAGAGGGTAGCTACAGGTTTTAATTGGCCTAAGGAGTATTGGCCAGTACTCCTTCAAACTGTTCTCACCGGTAAAGCTCAAGTAACTTATGCATCTTTGCCTCAGGATCAATCTGAAAATTATGATGTAGTTAAGAGCTTGATTCTTAAGGCCTATGAGCTTGTCCCTGAAGCTGATAGAGTAAAATTTAGGACAACTTATAAGGAAGATAAGCAATCCCATGTTGAGTATGCAAAAATCAAAGAAGATCTGTTAGAGCAGTGGTTAAATTCTAAGAATGTGGATTCTGATTTTGGTAAATTTAAGCAGATGATTTTGCTGGAGGACTTCGAGAGGTGTATTAGTAAAGATGTAAGCCTATATCTTGATGAGAGAAGAATAGATAATTTGTCTGATGCTGCAGTTTTAGCTGATGAATATATTCTCACTCACAAGAGATATTCTAGAGAAAAAGGGAAAGTACGTTGCCTCTACTCAGAGTACAGGTAACAGGAAAGAGAATAAAGATGATGTTTCTCAGGAAGTAAATGCCAGCTTCACCTCTAGATTTCAGAAAAGTAAATGTACTTATTGTAGTAAGCTTGGTCATACTACGGGGAAATGTTTCAGGAGACAGCGTGATGAGAACAAAAAGGAGTCTTTAAATATTCAGTCAATTGGTCTAGTGTCCACCCTTGAGAGTTCCCATAATTCTTTAACAGAGTTAACTGAACCTGCTTTGAGGGGTAAATTAAATTCTCATGATGGAGCTCCTCTTTTGAGCAGTAACGTGGGTGACACTCTCAAGAGTTCATGTGCTAATTTCCTGTCTGATGGTTTTGTCAGTCCTCTGGACAGTAATGACAGGAAATCAGTTAAAATATATCGTGATACAGGTGCTTGCCAATCCCTTATGCTGACCAGTGTTCTAGGCTCTAATGTTAATTCCTCTGATGAAACTGTAATCTTACAAGGTGTAGGGAATAATTAATTCTCTCTCCCTCTGTGCAGAGTGAATTTAGAGTCTGGTGTTGTTAATGGTTCCGTTATGGTTGGGTTGGTTGAGACACTCCCAATGTCAGGTGTAACTTTCTTACTTGGAAATTATATTGGTGGAAGTCAAGTGTGTCCAGCTCCTCAGTTGTCTGGTGAGCCAGTGGCTGCGACCCAGGATTGTGATGTCCCTGATGTGTTCCCTGCATGTGCTGTCACTAGGGCTAAGTCTAAAGTTACTGGTGATTTAGAGGATAATGATGATGATGATGTTATCCTAGCTGACACTTTTCTTGCTAATTTGGACCACTCATCAGATGAGGCAGTACAGCGTAGTGTTGATAATTTGTCTCGTCAAGAGTTGGTTGAGTTGCAGGTTGCTGACCCTGAGTTGAAAGGTCTTGCTAACTCTGCTTGCAGTGAGGAAGAGTCAACTGGTGCTTCTACTTGTTATTATATAAAGTCAGGAGTACTCATGAGGAAGTGGAGACCCCCAACAGCATCAGCTGACTGTGAATGGGAGGTTGAACATCAAGTTGTCATCCCTCGTGTTTGTAGGCAGGATATCATTAGAGTGGCTCATGATTCCAGTTTGGCAGGACACCTTGGAGTGAGGAAGACTGTGGCACGCATTTTGAAACACTTCTACTGGCCAGGTATCTTCAGGGATGTTTCCCTGTATTGTAAGTCTTGTCACACCTGTCAAGTTGTGGGGAAGTGTAATCAGACAGAAAAGGTTGCACCTCTAGTTCCCATTCCTCCTTTTGAGGCGCCTTTCACCCGTGTGTTGGTGGATATTGTGGGCCCTCTTCCTAAGACTTCTTCAGGATTTTCTTATGTGTTGACCCTGATTGATATGGCTACTCGTTATCCTGAAGCCATTCCACTTAGAAATATCTCAGCAAAGAACGTGGTTAAGGAAATGCTAGGGTTCTTCACAAAGTTTGGTCTGCCCAAGAAGGTACAGTCAGACCGGGGAAGTAATTTCATGTCAAACGTTTTCAAGCAGTCTCTGAAAGAGTTGGGCATCACCCAGATCATGTCTTCAGCTTACCATCCCCAAACCCAAGGAGCGTTGGAGAGATATCATCAAACACTCAAATCGATGCTCAAGAAATACTGTTTGGAACATAAGAAAGACTAGGATAAAGGTCTTCCATTTGTTGTTTTTGCTGCAAGAGAATCTCCAAATGAATCACTGGGCTTCTCACCTTTTGAACTACTGTTTGGCCATGAAGTAAGAGGACCCCTTAAGTTACTCAAGGAATGCTGGCTGTCGGAGGAAGATAACGTCAACCTGCTGGAGTATGTGATGAAGTTCAAAGAACGGCTGTCCACTGCTTTACAGCTGGTGAGAGAGAATTTAGGAGCTGCTCAGGAGAAGACGAAGACTTGGTATGATAAGAAGTCCAGGTTACGCCACTTTCAGCCAGGAGATCAGGTTTTGATTCTGCTACCAGTGCATGGGCAACCTCTTCAAGCCAAGTTTAGTGGTCCTTATTTCGTGGAGAAAAAACTCAGTGATGTCAACTATGTCATAGCCACACCAGATCGTAGAAAGAACAAGCAACTTTGTCACATCAACATGCTAAATTTATATCACAGGCGGGACGAAAATAATCCAGTCTGCACTGTAGCTGTTCCACCCGAGTCTGCAAGTGAAGCTCTCCCATGCAGTATGAGCCTGAGTGATAGTTTGGGGAAGAATCCTGATATCATGAATGATCTCCAGACTAAGCTTTCTCATCTACCTCCCGAGGAAAGGCAGGAGTTTTCGGCATTACTGCAGGAGTACCCGCAAGTGTTCCGTGTCACTCCAGGAAGAACCACTGTGTTGATGCATGATGTCGATGTTGGTGACGCAAAGCCAATTAAACTGCCTCCTTACCGTGTGAACGCAGTGAAAGTTCTTTTCATCCAGAAGGAACTTGGCTACTTGTTGGACCACAAGATGATTGAGCCTGTCAGAGCGAGTGGAGTTCTCCTGTCACTTTAGTCCCTAAGCCAGGTGGGTCACAGCGGCTTTGCATTGACTACAGACGTGTTAATCAGATAACCAAAACAGACACTTACCCTCTCCCTCGTGTGGAAGATTGCATAGACAAGATCGGAAAGGCTAGGTACATAAGTAAGTTTGATTTGTTAAAGGGATACTGGCAAGTACCTATGACTGAACGTGCTAGGGAGATCTCATGTTTTGTAACACTAGGAAAGACTTTTGAATGTTCTGTAATGCCATATGGTATGAAGAATGCACCAGCCACATTTCAGAAGCTCATGAATGTTGTAACAGAGGGTTTGGCAGGGTGTGTTGTTTATATTGATGATGTATTAATCTTCATTGACAACTGGAAAGATCACCTATGCCATGTCAGTAAATTTCTTGAGCGTTTAGTTCAGGCTAATCTTGTAGCTAATTTATCAAAGTGTGAGTTTGGTCAAGCTAAAGTTCAGTACCTTGGGTATGTAATTGGTGATGGACATGTTGCACCACCAGGAGCTAAGGTTCAGGTTATAAGTGATCTTCCCAGACCTAAAAGTAGGAAAGAGCTACAAAGATTTTTGGGAATGGTAGGTTATTACCGGAGATTTGTTCTTAACTTTTCTATTCTTGTATCACCACTTACAGACCTACTGAAAAAGGGAGTTAACTTTGTCTGGACCGATAACTGTGAATCCTCTTTCAACAAACTTAAAGCTATCCTATTAAGTCAGCCAGTGCTCGCTACTCCAAATTTTGCTAAGCTTTTTAAGATGGCTGTTGACGCAAGTGATACAGGAGCTGGGGCTGTTTTGCTGCAAGAGGATGATCAGGGTATTGAACACCCTGTATCTTACTACAGTAAGAAGTTCACTCCACCTCAAAAGAACTATTCAACTATTGAGAAAGAGCTTTTGGCCTTGATTTTGGGTTTACAGCATTTTCATTTTATTTGTGTTCTGGTTTTAACCCCATAGTTATTTATACCAATCAAAACGCACTGAAATTCCTTAAAAAGTTTAAAGATAAAAATCAGAGATTGACAAGATGGAGTCTACTTCTTCAGGAGTATTCATTAGTCATACAACATGTCAAGGGGAAAGAAAATATTATTGCAGATTGCTTATCTAGACTTTAGACAGATTGTTTTAGAGTAATAAGAAATTTCCTTTGTAAATTTCTTTTTCTTTGTGGGGAGGTGTTACATAGCCTATGATTTCATCATCCTTTGTGTAATTTTAATGCACAGTATGCTGCATGTTTGATCATGAGCATGTTCTGCCTCAGTCCCCCCCTTCTACTGTTATAGTAGAGTAAGTCGTCCTTTCTGTTGTTCAGAGCAGGATTGTCAGCTCTTTGTCCCCTATGGCTTCATTTGCGCGTCGTTCTTACAAGTTGTATCAAGCTATGCCGGCCTCTATATAATGAGCTCAGTCTCTGCATTATTGCCACTTAGATCTACTCCTTATTTTGTTCACATCTCTGTCCTACCCTGTACAGTTGTTATTGTGAGTGCTCAGGAAGTCTCCAGCCATCTAGCAGCTGTGTGTAATTTGAGTATAACTGTTGTTGCATTTTTTCTTGTACTGTGTAGCATAAGGTTAATTCTTAGGCCTAGTAAGTTTTTTGTAATTTACATCAAGGTTCTTATTGTTAGCCATTGTTCATAATAGTTTGTATCTGTAATAATTAATCTTGCATTAACTGAGCATTACCCAGTGTATTTTCATTTTCTCAGGGCTAACTTAGATAAATTTACTCATGCTAATTTTGTGTTAATAGAGGCTATTGCAGTTAACCATATATTTAACCTGTTTTTTGCCATTACATTATCCTTATGAGTCATGAATGTTTTGTTGTTAGTTTGAGCATTAAACTTTAACTTGTAATCTTACCTAACTCTTTTGTTTTGAACCTGGAACTTTACAGGACAGTAGAGATTTTTAGTATTCTCACTTAAAGTGTACATTATCTTTCGCTGTTCCATAACAACATATATATATATATATATATATATATATATATATATATATATATATATATATATATATATATATATATATATATATATATATATATATATATATTGTTACGGAACAGAGAAAGATAATGTACACTTTAAGTGAGAATACGAAGAGTCAATACTGTCCTGCAAAGTTCCAGGTTCAAAACAAAAGAGTTAGGTAAAATTACAAGTTAAAGTTTAATGCACAAACTAACAACAAAACATTCAGGACTCATAAGGATAATGTAATGGCAAATAAACAGGTTAAATATATGGTTAACTGCAATAGCCTCTATTAACACGAAATTAGCAAGAGTAAATTTATCTAAGTCAGCCCTGATAAAATGAGATACCAGATAATACTCAGTGAATGCCAGATAAATAATTACAGATACAAACTATTATCAAAAATGACTGACATAAAGAACCCTACATGAATTACAAAAACTTCACTAGGCCCCACAAATTAAACTTATGCTATACAGTACAAGAAAATATGCAACAACAGTTATACTCAAATTACACACAGCTGCTAGACGGTTGGAGATTTCTTGAGCACTCACAATAATAATATCTGTACAGGGGAGGACAGAGATGTGAACAAAATGAGGAGCAGATCTAAGTGGCAATGATGCAGAGACTGAGCTCATTATATAGGGGCCAGGAGAGCTTGATACAACTTGTAATAAGGACGCGCAAATGAAGCCATGGGGACAAAGAGATGACAATCCCGCAAAGTATAACAGAGATGTCGACTTACTCTACTATAACGGTAGAAGGGGGGAACTGAGGCAGAACACGCTCGTGATCAAACATGCAGCATACTGTGCGTTAAAATTACACAAAGGATGATGAAATCATAGGCTATGTAACACCTCCCCACAAAGAAAAAAGAAATTTACAAAGGAAATTTCTTATGACTAAAACAATCTGTCTAAAGTCTAGATAAGCAATGTGCAATAACATTTTCTTTCCTAGTGTTACAAAACATGAGATCTCCCTAGCACGTTCAGTCATAGGTACTTGCCAGTATCCCTTTAACAAATCAAACTTACTTATGTACCTAGCCTTTCCGATCTTGTCTATGCAATCTTCCACGCGAGGGAGAGGGTAAGTGTCTGTTTTGGTTATCTGATTAACACGTCTGTAGTCGATGCAAAGCCGCTGTGACCCACCTGGCTTAGGGACTAGAGTGACAGGAGAACTCCACTCGCTCTGACAGGGCTCAATCATCTTGTGGTCCAACAGGTAGCCAAGCTCCTTCTGGATGAGAGGAACTTTCACTGGGTTCACACGGTAAGGAGGCAGTTTAATTGGCTTTGCGTCTCCAACATCGACACCATGCATCAACACAGTGGTTCTTCCTGGAGTAGCACGGAACACTTGCGGGTACTACTGCAGTAATGCCGAAAACTCCTGCCTTTCCTTGGGAGGTAGATGAGAAAGCTTAGTCTGGAGATCATTCATGATATCAGGATTCTTCCCCAAACTATCACTCAGGCTCATACTGCATGGGAGAGCTTCACTTGCAGACTCGGGTGGAACAGCTACAGTGCAGACTGGATTATTTTCGTCCTGCCTGTGATATAACTTTAGCATGTTGATGTGACATAGTTGCTTGCTCTTTCTACGATCTGGTGTGGCGATGACATAGTTGACATCACTGAGTTTCTTCTCCACGAAATAAGGGCCACTAAACTTGGCTTGAAGAGGTTGCCCATGAACTGGTAGCAGAATCAAAACCTGATCTCCTGGCTGAAAGTGGCGTAACCTGGACTTCTTATCATACCAAGTCTTCATCTTCTCCTGAGCAGCTCCTAAATTCTCTCTCGCCAGCTGTAAAGCAGTGGACAGCCGTTCTTTGAACTTCATCACATACTCCAGCAGGTTGACGTCGTCTTCCTCCGACAGCCAGCATTCCTTGAGTAACTTAAGGGGTCCTCTTATTTCATGGCCAAACAGTAGTTCAAAGGGTGAGAAGCCCAGTGATTCATTTGGAGATTCTCTTGCAGCAAATACAACGAATGGAAGACCTTTATCCCAGGCTTTCTGATGTTCCAAACAGTATTTCTTGAGCATCGATTTGAGTGTTTGATGATATCTCTCCAACGCTCCTTGGGTCTGGGGATGGTAAGCTGAAGACGTGATCTGGGAGATGCCCAACTCTTTCAGAGACTGCTTGAAAACATTTGACATGAAATTACTTCCCCGGTCGGACTGTACCTCCTTGGGCAGATCAAACTTTGTGAAGAACCCCAGCATTTCCTTAACCACGTTCTTTGCTGAGATGTTTCTAAGTGGAATGGCTTCAGGATAACGAGTAGCCATGTCAATCATGGTCAACACATAAGAAAATCCTGAAGAAGTCTTAGGAAGAGGGCCCACAATATCCACCAACACACGGGTGAAAGGCACCTCAAAAGGAGGAATGGGAACTAGAGGTGCAACCTTTTCGGCCTGATTACACTTCCCCACAACTTGACAGGTGTGACAAGACTTACAATACCAGGAAACATCCCTGAAGATACCTGGCCAGTAGAAGTGTTTCAAAATGCGTGCCACAGTCTTCCTCACTCCAAGGTGTCCTGCCAAACTGGAATCATGAGCCACTCTAATGATATCCTGCCTACAAACACGAGGGATGACAACTTGATGTACAACCTCCCATTCACAGTCGGCTGATGCTGTTGGGGGTCTCCACTTCCTCATAAGTACTCCTGGCTTTACATAATAACAAGTAGAAGCACCGGCTGACTCTCTTCTTCACTGTAAGCAGAGTTAGCTAGACCTTTCAACTCAGGGTCAGCAACCTGCAACTCAACCAACTCTTGACGAGACAAATTATCAACACTACGGGGTACTGCCTCATCTGGTGAGTGGTCCAAATTAGCAAGAAAAGTGTCAGCTAGGATAACATCATCATCATCATTATCCTCTAAATCACCAGTAACTTTAGACTTAGCCCTAGTGACAGCACATGCAGGAACGATCAGGGACATCACAATCCTGGGACGCAGCCACTGGCTCACTAGACAACTGAGGAGCTGGACACACTTGACTTCCACCAATATCATTTCCAAGTAAGAAAGTTACACCTGACATTGGGAGTGTCTCAACCAACCCAACCATAACAGAACCATTAACAAAACCAGACTCTAAATTCACTCTGCACAGAGGGACAGAGAAGTAATTATTCCCTACACCTTGTAAGATTACAGTTTCATCAGAGGAATTAACATTAGAGCCTAGAACACTGGTCAGCATAAGGGATTGGCAAGCACCTGTATCACGATATATTTGAACTGATTTCCTGTCATTACTGTCCAGAGGACTGACAAAACCATCAGACAGGAAATTAGCACATGAACTCTTGAGAGTGTCACCCACGTTACTGCTCAAAAGAGGAGCTCCATCATGAGAATTTAAGTTACCCCTCAAAGCAGGTTTAGTTAACTCAGTTAAAGAATTCTGGGAACTCTCAAGAGTGACACTAGACCAATTGACTGAATATTTAAAGACTCCTTTTTGTTCACATCACGCTGTCTCCTGAAACATCTCTCCGTAGTATGACCAAGCTTACTACAATAAGTACATTTACTTTTCTGAAATCTAGAGGTGAAGCTGGTTTTTACTTCCTGAGAAACATCTCCTTTATTCTCTTTCCTGTTACCTGTACTCTGAGTAGAGGCAACGTACTTACTCCTCAGCTTTCCTTTTTCTCTAGAATATCTCTTGTGAGTGAGAACATATTCATCAGCTAAAACTGCAGCATCAGACAAATTATCTATTCTTTTCTCATCAAGATATAGGCTTACATCTTTACTAATACACCTTTGAAAGTCCTCCAGCAAAATCATCTGCTTAAATTTACCAAAATCAGAATCCACATTCTTAGAATTTAACCACTGCTCTAACAGATCTTCTTTGATTTTCGCATACTCAACATGGGATTGCTTATCTTGCTTGTAAGTTGTCCTAAATTTTACTCTATAAGCTTCAGGAACAAGCTCATAGGCCTTAAGAATCAAGCTCTTAACTACATCATAATTATCACATTGATCCTGAGGCAAAGATGCATAAGTTACTTGAGCTTTACCGGTGAGAACAGTTTGAAGGAGTACTGGCCAATACTCCTTAGGCCAATTAAAACCTGTAGCTACCCTCTCAAACAACTGAAAATACTTTGTTAAATCAGATTCATTAAAAGGAGGGACAAGTTTAACATTTTTAGCCACATCAAAATCATCAGAGCAAGATGATCCAGTTCCACCTTGTTTCATGAGATACTCATGGTCTGCCTGAATCCTGGCAAGTTCAATTTGTGCCTGAGCCTGTACCTCTGCCACTTGAATACGAGCATTTGCCTCATTAACACGAGCCTCCTGCAGGGCTAGCTGTAACTTAGCTAATTCAATCTGCGTTTGCTCATTTGGAGGAGTTACATTAAACAAGCTTTCATTAATCATGTCAACAATCTGATCTTTAGAATGATGAGAGCGAACAACAATTCCCAATTGTTGAGCAACAAGCTTAAGTTCATTCTTTGTTCTGTTTTCTATATCACACACTGTTTGCACATTTGACAAAAAGTCCTTGGCTTCATCAAGTGTAGTAATAGTAGACATAATTAATAAGAAAGTCACAAAATATCAAGCAATATCCTTATGATAATATCCTGAATATCCTGATATGAGGTCGCCAAATTTATGTTACGGAACAGAGAAAGATAATGTACACTTTAAGTGAGAATACGAAGAGTCAATACTGTCCCGTAAAGTTCCAGGTTCAAAACAAAAGAGTTAGGTAAAATTACAAGTTAAAGTTTAATGCACAAACTAACAACAAAACATTCAGGACTCATAAGGATAATGTAATGGCAAATAAACAGGTTAAATATATGGTTAACTGCAATAGCCTCTATTAACACGAAATTAGCAAGAGTAAATTTATCTAAGTCAGCCCTGATAAAATGAGATACCAGATAATACTCAGTGAATGCCAGATAAATAATTACAGATACAAACTATTATCAAAAATGACTGACATAAAGAACCCTACATGAATTACAAAAACTTCACTAGGCCCCACAAATTAAACTTATGCTATACAGTACAAGAAAAAATGCAACAACAGTTATACTCAAATTACACACAGCTGCTAGACGGTTGGAGATTTCTTGAGCACTCACAATAATAATATCTGTACAGGGGAGGACAGAGATGTGAACAAAATGAGGAGCAGATCTAAGTGGCAATGATGCAGAGACTGAGCTCATTATATAGGGGCCAGGAGAGCTTGATACAACTTGTAATAAGGACACGCAAATGAAGCCATGGGGACAAAGAGATGACAATCCCGCAAAGTATAACAGAGATGTCGACTTACTCTACTATAACGGTAGAAGGGGGGAACTGAGGCAGAACACGCTCGTGATCAAACATGCAGCATACTGTGCGTTAAAATTACACAAAGGATGATGAAATCATAGGCTATGTAACAATATATATATATATATATATATATATATATATATATATATATATATATATATATATATATATATATATATATATATATATATATATATATATATATATATATATATATATATATATATATATATATATATATATATATATATATATATATATATATATATATATATATATATATATATATATATATATATATATATATATATACATATATATATATATATATATATATATATATATATATATATATATATATACGTCCCGAAGTGGGACGATACAGCCAATGTATCTCTACCAAGTGGCTTATGCTGTCTGGTAGAGATTGTATGTAGATGAGAAGTGCTTGTAAGTGTAATTGTAGTGTCAGAGTGGCTTTAGATGTGTGTGTAGTCTGTGAACCAAGTGTAATCGACCCGTGCAAGTCGACTGGTTGCAAGCACACTTAATAGTATGCAACACTGGTTCAACCACAGCACCGCTTGTGTCTGCCAATGCAGTACATGGCCAGAAGAACGCTTCCAAAGTTTATTACCCTGGTGGGGCGCAAACCCTCGTTCTTCAGTGTACGAAAACGCACACTTTACCACTGTGCCACAGAGGCTCCATATATATATATATATATATATATATATATATATATATATATATATATGTATGAAGTATAGGCTATATAAGCACTGCTATACATCTGCTTACATTCCTCCAGGTAGCCTACAATCAGGTTTAACAGAAAACACAGTCAGTTAGGTTAGCATGTTCACATTAAGAGATAATTTCACATCATCATAGGATAGGTTATCATGGTTAGGATAGGTTGGTTAAGATAAAAATTAACACAAAATACAGTCCCGGCGACAGGCAGTCACTGAGCAACATTTCGATATAGGAATTTCTCTCATGGATTAAATTAGTTTAGAAAATTTTGTAATTAAAAACCATCGGGCTAATAATCGTATTTTTTAAAAGATATTCTGTGTTGCTGTAATATTTGAGTATAATATTCCTGTAATTCTTTTGTTCCATGTTGATGTTTAACCCACCGCGTGCCGGCTATTTTTAACCGTATGGGTCACCCCAGCGCCGGCCATTTTTCAACCAATTTTTTGGCTAAAATGATTTATTTTGATGTGGAAACAACGAATTTCGCCATTAAATTGCTCACCGAGGCTCAGAAATGAGTTTTTATTGAGTCCTGTATACTCATGTCCTGGTGTAGCCGCTCCCTCACGCTCACCACATATGTGAGAGAAAGCCGTTATTTATGTAAGGTATACTCAGATATTTATGCTGGGAAGGTATAGCAATGTTCAATACACTTTTCTCATTACTTATTACTTCAGCATCTATCACAATTTGCTTGTCTTTCTCACTATGACTGCATTATCTTATGCTTACTTGAAGATAGGTACAACCTTACATTATTACATACAGTTCTGGTACTTGCAAGAAGGTACTGAGAACTTGACGTCACTATATAGTCCTTACACTTACAAGAAAATAATTACAATTTACACTTACATGAAAATATTTACAAAATGCCTTCACTATGTACAGCACTGAGTGAGGCACAAAGGGAGAGTGAGGCAGAGCGAACGTGAGGGGGGAAGCAACTGAGTGTATGGCCTTGACAGCCTGGGGAATGGTAAAGGTATAGTTACCTTACATGCCTGCCAATTTTTACCCACAAATCTTGAAAAATGCGGTCACAGTGAAGTTTTTTACTTTAAACCGTTTTAAAACGGCACTGGCACTGGCCATGGAATTATGCCAGACCTTTTTAAAACGGCACTGGCATGCGGCAGGTTAACCAGTTAGCCTCTGTTCAGAGTCATAATTTTTTTTTTTAATCATTTAAAGCACATTTTAGTTTATAAAAAAAGGCACATAAAACTGTTAGATTAACATGCTCTTATTTAAAGAAAATGTAGTTCACCAAACTGAAAAGATCTGTTATTGCTGAATTACTGAACTTTTAAATATAAACCAGGGAGGCACAGACAATGATTAAGAAATATATATTTTAGTAGTTCAGACTTTTCTAATTTGGCGAGATTTTGACATCAGATTCTTCCAAATCTTTCCCGTAAATCTTGATGTAAATTCCAAAAATCTTTAATCAGCATTATTATTGCCTACATAATACAGAAAAATCTATCTATTGTTGGATGCCATAATCCCATAAGGGGTGGCCATTTGACTTTGAGTTATTTTTTTTATGGGGAGGGACATTAATCCTCCACCAACCCACTTGTTGACACATAGGAAGCACTTATTGTTTGGTTATGTGGTTACCACCCAATGCTGTAAATGGTTTTTTGGCTTACAGGAAGCCATTTGGCTTGTCACTCAATGTAAAGCCACCTGTAAAGGAAAGAAAAACAATAGGAAGTGACGGGAAAGATGGGAGAAATAGGATGAAAGGAGGGCAGGCACAGAAAAAGAATGATAAAGGCTAAAGAAGAAGTAGGCTGCACTACATCAAAGTGAGTGGATGATGGTCGCCACCACCTACCACTAAGAAAAATCAAGACCTATTAAACAAAATATGAGATATAAAACCAACTTTCATCTAATTTGAAACAACACTTTGAAACGTCACTGTATAGTGTTTGCTGATGTCTTAACCCGCCCCGTGCCAGTGCCGTTTTAAAACGGTCTGACGTAACTGCCGCTCAGTGCCAGTGCCGTTTTAAAACGATGTAAAATAAAAAACTTCACTGTGATCGCATTTTTCAAGATTCATGATTAAAAATTGGCAGGCATGTAAGGTAACTGCTCCTCTACCATCCCTTAGGCTGTCAAGGCCATACACTCACTCACTCCCCCCCATCACACTCACTCTGCCCCACTCTGCCTGTGTGCCTCACCCAGTGCTGTACATAGTGAAGGCATTTTGTAAATATTTTCATGTAAGTGTAAGTTGTAAATATTTTCTTGTAAGTGTAAAGACTATATAGTGAAGTCTATCTATCTATCTATTGCCAGACGCCTCAATCCCATTTGGGGTGGCCACAAACAAATTGCCTCCAATTGCCCTCTCCCCTGCAATTTCACTGGCCTGCTCCCAACTCACACCCCCCTCTGTCATATACCATTCCACCCCATCCCTCCATCTCATACTCGGCCTCCCCCTCCCTCTTCCCCCATCCACCTCACTCACATACACTCTCTTCGTCAGTCTTTCACCCTCCATCCTCTCCACATGGCCAAACCACCTCAGTGTGTTCCTCATAACGCTTCCTATCACATCCACATCCACACCACAACGCTCCTTTATATCCTCATTCATCAGCCTGTCTCTCCATGTGACTCCACAGGCTCCTCTTAAATAACTCATTTCCACTGCTCTCACTCTTGACTTGTGTCCTTCCAACAACGTCCAAGCTTCACTTCCATACGTTAGAGTTGGTATCACAATACTGTCATGTAGTAACTTTTTCACTTCCATGCTCACTTCCCTGATTCTTATCACTGCTTTCAAAGAACCAGCAACCTTTCTTCCCTGCTGTACCCTTTCAAGCACTTCACCCTCCAAACATCCATCCTTACTCATCACACTACCCAAGTACTTAAATGTACTCACATTTTCCAATTCCTCACCATCCAACCTCGCTGTACATTCACTGACTTCACCTCTCTCAAAGACCATCACTTTACTCTTCCCTACATTCACCTGTAGATTCCGTTTCTTACACACACTTCCAAACTCATTCACCAAGCCTTGTAGCTCCCCTTCGTCTTCACTCAGCAACACAGTATCATCTGCAAACAACAGTACAGGGAGTTTCCAAACACTATCCTCTCTCACCAGGGCCACTCCAACATCCACTAACCGACCTTGTACCTATTTTATTACCCCATCCATGTACAGACTGAACAACCATGGAGACATGACACATCCCTGTTTCAACCCAATTTTCAAAGAGAAAAATTCACTTAGTTCACCATCCACACGCACTGCAGCCTTCGCACCATCGTACATACTCTTCACAGCATTCAACAACTTTCCCTCTACTCCATATATTCTTAACACTTTCCACAATCCTTGTCTATCCACCCTGTCATTTGCTTTCTCGAAATCCATGAAAGCTGAATACAACTTCTTTCCCTTCTCTAGAAACTTTTCCACTAAAGGTCTAAGAATGAATATCTGCTCTACACAACCTCTTCCCTTCCTAAAGCCTCCCTGTTCTTTTCCAACTAATTTCTCTGTTCTTTCTCTAACTCTGTCAATAAGTATCCTACCATACACTTTTCCTATTATACTAAGAAGACAAATGCCCTTATGATTACCACACACTTCTTCTTCCCCTTTTCCTTTGTACAAGGGAATAATTATACCTGACTTCCAATCCTCCGGGACTCTACCTTCCTCCCAGGCCAATCTGCACATCTTCCACATCTATTCTACTACTATCTCTCCCCCATGCTTCAGCATTTCACCAGGACTGTATGTAATGAAGTACGGTTGTACCTATCTTCAAGTACGTGTAAGATAATGAATTCACAGTGAGAAAGACATGCAAATTGTGATAGATGCTGAAGTAATAAGTAATTGGAAAAGTGTACTGAACATTGCTATACCTTCCCTGCATAAATATCTGAGTATCCCCTACATAGAAAATGGCTTTCTCTCACATACATAGTGAGCGTGAGAGAGTGGCTATACCTGTATACGAGTGTGCCAGACTGAGTAAAACCCATTTTCGAGCCTCGGTAAGGATTTTAACGACGAAATTCGTTGTTTCCACATCAAAATCTATCATCTTACCCCTGCAAAATAAGGTCGAAAAATTGCCAGAACGGGGGTGACCCATAGGGCTAAAAATAGCTGGCACACACCGGGTTAATAACAAATATGAATGCTACATAATGATTAATCCAAAAGACTTTTAAATTTTATGCGTGACAGTTAAAGGAAAAAGACTCTTGAATCTTACGTTCTCTCGACGATTTTTAGCATGTGTCCTACTCCTGCATCAATGCAAGGGAGCTACTGAATAAATAAGTAATGACTATGCTTGAAACTTACTAGGTTTCAGCTGGTATAGTAGCACTGACTTCGACTTCAGATTTTGTTTAACCCGAGGTGTCCAATCGACGTATGAGTACACCACAACGATTTGTCACAGTTAGACCCATCGACATAGCAGTACATCACACAATTGCAAGGTTCATAATTTGCACAATTATCAATTTGCCCTCGTGATTTTTGGTACATATACACAGGACACCTTCCTCTACAAGATGCCAGGCAGGGTCAATGCCTTACCCTGTATGACCTTCCCCCTCCCGCACGCCATTATCTCGGCAATTCACCAGTTACCAGTGACCTGGCCAATAAAGACATTCAGGGCCAGAGTGATTCCCCAATTGATGACAATGTGGAGGACAAAGTTTACGTAGCATTAGAGGAAGAAACAGTCGGAAATGATGATCAGGTAATATCGCCAAAAAGGTCAGGTATGTTGATGTGTTAGTGAGTGACACAATGCTTACATTGCCTATATTACTGTTTGAAAACCAATATACTCTCGTACTACATAATTCGTACCAAATAAATAAATAAATATCGTTTATGAGTGGTGTTGAATAGTTACCCTTCCATATAACTCGTTTTCTTTGGAGCCAGCCTGATAGAAAACACAGTAAGGTAAGGGAGTACTGCTACCTGTATCGAGTATTTCAAACCTCAGGTGAGCGATTTCTCTATGAATTTTCAATGTCTCTCACCAAAAGCAGAGGTTTGAGCCAAAATTTTTTTTTTTTTTCAAAAATTGGTCAGGATTGGGGGGAGTCAGTGGTGGAAAATCGGTCGGGACGGAGAGCGTTAAACTCATACTTAATACAGTTAATTATTTTTTTTTAGCATAACATTATATTATATATTAATTAGTACAATGTGCCTCAGCCCTTGGAAGAATTTGTTCTTTACAACGAACAAAATACAATTGAGGCTTAGATGCAAGCCACAGAACGCTGGGCTGAATGTACGTGTATGGAAAGCCAAATTTCAACTATATTCGCTGGAACTTATTTTGGCTCTCACCAACAAGGCTTGGGGGACAGGACATCATTAATTTGGTTATACAGCTGATAGCTTCCATCTTCTGAAATAAAATTACATATACCGAAACCTATTAACCCCTTAACTACAGGGCGTCACTTTTGCGACGCTTGGGAGCAAGGGATCATACCGGGGGGCGTCACTTTTGCGATTCTGTGTTATTTTGCATTCGCCCGGGCTTTCAAGTGGTAGCTTGTATCATCTATCAGTACTGCCAACGTCCAACACTAGTCAGCACTCCTAATCACATCTGTACTCCCATCCATTGTTGACAATTTAGCCATTTCTCCCCCTTCTTGACTCCCCTCCCATCCTCCCCTCCATTATCCCCTCCTCTCGCCTGCCCGGCCGTGCTATGCTAGGTAAATCTTCTCTGGAATTTTCCACTGATTTCATCCATTGAAATAAGCCCTATGCCCCATTCTTATACCAAATAATTTATATCAAAAAGAAATAAGGTAAGTGAGAGTGCCATACACCTGGAATTGGCTAATTATCATCTGACAACACCTCACGTGCACTCGTTCACTAATTTTTGCTGTTTATTTCCCCATGAAATATGCCGTACAATCTATTCTCGCACTAAAAATATATATATAAGGAGGGAAGGGAGAAGCCTAAGTGATATTTACATTCACCTGGAACTACCAAATTTATAATGTATTGTCTAGATTTCCTGCCAATCATTTCACTGCTATATATTAGCAGCTTTCAAGAGGCTGACGTTTGCAGTAATGCATTTCCCTAGGTAGGCCAGCCCGGCCCACCCCTATCAGTTCACTGTCATCTTCCAAGGTGAAGGTACTATTGCGGACAGGAGTTCTTAACCACCCTCGTCCAGCCAACCTGTGTATGTGGCAGTGTCGCATTCACGAGCACAGAAGTTGCCTTCGATGCATTTCTGTCGAAAAATATTCCTTCAGCTTTGGGCTTGTACTAATGGATAAAGCAATAGTAATATTTACTTTGAAGGTTTGACTCTGATAACACGAATATATCATACTGATTATTTAATAACTTGTTTCTCGTATTGAGCCAAGCAAGTGATAAATATGTATATTTTGTTCCACTCCACGACTTCCTGTAGGTCTGAAGCAGCGAACACAGAGTGAACAAGTTCGAAGCATTCATTTGTTAACAGGAGAGAGAGAGAGAGAGAGAGAGAGAGAGAGAGAAAGAGAAAGCGTGTATGGTGGGTGCCTGTGAATTTTGGAATAATGAGGTGGAGGAGATAAATGCTGTTGATTTAACAAAAAGCTGTGCTTAAGAAAGTAATTTGCCTCTCTCCCAGAGAGAAATATCCGGTTAATGAGAAAAATACTTTGAGTTCGCCAAAAATCTGCAGGTGCCAACCACCAGAGAGAAAAGAATGCGAACATGAGGCATCTAACAGATGTTACGCGGCCTGCCAAATTATTTGACAAAGTCAACTGGCGTTACCCAGAATAAAACCCATCTTTCATCTTGTCCGACGAGACATTATCCTGGGATAAATAAACTCCTTCGTCATCAGCGAAAGGAAAAATTCCCTGTTTAGCTTAAGCACCATATTTACTCATATCGCATAAAATCATGTGTATGTAGCCGGAATGAAGCCCCTTATCTACGGCCTGGCAAACTCCCTGTAAAGAGAACCCGGTACTATTTTGTATCGACAGACTGAGTTAAGCGGTGAGACTCATCTTTCGTGTAAGGAAATCCACCCCGCCTCTGTGTGTGTGTGTGTGTGTGTGTGTGTGTGTGTGTGTGTGTGTGTGTGTGTGTGTGTGTTGAATTGAGAGTCATCTGACTTGTGGAGCATGATATGCGGATTGGTAGGTTTGTAACTGGGTGGGTGGATTGGTTAGTGCAGGCTGGTTGTTTCACAGGCGGACTAGGTGGAGTGAGTGGGCGAGAGGGAGGGAAAGGGTTGTTGGGCTGGTTAAGTGGGGTGGAGTGGGGTTCGTGCATTGTTTAAGTGAGGTGGGTGGTGGGGCTACCTGTAGGACAAGGCAAGAGACGGGTTTGTGTCGTCCTACTTTTGAGACATACTGTATTGAGTAAGGTTGTGGATATGTGCGTTGATGGATGGGTGTGTAGATGGATGAACGGATTGTGGGAAAACAGGCCATTGGGATTAGGTGAATTGAGTTAATGTCCGAGTTGGGAAAATCGATCCACAGAGGATATTATTCTGGAATCATGCTGAAGTAGGTATATATATCCAGTGAGTTACAACAGGTCCATCGAGCAATACGTCTGTTGGTTAGGAGGTCTGTGTTTCAACTGCACGCATCAGTGGGTGATATAACCACGTCGGATAACAGGTTTATGGGGAAAAAGGTTCATTGTGAAAAATACATCCATGGGTATACGACCATGTAGGAAACCTGCATTCATAGAGAGACTCAAGGTCGACGAAAAAATTGGTCCGTGGGGAGAAAATACATCAATGGGGAAAATTAGTTCGGGGGAAAATAGGTTACGTAGGGAAGTAGGCGTCTTTGAAAAAACAAAAATCATTAAGGAAAATAGGTCCATAAGAGATTGTGCTCCGAGTGGAGAAAATGTCCATTGATAAAAATATTCATGGGGTGAAAATAGGTCCATAGGGGCATACACGTACTGTAAACATACATGGAAATATTTAAAATAAATGGGACCTAAAACATCCAACTTTTAACTGCGACCGTTGCCTGGAATTAGGCTTACCACTGCACACCTTGCACCAAACAACCATTAGCCAGACCTTATTACCACTTCGTCATCCAGTTATTATATTTCATAATTTACCTTCATTTAGCCATTTAAGCATAGAAAGCCAACCGAAACGAAAGGAAAAATCCCTGTTTAACTGTGTTGAGCACCTCATTTCTCCACCTCATTCCTCTATAATTCACAGGCACCCGCTACTCTCTCTCTTTCTGTCTGTCTGTCTGTCTGTCTGTCTGTCTCTCTCTCTCTCTCTCTCTCTCTCTCTCTCTCTCTCTCTCTCTCTCTCTCTCTCCTGTTAACAAATGAATGCTTCGAACTTGTTCACTCTGTGGTCGCTGGTTCAGACCTACAGGAAGTCGTGGAGTGGAACCAAATATACATATTTATCACTTGCTTGGCTCAACACGAGAAACAAGTTATTAAATAATCAGTATGATATATTCGTGTTATCAGAGTCAAACCTTCAAAGTAAATATTACTATTGCTTTATCCATTAGTACAAGCCCAAAGCTGAAGGAATATTTTTCGACAGAAATGCATCGAAGGCAACTTCTGTGCTCGTGAATGCGACACTGCCACTTACACAGGTTGGCTGGACGAGGGTGGTTAATTAAGAACTCCTGTCCGCAATAGTACGTCAGTTCGCTCCTGCTAACTTCGGCCGCTTTTTGGCCCCATGCAAAGGGCCCTGTGACCTTTATCCCCTACTAAACCTCGTGTGGAAAGAGGTAAAGGGCTGACAATTGAGAGTGACTATGATCTTTCTGTTGAGTAAAACAGTGCAAGTGGAATTGTAAATAATGTGTAAATAATGTGTAAACGGCAACTGAAGCAATGAATGTAAATATAAGTAAACAGTGGAAAATAGTTTTATAAGTTACTTCAAGTGACAGTGCATAACACAGTGTAAATAAAATAAAATGTAAATAATGTAAATAAAATAGAGAACGTAAATAGAAATGTAAATGGGTAGTATTATAAAAATACGAGTATATAAACTAGGAGTAATGAAAGTGAAAGTTTCACTCTAGCACGTATGAATACTATGAGTTATGAGAGTCAAGGTGAAAGTGACATTCACTCTCAATGCTAGTATACAGGACGAGAAAGTCAATGCTACGTATTATCTATCTATCTATCTATTGCCAGACGCCTCAATCCCGTATGGGGTGGCCACAAACAAATTGCCTCCAAGTCGCCCTGTCCCCCGCCATTTCACTGTCCTGCTTCCAACTCACCCCCCTCGCTCATATACCTCTCCACCCCATCCCTCCATCTCATCCTCGCCCTCCCCCTCCCTCTTCCCCCCTCCACCTCACTCACATACACTCTCTTCGTCAGTCTTTCACCCTTCATTCTCTCCACATGGCCAAACCACCTCAGTGTGTTCCTCATAACGCTTCCTATCACATCCACATCCACACCACAACGCTCCTTTATATCCTCATTCGTCAGCCTGTCTCTCCATGTGACTCCACAGGCTCCTCTTAAATAACTCATTTCCACTGCTCTCACTCTTGACTTGTATCCTTCCAACAACGTCCAAGCTTCACTTCCATACGTTAGAGTTGGTATCACAATACTGTCATGTAGTAACTTTTTCACTTCCATGCTCACTTCCCTGTTTCTTATCACTGCTTTCAAAGAACCAGCAACCTTTCTTCCCTGCTGTACACTTTCAAGCACTTCACCCGCCAAACCTCCATCCTTACTCATCACACTACCCACGTACTTAAACGTACTCACATTTTCCAATTCCTCACCATCCAACCTCGCTGTACATTCACTGACTTCACCCCTCTCAAAGACCATCACTTTACTCTTCCCTACATTCACCTTTAGATTCCGTTTCTTACACACACTCCCAAATTCATCCACCAAGCCTTGCAGCTCCCCTTCGTCTTCACTCAACAACACAGTATCATCTGCAAACAATAGTACAGGGAGTTTCCAAACACTATCCTCTCTCACCAGGGCCACTCCAACATCCACTAACCTACCTTGTACCTATTTTATTACCCCATCCATGTACAGACTGAACAACCATGGAGACATGACACATCCCTGTTTCAACCCAATTTTCAAAGAGAAAAATTCACTTAGTTCACCATCCACACGCACTGCAGCCTTCGCACCATTGTACATACTCTTCACAGCATTGAACAACTTTCCCTCTACTCCATATATTCTTAACACTTTCCACAATCCTTGTCTATCCACCCTGTCATATGCTTTCTCGAAATCCATGAAAGCCGCATACAACTTCTTTCCCTTCTCTAGAAACTTTTCCACTAAAGATCTAAGAATGAATATCTGATCTACACAACCTCTTCCCTTCCTAAAGCCTCCCTGTTCTTCTCCAACTAATTTCTCTGTTCTTTCTCTAACTCTGTCAATAAGTATCCTACCATACACTTTTCCTATTATACTAAGAAGACAAATGCCCCTATGATTACCACACACTTCTTTTTCCCCTTTTCCTTTGTACAAGGGAATAATTATACCTGACTTCCAATCCTCCGGGACTCTACCTTCCTCCCAGGCCAATCTGCACATCTTCCACATCTATTCTACTACTATCTCTCCCCCATGCTTCAGCATTTCACCAGGACTGTATGTAATGAAGTACGGTTGTACCTATCTTCAAGTACGTGTAAGATAATGAATTCACAGTGAGAAAGACATGCAAATTGTGATAGATGCTGAAGTAATAAGTAATTGGAAAAGTGTACTGAACATTGCTATACCTTCCCAGCATAAATATCCGAGTATACCCTACATAGAAAATGGCTTTCTCTCACATACATAGTGAGCGTGAGAGAGTGGCTATACCTGTATACGAGTGTACCAGACTGAGTAAAACCATTTCTGAGCCTCGGTAAGCATTTTAACGACGAAATTCGTTGTTTCCACATCAAAATCTATCATTTTAGCCCTGCAAAATAAGGTCGAAAAATTGCCGGAACTGCGGTGACCCATAGGGCTAAAAATAGCCGGCACACAGCGGGTTAATAACGAATATGAATGCTACATAATGATCAATGCAAAAGACTTTTAAATTTTATGCATGACAGTTAATGGAAAAAGACTCTTGCATCTTATGTTCTCTCGACGATTATTAGCATGTGTCCTACTCCTGCATCAATGCAAGGGAGCCACTGAATAAATAAGTAATGACTATGCTTGAAACTTAATAGGTTTCAGCTGGTATAGTAGCACTGACTTCGACTTCAGATTTTGTTTAACCCGAGGTGTCCCATTGACGTATGAGTACACCACAACGATTTGTCACAGCTAGACCCATCGACGTAGCAGTACATCACGCAATTGCAAGGTTCATAATTTGCACAATTTTCAATTTGCCCTCGTGATTTTTGGTACGTATACACAGGACACCTTCCTCTACAAGATGCCAGGCAGGGTCAATGCCTTACCCCGTATGACCTCCCCCCCTCCCCCACGCCATTGTCTCGGCAATTCAACAGTTACCAGTGACCTGGCCAATAGACATTCAGGGCCAGAGTGATTCCCCAATTGATGACAATGTGGAGGACAAAGTTTACGTAGCATTATAGGAAGAAACAGTCGGAAATGATGATCAGGTAATGTCGCCAAAAAGGTCAGGTATGTTGATGTGTTAGTGAGTGACACACTGCTTATATTGCCTATAATACTGTTTGAAAACCAATATACTCTTGTACTACATATAAATTTGTACCAAATAAATAAATAAATATCGTTTATGAGTGGTGTTGAATAGTTACCCTTCCATATAACTCGTTTTCTTTGGAGCCAGCCTGATAGAAAACACAGTAAGGTAAAGGGGTACTGCTACCTGTATCGAGTATTTTAAACCTCATGTGAGCGATTTCTCTATGAATTTTCGATGTCTCTCACCAAAAGCGGAGGTTTGAGCCAAAAAAAAACTTTTTTTTTCCAAAATTGGTCGGGATTGGGGGGAGTCAGTGGTGAAAAATCGGTCGGGACGGGGAGCGTTAAACTCATACTTAATATAGTTAATTATTTTTTTTTAGCATAACATTATATTATATATTAATTAGTACTCAACGTGCCTCAGCCCTTGGAAGAGTTTGTTCTTTACAACGAACAAAATACGATTGAGGCTTAGATGCAAGCCACAAAACGCTGGGCTGAATGTACGTGTATGGAAAGCCAAATTTCAACTATATTAGCTGGAACTTATTTTGGCTCTCACCAACAAGGCTTGGGGGACAGCACATCATTAATTTGGTTATACAGCTGATAGCTTCCATCTTCTGACATAAAATTATATATACCGAAACCTATTAACCCCTTAACCGTGAGGGATCACTTTTGCGACGCTTGGGAGCAAGGGATCATACCGGGGGGCGTCAGTTTTGCGATTCTGTGTTATTTTGCATTCGCCCGGGCTTTCAAGTGGTAGCTTGTATCATCTATCAGTACTGCCAACGTCCAACACTAGTCAGCACTCCTAATCACATCTGTACTCCCATCCATTGTTGACAATTTAACCATTTCTCCCTCTTCTTGACTCCCCTCCCTACCTCCCCTCCATTACCCCCTCCTCTCGCCTGCCCGGCCGTGCTACGCTAGGTAACTCTTCTCTGGAATTTTCCACTGATTTCATCCATTGAAATAAGCCCTATGCCCCATTCTTATACCAAATAATTTATACCAAAAAGAAATAAGGTAAGTGAGAGTGCCATACACCTGGAATTGGCTAATTATCATCTGACAACACCTCACGTGCACTCGTTCGCTAATTTTCGCTGTTTATTTCCCCATGAAATATGCTGTACAATCCATTCTCGCACTAAAAATATATATATAAGGAGGGAAGGGAGAAGCCTAAGTGATATTTACATTCACCTGGAACTACCAAATTTCCTGCCAATCATTTCACTGCTATATATTAGCAGCTTTCAAGAGGCTGACGTTTGCAGTAATGCATTTCCCTAGGTAGGCCAACTCACACCCCCCTCGCTCATATACCTCTCCACCCCATCCCTCCATCTCATCCTCGCCCTCCCCCTCCCTCTTCCCCCCTCCACCTCACTCACATACACTCTCTTCGTCAGTTTTCACCCTCCATTCTCTCCACATGGCCAAACCACCTCAGTGTGTTCCTCATAACGCCTCCTATCACATCCACATCCACACCACAACTCTCCTTTATATCCTCATTCGTCAGCCTGTCTCTCCATGTGACTCCACAGGCTCCTCTTAAATAACTCATTTCCACTGCTCTCACTCTTGATTTGTGTCCTTCCAACAACGTCCAAGCTTCACTTCCATACGTTAGAGTTGGTATCACAATACTGTCATGTAGTAACTTTTTCACTTCCATGCTCACTTCCCTGTATCTTATCACTGCTTTCAAAGAACCAGCAACCTTTCTTCCCTGCTGTACCCTTTCAAGCACTTCACCCTCCAAACATCCATCCTTACTCATCACACTACCCAAGTACTTAAATGTACTCACATTTTCCAATTCCTCACCATCCAACCTCGCTGTACATTCACTGACTTCACCCCTCTCAAAGACCATCACTTTACTCTTCCCTACATTCACCTTTAGATTCCGTTTCTTACACACTCTCCCAAATTCATCCACCAAGCCTTGCAGCTCCCCTTCGTCTTCACTCAGCAACACAGTATCATCTGCAAACATCAGTACAGGGAGTTTCCAAACACTATCCTCTCTCACCAGGGCCACTCCAACATCCACTACCCTACCTTGTACATCTTTTATTACCCCATCCATGTACAGATTGAACAACCATGGAGACATGACACATCCCTGTTTCAACCCAACTTTCAAAGAGAAAAATTCACTTAGTTCACCATCCACACGCACTGCAGCCTTCGCACCATTGTACATACTTTTCACAGCATTCAACAACTTCCCATCTACTCCATATATTCTTAACACTTTCCACAATCCTTGTCTATCTACCCTGTCATATGCTTTCTCCGAATCCATGAAAGCCGCATACAACTTCTTTCCCTTCTCTAGAAACTTTTCCACTAAAAATCTAAGAATGAATATCTGATCTACACAACCTCTTCCCTTCCTAAAGCCTCCCTGTTCTTCTCCACCTAATTTCTCTGTTCCTTCTCTTACTCTGTCAATAAGTATCCTACCATACACTTTTCCTATTATACTAAGAAGACAAACGCCCCTATGATTACCACACACTTCTTTTCCCCCTTTTCCTTTGTACAAGGGAATAATTATACCTGACTTCCAATCCTCCGAGACTCTACCTTCCTCCCAGGCCAATCTGTACATCTTTCACATCCATTCTACTACTATCTCTCCCCCATGCTTCAGCATTTCACGACACACTCCATCAATTCCTGGGGCTTTCCCCGATTTAACTTTCTTCATTGCTTCCACAACTTCTATCCTACTGATTTCTTCCTGTCTTCTCACCTCCCTCATTCTCCCAGCCATTCCCCAGCCACTTATACTCCCATTACTTCCATCCTCTATGTTCAACAATTCCTTAAGTGTTCTCGCCATCTGCTCACTTTTTCTCTCTTCTCCAGTAGTAATCTACCATTTTTATCTTTCACTCTCCTGCTAACTTCACTTCCACCCTGTCTTACTCTTTCACCTATTTCCAGAACATTTTCTTACAGTCCCTCCACTTTACACTCAAATTCCTTCCAAATTCCTCATCCACTCTCTTCTTACTCTCTCTTACTAATCTTTTCACCTCTCTCTTTCTTTCTACATATAACTCTCTCTACCGCCTCTCAACTTCTTCCACGCCCCTATTTCTCATCCATTCATTGTATGCTTTCTTTTGTGCCACAGCCTGTCTCACCTCTTCAGTCCACCACGCTGTTCCTTGCACCCCCCTCCGTCTTCTCTTCCTTCCACACACCACATCACATGCTGTACATATTTCTTCTGTAAATATCCTACACACACCTTCCACGTCTCCATTCTGCTCCAATTCATATTTGCCCAATCGTTCCTCCACTTCTCTCTTATACTCTGCCTTTTTCTCATCCTCTTGTAACCTTTCCACTCTCCTTGCAACTACTCCTTCCTCTCGTCTTTCCCTTATTCTATTCCTCCATCTTACTTGAATCCTAATTCTGGCCACCACCAAGTAGTGGTCAGAAAGTCCACTCCCCCAACCTCTATAAGCTCTTGCATCCATTACACATCTTCGCATCATTTCATCCACACACTTATAATCAATCATTGCCTTCCTTTCATTCAGTTCACCACCCACCCTTCTCATCACTCGCCATATATACCTGTGGATCATTTTATGCCTGAAGATGGTATTGGCTATCACCAACCCTCTCCCAGCACAAATGTCCACTAACGCACTCCCATTCTCATCTATCTCAGCAGGCACACCCCACTCACCAACTATTCCATCCACCTTCACATTCCCAACTTTACCATTCATATCACCGATCAAAAACACTCTCTCATTCCTTCCTAACTTTTCCATGCACACTTCTACATTTGTCCAGAACTCTTCTCTCACTCTTCTAGCACGATCTTGCGTTGGCGCATACACACACACAATCGCCCACATTTGTATTCCAACTTTCAACTTTACCCACACAATCCTTGACCCAACTGATCCATACTGTCTTATGCTCTTCTTCCATCTTTTAATCACAGCTATACATACTCCTTCCTTTGCCCTCTCATTCTCACCTACTCCTGCACATATACCCCATCCATACTTCCATTCTCTCACACTTTCTCCTCTCCATTTTATTTTTTTACTGAAAGAAATTGAATGCCTACAGTGACAATAAACTACTATTACTGAAGGAAACTTATGGATAAAGACTGTAGATATATATAAGTGTTATAGTGTAATATAAATATAAACTGTGAGTGTTTTTATGAATAATAAATGACAACACCAGTGGCGAACTAGCGCAAGTGGGAAGGTCATACGCCCTCGTAATTTTCATTGCTTCCACAGTTTTTTTTTTTTGGAATATGGATTCCAAACTATTTGAGAATCATAGAATAGTGTTTCTAGTGATAATATCAGACTGTGGTAATCATATTACGGGTTATCGGGAAGTGTAAAGTTGAGACTTCGTTACCCAACTTCAGAGGTCTTCACAAGTCCTACGGTACTCGACGAAGGCTCAACAAACACCCCAGGAGAAAGCTGAAGCTATGTGCCATAAGCAAATTTGATTTTAATATTCTAGGACTAATAACTGATTTTTGGCAAATATTTTTAGAGAGTCTGTCGGAGTGCGAACATGCCCGCGGGTGCCGCAAGAAAAGCGAAACAAGCCCGCGGTTAAAGGGATTATGCAGAAAACAATAGGTTGCTCAGTAGCACATAATAGTATTGAAACTAGAGAAGCCAACCAGGTTGTCAGCATACTGACAAGGCGCCAGGCGGCACCGGCCCACAGACCCACTGACCCACTGGGATTTTGCCCAATGTCCAGGCGGCCCAATCCGTCCCTGCATATATACGTACACATACTGTATAAATGCATTTATACATACATAAAGAGAGAGAGAGAGAGAGAGAGAGAGAGAGAGAGAGAGAGAGAGAGAGAGAGAGAGTGACTGTGTAGAGTAATAGTGGGAAACAAAAGCAAGTGCACACACACACACACACACACACACACACACACACACACACACACACACACACACACACACACACACTCGGCAAAAGCGATCATGCAGTACTAAATTACAACTTCAGGATAGCATATGACATAGTTAACAGCAATGAAAGTTCCAAAAAGAGCCTAAACTATAAAAAGGGAAATTATCAACCCAAGTATTTCCTAGAAGTTGATTGGGAAAATGAGCTTAGAGGACAAGATCTAAATGCTGTATATAAAAAATTCTGTAAATTTTATGAAATAGGAGTCCAGAAGTACATCCCACAGCACAAAGAAGCAGATAAGAAAATACAGAAATGGTTCAATACAGAATGTAAAAAATCAAAAGAAAGAATAGATTTGTTGTGGAATAGATACAGAAGACACAATAGTGAAAGGGCGTATAATAATTACAAACATGCAAGAAACAATTATACAAGAATAAGGAGGGAAGCCCAAAAACAGTTTGAGGAGGATATAATAAATAAAAGTAGTGATCAACCAAAGCTATTTTACAGCTACATCAGAAGCAAAACCAAAGTAAAAGATATAATACAATCCATTACGGACGAGGGAATCACCTATACACAAGAGTAAGATTTTGTGAAGCACTAAATAAGAATTTCCAATTAGTTTTTACGGAAGAAAAAAATTTTGAGAGGGGCTATGTGGAACATGCATGTCCACACATACTACCAGATATACAAATATCAGAAAAAGAAATACAGGAGGAGTTAAGTAAATTAGACAGAGGAAAAGCAAGTGGTCCTGATGAATTTTCATGTTGGGTACTACAAGAATGTGCAAAGGATTTAAGTAAACCACTATTTTTAATTTTCAAGAAATCCTTGAGTCAAGGTAAACTACATGATATTTGGAAGAAAGCAAATATTGTCTCCTTATTCAAGAAAGGAAATAGACAAAATCCACTCAACTACCGACCAGTATTACTGACCAGTGTTGTAAGCAAGGTATTAGAAAAGCTTATAAGAAAAGCTTGGGTAAATCATCTAGAAGAACACAGTATGATAACAGAAAGACAGTTTGGTTTCAGAAAAGGAAAATCATGTGTTACTAATCTGTTGAGCTACTATGACAGAGTAACAAACACAATACAGGAAAGAGAAGGGTGGGTGGACAGTATCTATTTAGATTTCAAGAAAGCATTTGACACAGTACCACACCAAAGACTTTTATGGGAACTGTACCATCAAGGAGGAATTAGAGGCAAACTGTTTTGTTGGATGCAAGATTTTCTCATAAAAAGAGAAATGAGAACAGCACTAAGGGGAAACTACTCATCATGGAAAGAAGTGACTAGTGGAGTACCACAGGGTTCAGTGTTGGCACCAATCATGTTTTTAGTGTATATAAATGATATAAACAGTAACACTGGAAATGAAAGCTATCTGAATATGTTTGCAGATGATGCAAAAATACAAAGGAGAATTACTAACACAGACTCTTGTAGAGAGCTACAAGAAGAATTAAATAAACTTCATGAATGGAGTAATACATGGCTAATGGAATTCAATATGGACGAGTGTCCTCTACCGATATATCTCCATTTTGTTTTCCCGGTTACCATCTCCTTGCAAACTTTCGTAACAAGGGCGGCACCTGTTGTTATATCAAATCCCAATATGCAGTTGACACTATTTTAAACTTCACTTCATCCAGTTTTGATTACTCATTATATAAATTAAATTGCCAAAACATTACCAAATATATCTGTGTTGTTTATCGTTCCCCCAGTGCTTCTTCGGAACCCAGTGTATTTGATTCCATATCCACTCAGTTGAGTAACCTTGACCTTGCCCTTGGGAATGAAAATACCATTTTGGGTGATTTTAACATACACAATGTTGAATGGTTATTGCATTCTGCCCGGACTGACGACGCTGGTCTAGAATGCGAGCTGTTTGCGGAATCGTTTAATCTCACCCAGTTGGTAAAGCAACCAACCAGAATACCTGATAATCCTGACCATAATGCCCATCTCTTGGATTTATTCTTGACAAATAATCCAGATCAATACAGGATAGAGGTACTGTCACCACTTGGATCCTCTGACCACAATCTCATCAAAGCCTCATTAGTTAACCCTCCTACACCTCCCCATTCTTAACCTGTCAGGGTGACCCGATGGCACTTTGACAGGGCAGACTGGGATGGATTTAGAAATTATCTTGCTGATGTTCCATGGCGGTCTTTCTTCTCTAGAGATCCCAATTCTACCCAGTCCCACATTTGCGACTTAATACTAGCTGGTATGGATTTATTCATACCAAGTCAACAATTCACTAAAAGATCAAACTCTCCAAAATGGTTTGATGGCAATTGTGCCAGAGCAACAGCCCAAAAGTCATTAGCATATAACTCTTACTTAAAATAAAAAACATCTGAATCACTCTCCCAATTTAAAATTGCTAGAAATCATGCAAAAGCTGTATTAAAT
Source organism: Coenobita brevimanus (assembly GCF_032717465.1). NCBI lineage: Eukaryota > Metazoa > Arthropoda > Malacostraca > Decapoda > Coenobitidae > Coenobita > Coenobita brevimanus. Next base: position 18,088,712 of record NC_136981.1, read on the forward strand.
CTATCTAAATCAAACTTTCTTCAAAAGCAAGCATCAAAACTACTTAACAACCCTAATGACAATAGAATATTCTGGTCAACTCTTAATTCTTTCAATAATAACTTTAACAAGTCATCTTCCATTCCCCCACTAAAATCTTCAGACGGCAATATTACAAATGACCCACGTGGGAAAGCAGATATCTTTGCTAGTACCTTTGCCAGAAACTCTACCATAGATGATATCAGCCAGAATGTCTCAGTACTGGAACTTGATTCTCCTGAAATTGCCCCACTTAAAATACAGACAAGATACGTAAAATCCATCCTAGACAATTTACCTACCAACAAAGCTCCAGGCCCAGATGGAATTCCGCCAATTGTTTTGAAAAAGTGTTCCACTGAACTTCCCTCTGTCCTAGCTAAATTATTCAGACTATGCATACGTACTTCTTTATTCCCAAATTCATGGAAAGAAGCCAATATCCACCCAGTTCCGAAGAAAGGAAGTTCGTCTGACCCCTCCAATTACAGACCAATAGCTGTCACATCTTCTCTTGGTAAGGTATTTTTGAAACTTTAATTAATAAGCATATTGTTAAACATCTAGAATCCAACAACTTAATTAGTGATAGACAATACGGTTTTCGCCACGAAAGATCCACCATTGACATACTCAATCTCTTAACTCATACCATCCATCAATCAATTGATCTTTTTGGAGAAACTCATGCAGTAGCTCTTGATATCTCTAAAGCTTTCGACAGAGTATGGCACCGTTCTCTGCTGTCCAAACTCCCTTGCTATGGACTAACGTCTTTTGTTCCTTTGATTTCTTCTTATCTTAGTGACAGGAAAATAAGAGTAAAAGTAGATGATGTATATTCGAATTTCCACTCAATTAACGCCGGCGTGCCGCAGGGATCAGTTCTGGCGCCAACCCTATTTCTGGTTCATATTAATGATCTCTCATCTGTCACTCACAATCCCATTCACTCATATGCAGATGACTCAACACTACATAGTTCATTCACACTCAGACATCCATTTACAAAGTCTAATATCTCTACCTCTCAACTCAGTACAGCCATCTCCATAAATCAAGATCTATCTACAATCAGTGAATGGGGACAAAACAACCTTGTCTCTTTTAATGCTAGTAAAACTAAATACATACAGTTTACTAGTAGACAGATATTGCCAGATTCGTACATTACCTTCAGTGCTACTAATATTCCCATCTCCAAAAGTATTGAAATTCTTGGTGTCTCACTTAACAGTGCCCTCAGCTGGACCTCTCATGTCAGATCACTTGCTAAAACCGCCTCAAAGAAACTTGGATTATTGTACAGAGTCCGTAACTTCTTCGCCGATGAGCAGTTAGCTATAATTTATAAGAGTCATGTGCGCTCTCAGCTTGAATATTGCTCACCCTTGTGGGATGGTTGTGGAGAGGTTGCATTAAGACAACTAGACAAAATTCAGAATATAGCTGTTAGAATCATTAACAACCCAGCCATTACATATAAACTACCTCCCCTGCAAGTAAGAAGGAATGTTGCCTCCCTTGCATTATTTTACAGATATTTTTTTGGCAAATGCTCAGACGAAGTTGCGTCCATGGTGCCACCTCTCCATGCCTTCCCTCGTGCTACACGGGCATCTGGTAGCGCTCATGACTGGAATGTCACTCAACCATATTGCAGAACTTCTGCCTATCAGAATTCTTTCATTCCCCGAACTGCATCTCTCTGGAACTCGCTTCCCCAGAGTTGTTTTCCTCCAAATTTCAACCCACAACTGTTCAAGTCTAACTGTTACAGATATTTTACGAACAGAGGACACCAGTAATCTGGTGTATGGATTATTTTTTTTTTTACCCATTTGTTTTTCCTTCCTCCTTTCTGTTATTTAAAAAAAAAAAAAAAAATGTAATCAACTTTGGTAAAAGTGGAAAAAGACCTGATTGGGATTATACGTTAGTAAATAAAACCCTATACTCATCAGAAAGAGAGAAGGACCTAGGTGTGATTATCAATAACAGACTATCTCCGGCTGACCACATCAGCGAGAAGGTACGGAACATGTATACACTGCTTCCAAATATGAGAATAGCGTTCACATACATAAATGAAGACATGCTAAGAAGGATAATAACATCATTCATTAGACCAACCCTGGAGTATGCATCAGTAGTCTGGAGTCCTCATCTCAAAAAACACATAGACAAGATTGAAAAAATTCAAAGGGCCGCTACAAGATGGATACCAAGCTTAAGGGACTTAAGCTACGAAGAAAGACTAAATAAACTGAATCTACCAACACTACAGGAGAGAAGGAAAAGAGGTGTCATGATAATGCTATATAAATGCATATCAGGGAATGAGAAAATAGACATAAATGATTACTTAGCATATGGGGAAGCATCAGCAAGAGGACTCTGCAAAAAACTGCATAAGAAGAGAGGTGATAAAGACGTAAGGAAATTCAGTTTCCCAAACAGAGCAATTGATCAATGGAATGCACTACCGAATGAAATAGTGTGTGCCAAAACAATTCACAAATTTAAGGATATGTACGATAAATATGGTTTAAGACACGGGACAGTACGAGCTTGACTCATTCCTGTTAAGATACAATAAGGTAAGAACAATTAGGTAAGAACACACACACACACACACACACACACACACACACACACACACGCGCGCGCGCATCTATCTATCTATCTATCTATCTATATCTATCTATGTATATCAATCTATCTATATCTATATAATTCTCTCTCTCTCTCTCTCTCTCTCTCTCTCTCTCTCTCTCTCTCTCTCTCTCTCTCTCTCTCTCTCTCTCTCTCCAAGTATTTACTAAAAGAGAGAGAGAGAGAGAGAGAGAGAGAGAGAGAGAGAGAGAGAGAGAGAGAGAGAGAGAGAGAGAGAGAGAGAGAGAGACAATGTGTCGGGTCACGGTGATAGAGACCACAGCACGACAGCATCATGTTGACTATTATCCAAACATCAAGGCACCTGTATCAGTGCTCATTCCCTCAACTGACCCCACACCATTCTCACACAATACCCACGCCATTCCCACACCAATCCCACACCACACCAATCATATACCAGACCAGTCCCACACCACAGCATACCCACACCACTGTCACACCAATCCCACACCACACCAGTCCCACACAATACAAATCCCACATCACACCAGTCCCACACCACACCAATCTGACACTATACCAATACCACACCCATTCCACACCACACCAATACCACAGCACACCAATACCACAGCACACCATTACCATACAAATCCCACACCGATTCCACATCAGTCCCACACTTCCCAAACCCATTCCACACCAATCCCACACCAATCACACATCAGTCCCACACCAACTCCACTTGACGTAGTGTTGTCTGTTTCTACCTTCACTTGTATTATTATTTTTATTTTTTTTTCTGTGTCTACCCACCTCTTTCTATTTCCCCCATCCTATCACTTTTTATGGCGAAGCTTCTTGTTTTTCAGTTTTTTTTTTTTTTTTTCACTTTTTTTCTTCGATTTCGATGGTATTACACATGAAGGTATCCTAGGGTAACCTAAGTCATTGTGTCAAATATAAATGACCTTCACTTATTGTTGAAGATGATATACCCGTTTTTATAAAAACTGCATGTTTGAAATTAAAATATTCAATAAAGTTATTGGGATAGAGCTATTTGGTTAAAAATCCCATGAAAAAATGTTTATTGAATAATTTTGGCGTAGTATTTTGCCATTTAGCCTAACGGAAGGTACCGAATTTAAATCTGCTCTGTTTTTTCTTTGCAGAACGTTCTAGAGACACCACTAAAGCATTAAAGTTATAACTTTCCAGAGATATAACTGTGATCCCTCTTATGATCCGAAAGGAGTATGGTTACAGTTAAGCATACAGATTGCAGTTATTCATCTAAATGGAAAATTTACACATGCGTTTTCAACACCTTTTCTTCAGATCTTATGTTAACACGGTCTTCAAATCTAAAGTGTTCAGATCTTGTTTATATTACACATAACTTTTATACCCTATGGCAGAGCTTCCTTATTATGGCTTCACAATAAGTATAGGTAACTATACTCCATTTCACCGAGTCTGGCACCATCTCTGATGTCCTCAACGCTTGTAGTGTTGATGTATATCCTCTGTGTTATGTAAACCTGTATGTATTACCTTGAGATCCAATATATAAAAGTAATGCAAAAAGGTACATCCAGTACGGAGGACCTTTATCAGTGCTACAAGTGTTGACGACATCACTGATGGTGCCAGACTCGCTGAAATGGAGTATAGTTACTCATCATTTCGTTTCAGGTGGCTCATCCCTGAGTGACAAGCCTTATGGTTTCCCTTAACCCAGGAAACCATTTACAATGCAGGGTAGTAACCATATAGCCAAATAACGGGGTGATGTGAAGTCTACAATGGTGCCCTTGTCAACTGAGTGAAAAGGCAAATGTGACGTCCATCAGGGAACCAAACCTCCACATATTCTCCGTGTTTCACCGGGATGAGGCGCTGTCTACTCCAAGGGAACATCGGATCATTGCACGGGGATAGCCCTGCAGAGGCAATTACTTGCCTGCGGTTGACGAGTCTGTTCGGCCTAACGAACACGGGATGCTCTGCTTCTGCTCTGACTTGATATAAATTTATTCTCTCCATCATCAATGCTCAGTTGTAACAATAGATTAACACTACAATATAATGCTACAGGCCGTTCATTCTAATAAAAATGAATTCTGACTATGCCCATTTCACTCTGATATGGCCTTGAACTGCCATACCTACATCTCATATATAGAGTTGTAACAATAGAATAACACTAGAACATGGTACTAGTCACGAGGAAGCGCTATGGAAAAATGTAGAGCTGTGATACTGTCTTATTCGACCCTTGAGCTACGTGAAATAAGATGCAAAAGGACGATAATCTGGGAATAGTTAGAGTAAAAACTGCATAGTCATGAATAAGTGCTATGAAAGAGATGTAGACCTATTGTATTGTCTTATGCCAATACTGAGCTAAGTGAAATAAGATGCCAAAGATACCAACTCTGCGCCAAGTTAGTGTAGAAGAACTATAAGCATTTATTCTACTCTGAAAACAAAGCTAACTCCTTTCAAGCTTAATTGATGGCCAGGTATACTCAAACTGGAGGGTTTATTTGGCAATACCATATTTTATTGACCTGTGCAGCTGAGACGTACGGGGCGAGTAGGGTGTGTTTGAATCGCGGCTGCTGATTGTCAACTGATGATTTAACTCTACATTTGTTCATATTTTAATACATATATATTTATCTTTTAAACTGCTTTCAGTCCATGAAACCTTTTTAAATATGGAATAATTTCCGAAGCTAAAGAGGTGAAAATTAGCTTTGAAAGTTTACTGTTATCAAAGAAAATTAAACATTGTTATAAAAGTTTATAAAACTATGAGTGATGTTTGAACCAAATTATCCACCCAAGGCGTACACCGACGTCCACATGTTGCACTGCATTCACCCTTGGTGTACACCTACGTCCTCATGTTGCACTTCAATACATGAATGCATTTACTTCAATGACATCAGCGGCCAATCAGCAGCCGCGAAATAAACACACCCTTCTTGCCCCATACATCTCAGGTGCACAGGTCAATCAAATAGACTATAGTAAACATGGACACTCAGTCCTACCTGTTAACTAGGGGTCATTAAATTTCACGCTACCGTGGCTAAGCATTCAAGTTGTCCCATTTCCGTTAGATGAGTAAAAACAAACTGTAGTCACAAAGAAGTACTGTTGAAAGCGTGTAGGGCCATAGTATGTTCTTTCTGTTACCAAAGCATAGTTGACGTATGCTGCAAAATGACAAATATCTAGGCCAAACTGAAGTCAAGGAGCTATATCACAACTATTCTCTCTCTCTCTCTCTCTCTCTCTCGCTTTTACCAACGATTTCACCACATCACTACCAAGGTCAGACGGTAATGCTTGACATAACAGATAATAGCTCAAGGGTGAATATCTCCCTAATCTTGCATGGAGACAGTAATCATGTACAAAAGCGATTGATGCAAGAGGTTCGAGGCCCTTCGATTAATGCCCTCCAGGTGATGTGGTGAGGCAGGGTGATTTTGCGTGGTGTGGTGTGGCGTGGGAGGGTGATTTTGTATGGTGTGGTGTGGGTGGGTGATTCATGGTATGGTATGAGAGGGTGATTTTGTCTGATGTGTTGCGGTGTGGGAGGGCGATTCTGTGTGGTGGTGTGTGGGAGGGTGATTTTGAATGGTGTAGTGTGGGAGGGTGATTTTGTGTGGTGTGGTGTGGGAGTGAGATTTCCTGTGTTGTGACTTTATGTGGGAGGGTGATTTTCTGTATTGTGGTGTGGCGTGGGTGGATGATTTTGTGTGGTGTGGTGTAGGGTGGTGATATTGTGTGGTGTAGTGTGTGGAACTGTAAGGGGTTGGTGTGTTTTGTGTGGTGTGGTGTGGTTTGGTGTGGGAGGGTAATTTTGTGTGGTGGTGTAGAGAGACTAGGAGCTCCCACGAACTCCTGAAAGATGCCAGTGTTCGCCGGATCACAAAATAGCTTGTGGTCAGCACCCAATCAGAGCTGGTGTAACATCCTTATTATAAATTCCTTTCATGAGTATTACTCATGCATAAAACATTATATCAATATTATATATTTGTCTTACATATTGTACTGATGTCCTAAATGAGATTAATGGTGATAAGTTCTTCACAGAGTTTACTAAAAGCCATGAAAGCTTATTGTGTTTGCATCCAGTACTTCTTTACCAAGTGTTATGAGTATCAACTGTTGGAAAAACTTATCATACAGTTTCCAAAGTTCGTAATCTTTCATTTGGCAAATCCTAACTTGATTCTATTAAGACTTGTTCGTCCCAAATAGCACGGGGCCGAGATTAGCAACTCAAATTTTTAAAGGCATGGTATTCCTTTTGCTCTGAGGAAACGTCTAATTTCTGCTGTAGTCCATTTTTCCACATCTACTAATGCACATGCATCCACGATTCACACCAAAATTATCTTGATGCGAGTCATTCTCGGTTTATAAACATCATCAGCGCCGCCCTGGGCCCCTGGCGGCGGGCACACAAACTATGCGGCGCTATCCGTGAGAAAAGTCCCTCCATATGACAGAGCTCAGTGGGTTCACACGATCTTCAGTCGTTAAGTACCATATTTCCTTCATTTGTTATGTAAGGTACAATTGCGTTATACCCAGTTACCATTTTTCCTTACAGATGTACAGTCGCCAAACTTTCCACCTGGGCCACCCCGCCACGAGAGGTGGGTAAGGGGTGCTGGCAACAGTGTAGGCTATCTGTTTGTTCGTGTGTACATGCTTGATGAAAGTTCGGATCATCACCTCTCGTTTTCCTTAGTGAACCTCAGTCAAAGTTCATCCCAGTAATCAGTCGACAATTTTTAGGCGATAGAATTTCAAAGGAGCTTCTTGAAAGTAGTGGATAATGCAAGTATTGAAAACAATAAGTAAACTAATTCAAAAGACCGCATCTTTACATATATTATATATTTAAAAACGTATTCTTTTTCATTATTACATGATAAACCCATGGCTAAAAAATGTCTACTGCATATTGGGGGGGAAGAACCGTCGTGTGACCGGCCCTTATGGTTGAAAAGTAGATACCTGTGTCTGACTGTTCGTTTTGCATTTAGCCAGTCCTGGGCCGATCTCGATTAAACCTATTGAAATACCATTCTTGATCCGAGACATGATTAGACAAGTTAGGTCATTAATCGTTACAGGATTACTCATTGGGAGGATATTAATTTAAACTAAGTAGGAGAGTTAGGAGCTGTAGATGTCGGAGGTTGAAACTCGTTCGTTGAGGCAGAATACTGCCTTGAGTCAGCTAGTCATGAGTCAACCTTTCGTTAGCAATAGAAAACCTAAGCATCTCATCACTTAATCATTACGTGGATCTCTGTGCTTGCAGTGCAAACACGGCAATTGTTTTAATAGTTGATATATATTAAATATGTGAAACAGTACTGTGGGTGACGTGGTAGTTAACGCTTCCGCCAGGCGATCCATGTGACGTGTTCCACCCCCGTCAGGAGAGATGGGTTTCTCCTATTAAACACCAAGCCCTTGTCTTATGACCTAGGTCTTGGTAGCAGCCAGCCAGCAACCAACATCACATATCCTCGCACTCCGGACCTCGGTGACGGGGGGCTAAAGCGAGGTTCGCGGGATTTAAAAAAAAAAAAAAAAAAAAAAAAAAAAGTGTTCCAGCCTGTAATGATAATTTCATGTTCGTTATGTTGCATTTACCAATCACATAAGTAATATCACAGGCAATGGTGATATAAATGTCCAAACAATTCATGAATCAATAAAATTGAGCTTAAAATGACTGGAAGCTTTTGTATCCTGTGGTGAAGAGATGGTGTCTTCATCTTGCTATAATGTGAGATAATGTTGTTCGGTGAATAATCGATGAGCGTGTAAATGTGTGACCGCACACATAAGCGGCACCGCTCACAGTCAGTTTTCCTTGCAATGTGTAATTCAGTCATACGTTAGACGAATGGACTATAAAGATGTGCTGTAATGATCATAGTCATATGAAAAATGGTACGGTAAATCATTATCATAGCTGATATAATAACCACATTCGACAAAAGTATGCATAAATTCTCTGCCTGTTGAGGTGACAGTATTTTAATCTCCTACCTCTTCGTGGTGCACCACAGAACACATGAAAACATCTGCCTGAAGTTCTACCAACGAGGAAATAAGCAACCGTTAACAGTGTCTGAACATCATCCTAATGTTTAATGGTCAGTGTCATTCATGATGTGAATATGACAGGTAATCTTACTTGTAACTGGACGTAGATGTTAGGTAAATGCATTCATCTTCAACCTATACTGATAATGTATCAAGTGATAACCCTATGAAATGGAATTACTGATATAATGAGAGAGTGTGAGAGAGAGAAAGGCTTGGAGTGATTCCAGTATTTAGTGCATTAACATGTTATGGTAACAATGTAAAAACAACATAGAAAATAACATGTTTAGTATTGTTAAAAATGTAAATATTTGGTAGATTGCCAATGGATCTCAAAAACTAGTTCGGCAGTTATTGTCACTGGCGGTATGAATAACGTAACCCCCTCCCCTCAACGTCCTGCACCTGCCCTGGACTTCACTATGCCAAGCTCCCTTTAAGCAGTTTCTCCCACCGGCTCGACCAGTTGCAGGAAACCGGTCGCATGGAATTGTTGCATGTCACAGGTTGCACGGACCAAGGCCAAATAAGTATAGTATAATATATATTATTGTATTATAAATAAAAGTTTATATTTATATAAGAATATTATTTATATTACTTTATTATAAAATTTATATAGTCATATATCTTTGGCCTTGGTCAGCACGACCTGTGGCACACAACAATTTTCCATGCGACCAGTTTCATGCAACTGGCTGAGCCGATGGGAGAGCCGCCTTACTCCTGAGACATTTTTCTCCCCAGCCAACTCCGTACCCAGCCATCTATGGGATGAACTCTGACTCTGACAGAGGTTCACTATGGACGAAGAGAGTTGATGATCCGAACTTTCGTCGAGCATGTACACACGAACAAACATATACACTGTTGCCAGAACCCGTTACCCACCTCTCGCGGCTAGGTGGCCCAGGTGGAAAGTTTGGCGACTGTACATCCAGGACCTAAAAACACAACAGTGATTAATACTCAGGCAACATAATAATCGCATGTAGACTTTCCCTAAACTGAGTATATTTTGATAGGCCATTTTTTATCCAGGATTATATGTACATAAAGCAATAGATATCCTATTTTCAGTAAAGTAACACGAAAATTGTATAATCGAGGGTAATTTAAGTTGACCACACTTTTACATTTTAAATTGTCGTCTGGCGAGCAGTGGCATCTTTTTTCAGACTGTGGGGGCTCCTATTGTGGGTGTGCGTGTTGCTTGTGTTTTCATCTCGTGTGTGTGTGTGTGTGTGTGTGTGTGTGTGTGTGTGTGTCCTTGAAGTGGATAAGTAAGCAACACACCTTAGGTCTATAAATAATGCCGTCTACACAGTCATCTCTCTCTCTCTCTCTCTCTCTCTTAGCACCTTCTTCTTCGAGATTTATATGGCATAGTTCACCTATCATCATAATCATCATCATCATCTTCACCGTTATCTAATTTTCAGGGTAGCGTAATCAAGGACGATGCTGGTGGAGGTGGTGTTAGTGTTGGTGCTTCTGGTCTTCCTCTACAGAACCTTCAGTAAGCCTAAGGGACTGCCACCAGGTGGGTCACAGTTCGCGTTCACAGTAACTCATATACGCTTGATTATACCTTACTGTGTGTGTGTGTGTGTGTCAGTGTGTGTGTGTGTGTGTGTGTGTGTGTGTGTGTGTGTGTGTGTGTGTGTGTGTGTGTGTGTGCGCGCGCGCGCGCGCGAGAATAGGTTAAACCGCCCATTCCATGATGCCCAGCATCCCTCCTACTTACCATAAACCTCCACATACAATCACTTCGACGCTAACATCCACCATCCATATTGAATCCGTGCTATGGCTGTCTCAACAGGACTGGTGAATTGGTATGAATGAGGGAGTTTTTACGACATGTGAGCCGGTCTATAGGTAGAGCAGTAAAATCTGTATTTAGCAAAATCTAAACCCGTAAACTGTTCCCTACCCCAGCCAGGATTCGAACCCGCGTCCACTGGGACATCAGACCATCTCTCTACCGACTAAGCCACCACTTGATGATTTCTTTTTGCTATGATGAAATCTTTCCTAGCGAAGATTGCTCGTGAAGATTGTTCCTGACTCTACGAAAGGTTTCCATAGTTAAATACTTGAGAGGCACTCAGTGGAGTGCATCTCTCCAAGGGCAACGTAATTTCCAAACCACAGTTCAAAATAGGTTAGGGTTTCTCATCGTTGATTAAGGTTTCTCAAAATGTGTTTTCCGGATCCAGAATATGCAACACGATTCGAATCTGTCCCAAAAGTTAATCAATTGTTCCCTGGGGCATGGGCTATCTACCCCCCATATTTGGTCCAAATCTCTCTCTCCATCGTTAAATGATATATTTTTACGTGAAGACAGGAAGCACAGGACAGTAGATTAAAAGGATTAAGTATTGTATATGCTCTGACATTACATGAAGTATTTATGTCAGATAACATTATGAAACAAAAACTATGAGGAAAAGGATACACTAGGACGTTAATGAAATACTATTTGTGATAAAATGAAACACATAAAGATATGGAAAGGAAGGATACTCTCTGACATAAAATGGTATAGAGAGGAAAAACACAAAAGATTTTGAGAATGAAGGATACTGCCTTGCTTTATATGAAGTTTAGAATATGACAGCAAACTTTCGAGGAAGAGGTATACTCTATGACGTTCGGTGGGGAATATGATAAAATGGGAGGCAGAACAGAATGTTGGCAATGGATTACTGGCGAACTTTTGCTTGTGGTAGTACGGGTGGGTTGGTCTGACTTGGGTAAAGAATAATAAAGTAGGACTGTCCATTAAACAACCAACTTCTGTGCTGCGGGGACGGCTTGGTCAATATTGCTATAGACCTTTTCCAGTGACGTCACAGAAATCATGTTTTTTTTTTTACGACTCCATACTGGACGGCAAACTCCTCGCAGTAATGGCTTTCCAGATAGGGTTGTCAGTGATGAATCTGTCAGATATATGCAGAAATCTGAATCTACCGCACCAAGATCTGTACAGGAACAAGATAAATTGTTTGAACTAGATCCTTACACCATATCTAGAGAGAAATTCACCAGTTTCAATGATTGGGACCGAAACCAGATCTCAGATATGACGCCCTCTATCACTACTGTATTTGGTAAACACTACATCAAAGTTCACCTGCGCATCCTTTAAAGTAAACAGACATGCCATATTGTATATGTGCAATGTAAATAGCTGGAATTGACCTATGGTTCTGGTAAAATGCTTGGTAATCACAAAATTACTGACGGGGGCCAAGGGGGGAGGGATTGTATACACTGATTGGGAATTGAGTAGTTGATGAATGGAATAGTTTTCCCATTGAAGTACCCTGCTGTAGTTGCTGCCCCCTATTTAGAAAGTTTCAAGCATAGGCTAGATAAGTGTATGACGGATATGTGTTGCATACAAAATTTGTCATTCTTGCAGTCAAATTCCTGTGAAAGCTGCCTAGCATAGGCCTGCATAAGCTATTGTAGGCAGGGTAAATTAGTCACACTCTTGTGAGAGCTGCCTAACATGGGCCTATTGGCCTACTGCAGGGATCCTCTCTTCTTAATATTCAAGTTAGGTCCTAAGTTAAGTTAGGCTATGTCCAGTTGGTTGGGTTAGCTTGGTTTGAATTTAAAAAAAAAAAAAAAATTCTGACAGAAATAAATATCAGATTCAAATTAATCACACTATAAAACATAAAAAAATGAAAATTTTAAGCCTTGAGGTGAGTTGGGTGTAATTCTGGAAATTTACCAAAAAAATTACTTATTTTGGAGATTTCAGCAATTATAGGGCTTGATACATACACACAGCCTATACACCGTATGTTTAAAGTAGTATTACATATAATGCATAAAATGCAACTGAAACAACACTGGCACAAATTTATATTAACCCGCCCCATCCCGACCACTTTTCCACCACTGACTCCCCCCAATCCCGACCACTTTTGGAAAAAAATTTTTTGGCTCTAACCTCCGCTTTTGGTGAGAAGCATTGAAAATTCATAGAGATTGCTCACCTGAGATTTAAAATACTCGATCCAGGTAGGAGTACCTCCTTACCTTACTGGGTTTTCTATCAGGCTGGCTCCAAAGAAAACGAGTTCTATGGGAGGGTAACTATTTCACACCACTCATAAACGATATTTATTTATTTACTTGGTACGAATTTATATGTAGTACGAGAGTATATTGGTTTTCAAACAGTAATATAGGCATTATAAGCATTGTTTCACTCACAAACTCATCACCATACCTGACCTTTTCTGCCACATTACCTGATCATCATTTCTGACTGTTTCTTCCTCTAATGCTATGTAATGTTTGTCCTCCACATTGTCATCGATTGGGGAATCACTCTGGCCCTGAATTTCGTACCGTGGCATGACATGGCTTTACTGGCCAGGTCACTGATAACAGGTGAATTGCTGAGACAATGGAATGCAGGGGGGGGGGAAGAGGTCATGCAGGGTAAGGCATTGTCCCTGCCTGGCATCTTGTAGAGGAAGGTGTCCTGTGTATAAATACCAAAAATCACTCGCGAAAATTGAAAATTATGCAAATTAGGGACCTTGCAATTGATTCGCGTTTATGTACGTCGACAGGATTGGCAGTGACAAAACGTGTGGCCGTTAATTCACGTCGATGGGACGCTGCGGGTTAAGGTCATTTATTTCATGCTGATGAGTATCACAACAAAAAACTAAAAGACTTCAACAACAGAGTTTTAAGGATTTTACATTATATATTAACAAAAAATCTTAGTAGCTACATACCTGGTAATAGATAAATACAGGGGGCTGTTGATACAAGTGCGTTATTTATCCTCTTATCTGTAATTAAAGTATTTTTGTACTAAATG
>NC_136981.1:18107377-18147377 GCF_032717465.1 Coenobita brevimanus
GATGCGCTGCTACTTCGGAATGGGGCTGGGCAGCAGGATAGTGGTTGTGGATAGGTTTGGCTAGGTTGTTAGGTCCAAATAAGTCAGGTAAAGACATCCAATATATTACCAATATGCCGGGAATTGAATGCAGGACTCTCAGGTGAGTCCCGGGTTCGATTCCCGGCATAATGGTTATATATTGGATGATTTTTCCTGTGTACAATACAGGTTTCTCTTTTCATTAGGTAAAGATAGGAAAAGTTAGTTCAGACCATAGTAGGTTTGCTTCAGTGTCTGTTCAGTTGGGTTATCAAATGATGGAACCATTAATATTTCACACTGCAGTTGTGAAGCAAGGTGTTTAGGAGCGAGGGCAAAGTCCTTGGGAGTCTCTCGTCAAGTAGTGGCATTATCTCACGTACAGTATGAGTGGCCCAACCTGGCCCAGCCCAACAAATCTTAACAGAGGGCCACATGCCAGACAGATTGTCCTGAAGGCATAAAACTTGGTAGGCAGTTAGCCATCAATATACTGTAGGCATCCTCAGGGTATAAGGCGAAAATTCATTGCTTACAGATTTGAATGGACTCGCTTGTACTGCACTGACAAAGGTTCTTACTGTTGGTAGTGGATAGGGAGGTTATGTATGGTTAGATTAAGTTAGGTTAAACTAGGTTTGGTTCTATTTTGGGGTAACAGATCCCGGTTCCTTTGATGTTTCGCACTGCGGTTGGGGAGCATGGCAGTGGTTGTGGATAGGCTAGTTTAAGCCAGTTGTGTTTGGTTAGTTTAGGTCAGTACAGGTTACGGTAGGTTCTGTTCTGTTCAGTTCGGGTAACAAATACTGGTTCTGCTGGTGTTACAGATTATTGCTGGTCAGCAGGATGGTTGTAGATAGGTTAGGTTGGGTTCAGTTATTTTAGATTAGACTAGGATAGGGTAACGTATGCTAGGTTAGGTTCGATTAGGTTCGGTGCTGAAAAAAAAAAAAAAATGATACCCCTATGTGTTGGCCGCTTTTGTTTTGTTTTTTTCTCACTAAATGGGCTTAGTACGTCAATAGAAGATCCCTGGCACTCATAAAAGTAATCACTAAAGCCAGAAAGTTGGTTGAATCGAGTCAGGTTGGTACCACTCTACCTCTGAAATCTCCGAGGTTACTGAGAGCGCGAGGAACTGTGAGCTTGTGAACTGATTTTGTATATTCTGGACAAATGGGCTGAATGCATCAATACCTGATCTCTGGCACTAAAAAAAAGTAATTATCAAAGCCAGAAAGTTTGTTGAATCGAGTCAGGTTGGTGGCACTCTAACTCTGAGATCTTTGAGGCAGCTGAGACAGCAGAGCGTCTGTGAGCTTGTGAACCGATTTGGACTATTTTTGTGGGTAAATGGGCTTAATACATCAAGATAAGACAGAAGTAATCACCAAAGCCAGAAAGAAGGTCGAATTGAGTCTGACTTGGCTCGTATCTCTGACTGGGGTAAAAATAATCTGGTTGTTTTTAATGCATCAAAGACTCAGTTTTTACACCTATCAACTCGACAGAATCTTTCACAGGTATACCCACTAATGTTTAATAATATTCAGCTTAATCCTGCATCATCCTTGAACATACTTGGGGTTTCATTTACTCGGGACTTGTCTTGGAAAGATCATATTTCACCTCTTGTAAAACCTGCTTCCAAGAGATTAGGTGTGCTAAGCCGATTCCATTCCTTCTTTACTCCTACACAATTTTTGACTCTATGCAGGGGTTTTATCCGCCCCTGCATGGAGTACAACTCTTATATGTGGGGAGGCTTCCTACATACAGATCTTCTCAATAGGGTGGAGTCAAAGGCTTTTGTCTCATTAACTCTCCTCCTCTTACTGACTTCCTTCAACCTCTATCTCTTCGCCGCACTATTGCATCATTATCTTTTTTCTATCGCTACTTCAATGGTCACTACTTCTCTGAACTGTCTGCATTCATTCCTCCACCTCTACGATGGGCACGTAGCACCCGTCTAGCAGCAAACTCTCATCCCCTTTCTGTCCAACTCTCTAATGCAAGAGTTAACCGTTACTCCCAGTCCTTCATTCATGCAACAGGTAAACTCTGGAACTGTCTCCCTCTGTTTTTCCTGCTTCCTATGATCTCCAGTCTTTCAAACGTGTTGTGTCCAGGCATCTCGATATGATCAGATCTTGAATTTTACGCTATCTGGTGTTTTGTTTTTCTCTTGGAAGGAACAATTTTCCAGGTCAGCAGCCTTGTTTCCTTTTTCCTCACATTAAAAAAAAAATGGTTAGTGCCACCCGACCACTGAAATCTTTAAGGTTACAGAAAGAGCAGAGCAGCTGTGAGGCTATGAAGACTCACTTGCCTCCCGTGTTCGTAAGTCAGTGTTGTAAGCATAGCGGAGAAATGTCTGAAGTTAACGAGATACGATATTGCCTTCCATTTTCCTTCGGTTTCTTGCAGTGACTTTCACTGCAACAGGATGTTCATCTATGTCACCAGCGTTTTTCAAGGGGTTGTAGATTTATGTTGCTAGCATAGTATGGATTAAGTTTGGTTTGGTTGGGTTAAATAGTACATACCTTTGTGTTTCAGAGTACGGCTGGGCAGCAGGGTAGTGGTGGTGGTGTCAGACTATCAGCTCATCAAGGCAGCCTTCTGCAACCCCGCCTTACAGGGACGGCCAGATTTCCTCTCATTCAAGATCTTTTCCTTGTTTGATAATATAGGTAACAAGAGATACCAAGCCTTCATCTTCCTTTTTTATAGCGATGTCCTTTTTCATAACAGGTACAGGTGGTCTGTGTATTGCACTCTTCAATCTTGTGTGGTGCAGGGACGGCTCATGATGTTCTTTTACATTCTTTTAAGTTAACTGGGATATATTATTTACATTGACTACCTTAGTTCATATAGTTCAGAGGCAGAATAAGAGAATATTATGGCTCTAAATCCTTTCGCAGAAGGACTTCTTCATGACTAGCATCATAGTCTTGTGTTAATCTGTTACAACTCAGGATTAAAAATGGAAAGGTGATGATTTTAGTCCAAGTTGGGGGAAAAAAGAGGGTAGTTGTTTTCTGGAAAATTTAGTCATCTATGTAATGAAATCAAACAGATAAAGAAATAAATAATAAATAAATAAAAGACACTATAAAGCATGACCGGTGGTTTGGTAAGTACAAGATGATGCAGGGTGAATACTGGTAATGCTGACTAAGCCGTCTCTGCAACACACAAATATTGGGTTGCGTTATATGTGAACCATCCTGTACAATTTCAAGCAAAGTTTCTGTTAGCTCCATCAACCCTGCTTTGATGGAAAGATCTATTTTTTACTCATTCCAGGTATTTTCTTTCTTCGTGAATTATTGGGCGAGTATGGTAACATGTTTTCATATTTCTGTTAACATCCAGAGAGTAAATAAGGATCAGAATGAGTCCCAGGCATCTGAATGTGTCAAATGTGTCAAATCCTCTTCCAACTCCGCCATACAAGGAAACCCAGATCTCTCTTCTTTCCAGATCTTCTTAGAGAGTCTGGGTAAGGGTCCGGATTCCAGGTAATTAAGAGACTTCATGGCACATCTTTCGTCATGACTTAATTTTTAAAATAATGGATGGATGGATGGACAGTTTGTATTAAGGATCTATCATCATGACTGTTACTTTTTCTAAAAATGACAAGGTAAAAGTGATGAATACACGTGATGAGACGCATAGCCACAGTGCTTATCTCCGTTACTTAGGCCTTTGAAACTGTGGCTGCTTTTCTACTCATATCTCTATTATACAAGGCCATCTCATCAAGGTTTTGCAATTACCACACTAACATGTTATCCTCCTACCTGCCTATATGTTACCTTCCTATCTCCCCTATGTGTTAACCTCCTATCTCCCCTACATGTCCCCTATGTGTTACCTTCCCTAAATGATACCCCAGGTTCATTTTACTTGCCAACTCACGAAGGGTGGATGGACACCTGAGATGAGTGGCGCCAGTTTCCTGCACTTGGATCTGAACCTTGACACTGTCAGGCAGGCAGCCATCTCTCCTTAACCCTTGGTATGCCAGGTGAAAAAAACTTAACCCTGAATGCCATGTTGGGTCTTGAAAGACCCCAACTTATTTTTTGGATTTCTGCCATATGCACAAGTTACAAATGTTGAATTTTGTACATATGTTGCCCAGGACACGACGCATGTACCCAGTTCACCATGTGTCCTTGTGTGTTTTATATTTCTGTGTTTCTTAATGAAAGTAAAATTTTCATAATATTCTTCAAAATTTTTGAAAGTTGGAACATGTAATGAATAATCTATATATCCATCGGTTGCCAAATGCCTTAATTCCATAAGGGTTAGCCACAAACAAATCGACTTCATGTTGCCCTGTCCCCCGCCATTTCACTGCCCTGCTTCCAGCCTCATACTCTTCTCCATGTCACGAATTTGCGACATTATGTTATTGCTCCTATTCGTGACACTGTATTATTATGGGAAGCCACAAGGTCTAGTGAAAGACCCAGTGTGTTTCACTCAGTTTAACCTTTCTTGTATGCCCTCTGATTGGGGTGGTTACCAGAACATTCATCACTGCTCCATAAGTGACTGTTCTTATGCACGACATTTGTGCTTCACTGAGTGAATTTATCATGCGTGTATATCATTTGCCCCACGCGTATTAACCATCGAAGTCAGGCCACGCTCACTTCCAGTGAACATGCTTCTGTGGTACCAGGCATGAAACAGATTGTTCTAGTCAGAAGGGACTTTTGTTAAGGATAGATGTGCACTACAGCGAGGATTCCCGAGATTTTAACTACTCCAGAGCTGTGGGCTTTAGCTCGGTGATGCCATGCCTCTCCACTCACCGTAGTTAGAATTTAGTGATGGACAGCTGAGATAGAGATGAATAGTGCATGTCTTGACCTGTAGATCATCTGTCATTCCAGGAGATCACCCATTTCTCCGTTGCCAGCCAAGGGAATGTGGACGTTGCAATGGAAGAGCAGGCATGATGATCGTTGAAGATTACCCTCCTCGTTTTGCGGTGTCTTAGCGGCAACTCGAGTCTACAGCCCTGTGACTCCTCATCACAAATTATTAACAGTACCTTTTTCTGTTGTCAATGTTTAACCCACCACATCCCAGCAGATTATTCACCAATGGCCTCCCTCAGTTCTGGCAGATTTTCTTTTTTGGGGGGACAAAAACCTCTGCTTTTTATGAGAAACATAAAAAATTCAGAGAGAAATTGCTCACCTGAGCTTAAAAATGCCAGTACAGGTGACCATATCCTCACCTGACATTGTGTTCTATCGAGCCCAGCTCCATAGATGACGTTTTCTATAGGAGGGGTAAGTATTCCAAACCACTCAGAATAGGTAGATATTTATTTATTTGGTACTAATTTATGTGTAGTACAGGAGTATATTGGTTTTCACACAGTAATATAAGCAATATAAACAGTATTTCACTCAACAAACGCATCAACATAACACACTTTGGCGACATTACATGCTCATCATTTCTGATCATTTCTTCCTCTAACACCAAGTAAATTTTGTCCTCCACATTGTCATCAATTGGAGAATCACTCTTGCCTTGAATTTCGTACCGTGGTACGACATGTCTTTACTGGCCACGTCACTGGTAACAGGTGAGTTGCTGAGACAATGGTGTGCGGGGGAGGGGGGAGGTCACGTGAGATAAGGCTTTGTTCCCGCCTGGCCTTGGATAGAGGAAGGTGTCCAGCGTATGTGTTCCAAAAATTACGTGCAAAATTTGAAAAATGTGCAAATGATGGACCTTGCAATTACAGCGTGTTTATAAACGTCAACTGGAGTCACAGTGACATAACGTTCAGGCGCATATGTACATCAACGGGATGCGGTAGATTAAGAGCATTATCTTTTTATGACTGATTGAATGAATTTACTTTGCCAGAGATTCTGAAATTACTTGCTGAAGCTCCCTTGGAACGAAAATTTATTTTGTTGTAATTAATATATTTACAGTTCTTCTCTTTGAACTCAATTAAATGTAATAATCATGTTTGATTTCTCCACATTATTCTTACTTAATTTGCTTACTCCCAGTTTCCACACATTTCTTATATTAATCATGACCGGTAGTTAAGCCAGTTCTGTTGTATTGGTTCATAACAAATCCTTTGTGCCAGCCAGGGGTTTTGCATCAGTAAGAACCCGTTTATTATTATTATTATTTTATTATTATTATTATCATTATTATTACTATTATTATTATTATTATTATTTTTATTATTATCATCATTATTATTATTATTAGTGACTGTCAATGGGCAAGGATGGCACTTTCTCAGAGGCCAACAGTATCAACAGCTCAGCATTTTTGAGTGATTAGATTCCCCTGTGTACTGTTGAGAAAGTTTACCAAATTCTTGTCTTTAGAAAATCAGCAAAGTAAGCTGGCATAAGGTGAAAACTTACTACTTGGTTTCATAAGTCGATTCCCTTTTGATAAGTGGTGATTTTTTTCCCACAAGTAGGAGAAATAATATTCAGTATATTCTTTTCCTCCCAGCAACAGAGTTGTGATTATTAAGTTATTTATTCCATTAAACTGGTTATTTACCCCAGTATGTTAACCTCCCTCCATGACAATTGGTGACCTTGCCAGGATAATAACTCCTAGTACGATCTTATTCCAGGATATTAACTCCTAGCTCTAGCATTAAAGTTATTATGAAATAATAAACTCACTCATTCACAGCTAGTTAATAGTTATAGTAACTATAGTTTATAGGCACTAGCTTACTGTGTTTACTGTTAGTTTAGCAGGCCTTTTCCTGCTTCATTAACCCACTGAGAACTTAACCCGATTTTAGTATTTTACTCTTGCTAATGCCAGACAATTTTTTCGCCCCTGGGAAACCTGGCACTCAACACGTTGATTTTTGTGAGTCTCTCCCCAGTTAGTTGGTGGATTTCTTTTTCTTGTTTACCAGTTTTATGTAGATTTAACTGGTCACCATCAGCCTGTGCCTATATTCTTAAATTAGAATAATTAACATTCGACTGCAAAGCTGCACAGTTCAAACATTAGTTTTAGTTCAATCAGAATGAGCTAGTCCTATGGCTCCCAACCTGTTTATACAGGAAGCCAAGGGTGTGGGGTTTAATGATCCCCAGGAAAGTGAGATTGTTTCCGGCGTGTATTCGGGCAGCATCTCCACTTTATACAGGTTCAGGAGTGGCAGTTTTTACGTCAGGACCTCTGATATAACAATAAGAAACATTAGGTTTAATTCACTCAGATTGAGTTAGTACCATGGCTCCTAACCTGTTCATACAGGAAATCAAGGGTATGGGGTTTAATGATCCCCAGGAAAGTGAGATTGTTTCCCACATGTATTCTGTTATTCTGTTAGCATTTCCTTTCAATAAAGGTTCACCAGTGGCAGTTGTTATGCCAGAACCTCTGTCTGACCTAGTTATAGGTATATAACATTAATTTTAGCTCACTCTGTCCCAGCGAGATAGCACCATGGCTCCTAACCTGTTCAAACAGGAGGCCAATGCTATGGGGCTTAATGATCCCCAGATCAGTGAGACTGTTTCCTGAGGCACACATCCAGGTAGCATCTCTATTTCATACTGACTCAACCAATGCAATTGTTATGCCAGAACCTTTGCAAAAATTTTAGGGAATGTTAGTGGTGCCAAGCACACTTGCACCATAATCTTAGTTTAGCTGTTGTCCAAGAGTAACAGCCTGACCTGACACTTGCCATAGTTCATAAGATACTAGACGATAATGTGATTACGCATTCACAGGGACGTCAAGCCAGGTTCCTTTATAAACAAGGACGGCTGTACCATGAGTCACAAACACCCCAGGACGAGGTTCGACTCCAGTTTGTCGTTCCCACAAATTACAGCTGACCAGTGACCAAACTGGGTCATTTATCAGTGATGGGAGGTCACATGGACAAAAAGAAAACCCTTGACCGTATCTATGTTGACTTTTTCTGGCCAGGAATGGGACATGAAAAAACTTGTGCATTCTTTTGATGTATTTCACTGTAACACTGTCAAGGACACATCAATCTTGCACCATTGGAATCCATGCCCATAATCTCTGAGCCATTTGAAAGAGAGGGCAGTGACAATGTAGGCGCAGACCTGATGTTTCGCCTGCTAACTGACGACAAACATGGGCAACTGTTGTACGATGGGTTCTCTAAGACAGGCGTCCTCTGTGATTTAGGCAATCCAGGTACTAGCTTCATTCCCAGTTAATAGTATACCAGTGAGACCTGACGTCTTGCTCGTTGGTCCAGCAGGACACATTATTCATACGAGTATATACTGCACGTTTAGAGGAAAGTTCAAGAATCCCGCAGAGGCATTCCGAGGCTCTGTCTGAATTACCTTATGATGCCTCTAGAACTGTGGGCCTTTCTGAGGATTCCCAGAGAAAACATGCTATTTACATAAGTGTTCACAACCACGATGTGTTTTAAAATGTGAACTGCCCGAGTATGCATAGGGATTCTCAGCTTACTAATATTAGTTGTAAGTGTAGAGTTATAAGGGTAAGAATGCACTTAGGATGTCCCAGTGCATAGGAACAAATACTGCCAGACAGTACTTAGACTAGGAGCATATGCACAGAGCCCTGAGTTAAAGGTCACAACTCTTACTTTCGACCTGTGATGGGCTGTGGGTCACTGCGGGCCCTGTTAGTTAATTAGCACCTGTTGGGATCTTTTTAATGAACCAGGTGTTGATGCTGCAGGCGATGTTTCAGTTGAAGTGAAGCATGGTCTCGCAGACGAGAGAAGGAGCTGGTGCCTGATTGACTGCTGTCTTCCTTGAAAGCACTAGGCATGGATTTGGACCTCACCTCATATATTCACACTGTGTCTGTGTGTTAACCATGGAACACTTTGTTCTCCGGTTAATAGAGATATAGGTTTCACCAGTACACTACAGGAGTCTTTAGCAATTTGGGCAATCCAAGGACTAGCACGTTTCCTGGTTAATAATCTATCTAATAAGAAATTGATAGCGACCTTAAATGTATGAAGCTTTGGCTGTCACCCAAATTTTTCAGCTAGGGTGTACTATTGCGGCCAGGAGTTGTTAGCTACCCTCGTCCAGCCAACCCGTGTATGTAGCAGCGTCGCATTTACGAGCAAAGAAGTTGCCCTCTATGCATATCTGTCGAAGAATATCCCTTCAGCTTTGGGCTTGTACTAATGGATGAAACAATAGTAATATTTTCTCTGAAGGTTTGACTCTGATAACACGAATATACTTCATTTATTATTTTGTAACTATTTTTTTTCTCATACAATACCAAGCAAGTGACTTAAATATGTATCTTTGATTTCACTCCGCGACTTCTTGTACTGTAGATCTGAATCAGCGAACATAAAGAGTGAACAAGTTCGAATCATTCATTTGTTACCGAGAGAGAGAGAGAGAGAGAGAGAGAGAGAGAGAGAGAGAGAGAGAGAGAGAGAGAGAGTATGGTGGGCGCCTGTGAATTTTCGAGAAATGAGGTTGAGGCAGATTGGCGCAAGGAAGTGCAAGGGATGAGAAACCCTGGATTCCTGTGCTCCATTGATAACAGGCCACAGTGTGAATATTTCTTCCATCAGTCACTAGAACTTGCCTTGCTCTGTGATAGATTTTTTTTTTTTTTTTTTAAAGGATTGCTATCAGAGGAATAATGAATTAGGAGACAAATGCTGTTGATTTAACAAAAAGCTGTGCTTAACCCATGGGCTCCCGGGGTCCCCGTGCGAGGGATTTTGCTGGAAGGGTGCTAGGCGTACCGCCCTCTGCCTATCGGCTCATAGTTGTGAGACTCATAGGTCCCTTCCCCAGGGTTCTCTTCTTTATTAAATTTTGAAAATGTTCAGTTCCGTCCTATATTGAGGACACTGGGCACTAATGGGTTAAGAAAGTAATCTGCCTCTCTGTCCAGAGAGGGATATCAGGTTAATGTGAAAAATACTCATGAATCTGCCAAAAATCTCCAGGTGCCAACCACCAGAGAGAAATAAAAATGCGAACATAAGGCATTTAACACAGGTTACGCAGCCTGGCTAATAATTTGACTAAGTCAACTGGCGTTACCCAAATAAAACCCATCTTTCATTTTGTCCGACGAGACGTTTTCCTGGGATAAATAAACTCCTTCGTCATCAGCCAAAGGAAAAATTCCCTGTTTAGCTCGAGCACGTTATTTTATTTATTATTATTTTTTTTTACGTGTCCGACTCTGGGCAAAGGCTCAGGGCCTATTTCTTGGGGGCAGTGGCCTATCCCAAGGCCCAGTAGTCCTCCTACACCTCCACATGTCACCACTTCGGCGCTAACACCCACCGTCCATATTGAATACATGCTAGGTCTGTCTCATACAGGACTGGTGTACTGGTATGAGCGGGGGTACTTTTACGACATGTCGGCGGGTCATCTGGTAGATCAGGAAAGTCTGCTTTTTATGAAATTCAAATCCTTAAACTGTTCCCTGCCCCAGCCGGGATTCGATCCTAGGTCCATTAGGACTGCAAGCCGCCTCTCTACCGATTCAGCCACCGCATAAAATCATGTGTATTTATCCGGAATGAAGCCTATATCTTCTACCCCTTTATCGGCCTGGCAAACTCCCTGTAAATAATACTATTATCTACCGATAGACTGAGTTAAGCGGGGAGACTCATCTTTCGTGTATGGAAATCCACCCCGCCTCTGTGTGTGTGTGTGTGTGTGTGTGTGTGTGTGTGTGTGTGTGTGTGTGTGTGTGTTGAATTGCGAGTCATCCGACTTGTGGGGCATGGTATGCGGGTTGATAGGTTGGTGACTGACTGGGTGAGTGGATTGGTTAGTGTAGGCTGGTGGTTTCACAGACGGATTAGGTGGAGTGGGTGGGCGAGAGGGAGGGAAAGGGTTGTTGGGCTGGTTAAGTGGGGTGGAGTGGGGTTCGTGCATTAAGTGGGGTGGGTGGTGGAGCTACTTGTAGGACAAGGCAAAAGACTGGTTTATGTCGTCCTAATCTTGAAACATACTGATTTGAGTAAGGTTGTGGGTATGTGCGTTGTTGGATGGGTGTGTAGGTGGGTGGAGAGACTGTGCGAAAACAGGCCTCTGGGATTACGTCATTTGAGTAAATATGTCCGAGTTGGGAATAGATCAGTGTGGTGAAAATCGGTCCGCAGGGGATATTATTCTGGAATCATGCTGAAGTAGGTATATAGATCCAGTGGGTTACAACAGGTCCACAATGCAATACGTCTGTTGGTTAAGAGTCTGTGTTTCAAATGCACGCATCAGTCGGTGACATAACCACGTCAGATAATAGGTTTATGAGGAAAATATGTTCACTGTGAAAAATATGTCCATGGGTATACGTCCATGTAAGAAACCTGCATCCATGGAGAGATTCAAGGTCGACGGAAAATTTGGTCCATGGGGAGAAAATACATCAGTGGGGAAAATTAGTTCCTGGGAAAATAGGTTTACGTAGAAAAGTAGGCGTCTTTAAAAAAGTCATTAAGGAAAATGGGTCCATGGGGGATTGTGCTCCGAGTGGTGAAAATGTCCATTGATAAAAATATTCATGGGGTGAAAATAGGTCCATAGGGGCATTACGTACTGTATACATACATAGAGCTATTTAAAATAAATAGGACTTAAAATATCCAACTTTTAACAGCAACCGTTGCCTGGAATTAGGCTTACCACTGCACGCCTTGGACCAAACAACCATTAGCCTGATCCTACTACCACTTCGTCATCCAGTTATAATATTTCATAATTTACATTCATTTGGTCATTTAGGCATAGAAAGCCAACCGAAACGAAAGGAAAAATCCCTGTGTAACTGTGTTGAGCACCTCATTTCTCCGCCTCATTCCTCGAAAATTCACAGGCACCCACTACTCTCTCTCTCTCTCTCTCTCTCTCTCTCTCTCTCTCTCTCTCTCTCTCTCTCTCTCTCTCCTGGCAACAAATGAATGCATCGAACTTGTTCACTCTGTGTTCGCTGGTTCAAACCTACAGGAAATAATGGATTGCAGCCAAATATACATATGTCACTTGCTTGACTCTATACGAGAAACAAGTTATTAAATAATCAAGGTGATATATTCCTGTTATCAAAGTCAAACCTTCAGAGTAAATATTACTATTGCTTTATCCACTAGTACAAGCCGAAAGCTGAAGGAATATTTTTCGGCAGAAATGCATCGAAGGCAACGTCTGTGCTCGTAAATGCGACGTTGCCACATACACGGGTTGGCTGGACGAGAGTCGCTAAGAACTCCTGGCCACAATAATACCTTTCGTAGCAAATCCACTGACTACTAGGCGGAAGGTAATTGCAATTTAATACAAATTGTTTGTCACATCAACCCTATTGGTGCTCCACCCTGATTGATTTCACAGGTACAGTTGGTGGGGGGAGCAGTTTTGCTGTGCAGGTTCAGCAATAGGTGTAGTAGTTTTGTCGTGCAGGTCAGCTGATCGTCTCTACCACACACTTCTGCCTCTGCCCTTGTTACCTTCATATTATTATTAATTTGTATTACACCATTTTACATGGAGAAACAAGTCACCACAACCGTCACACCTACACCGTGTATCACACACCACGGTACATAAAGATTAGTTTGAAATGAAATGTAGCACACTTTCACTCAGTTTAACCTGAGTACAGGATGTTCGCCATTGCCACAGAGTGTTTTCCCTCAAGTTTGCTTTTATTAACGTGAATACTAGGTTTTCACACTTATTGACGACAGTGATATTCTGTAGCAGGATGGAACACATGCCACAGTGTGAATCGTGTGTAACTGAGTTTGGATGTACAGTTGCAGACATATCAAACAAATACCCCGTCGACCAGCGAGGTGGTGTAGTGTTCTCCGCATCTGGTAACACTCATTGGCATGGACCTTCACCAGGTTTCGTTTGGTCGCTAAGACGAACCGAACGCGGTGATCAATGCCGTTGTGCGCAGTTATTGGTGGCATATAAACAATGCCCCACCTGACAATATACTGAAAGGTTTGTGAATATAGTAATGAAATAATTTCACTCCATACATATTCGTAATTAATTCACATGAAACACACAGGTTTCGTAAGCATGACTTTCGACAAACATCATGAACCATATAACTTTCACCGAAGGCCCTCATGTAAGTCATTATATCATAGTCTGCATTCCCGTACCTACCATAATAATCGCAAAATTACCGTGATCCCCCTCCTCCCTGACCGTGAACCTGAATCTGGTAGACCTTTTTAGGTGGGGCCACAGGAAGAGGCAGGGTGGGGCCCCTGGGAGACAGGAGGAGAGAGGAGGGGGCAATACTGGTCTGGCTGGTGGGAGGGGAGGCTCTACAGGAGAGGCGTGATGTGGTAGGGGAGAGAGGACTCTAGCAGAAAACTAGAATGGGATGGATAAATGATACGCTGGTGACGTGGTGCCAAAGCAGCTATAGTTTAACGTTTGATGTCACACCTGCTGGCATAGGGAATGGCAACTAACAGGCTGGATGACGACTAATATCGAAAGTAGAGGAGGGGAAGGGAAGAATTTTCTCTTGCTACAATAAACATTAGCTAACAGTAGTGATTCGAGCCCATGGTTCTCGTTAATATCTGTACGGCACCGGTGATTTACTGGGGGAGGGAGGGATGAACTGGGTCCCAGCACATACGTGGCGATACTGGAATGGACTAATAGGTGGGCAGAGAGATGCCTTATCAGCTGTATTATTATGTTCTTTATGTCGGATAACTGTTAACCCTATAGTGATAGAGTAAATTGTGGTATGAAGGACTTGTAACTGTTAAACAATCTTAGTCACAACCTCAGTATCCAGTTTACTGTCCCCCCTTCCCTCTTCCCGGCAACTGCATGCACTCAGACGGGTACTGACGGGGAGAGGAGATGGCCATAATGACTGCTCCACCATGAACCGCTGATTAAATGTTTATACAGCAACGACAGTGGTTCACCTGTTTTCTTTAGTGGATTGCAATATACACCGATGCTCAGCCAGGGCAACAGCTCCACATTCGGACACTGCTGAGATGTTTGGCTCAGTAGCTGCTCTCCGTGAACAGGGCAATGGTCCTTGTATTTATCTTTATCCTGTCTGTTTCATGCAGTGTGAACACCACTCGGTTGTTTAGCATAACAAAACACACTGCAGATGAAGTGTGTGTTTGCATTTAATAAAAGCGATTTCTGTAACTGATTGCACAGTTGAAGTAATATGCACGTGCTCGGACTGGATAACTATAGACATTACAACCTTGTTCCACTGTTGTTGCTCGAGGGTTTGTGAAGGAATGCTTATGGGATACGACAATTGCTCAATATGAACCTAAATACAACTAATAACCATTGGCAATCTCTTAAATCAGCAGCCCAACACGGCATAGAGAAAACGATAACATACACCTGGGTTAAGTAAATCCAGCTTTATTTTACACTGGTGCCATACAGATATTAATGAGAACCATAGGGACCATCATTACTGTAAATGCTCATATTTACTGGTGATAAAGGAAAAATCTGGATAGGCCTATCCCTACTACGTTTGCGATATCAGTCGTCATCCATGATGATACAATGTAATAGGCTACAAGAGTAATTCCCAATCACTATGACTACATCTGTAACATCTGACAAACTGTAGGAACGTGTAATGTATCTGCACACTAGCAAATTGTCACCAAACTCATAATACAGGGGTACTGAGCTATCAAGTGGAAAGTGTCGTGAATTGTTACAAACCATGACAGACAATAACATTTGGCAAAGTCAGAATAATATTTCATGGTCTGACAGTAAAATTCCACATTGTCCATGAAACACTGATTTGGACCATTTATCACCTTGTAATCTATCACTCCCACTGTAGCTCTTGTCGTCTACCAATGTTCACCTTCACCTACCCCATCATTCCTCTCCTCTAGCCCTCAGTTAGAACATTATTACCCCCTTCCTCACCCATCTCCCTCCTCATATCTCCCAGGTCCCCTACCCCCCCTGACACCCCCCCCCCTGTGGCGCCACTTCCTATATGTAGTGAACTTGCTTCGATTTCTGAGATCTACCAATGTCAGGTTCACAGTAGGGAGGATGGGCGTCACAATAATTTTCTGCTAATTGATCGTTGTGGGGAAGCTGATAACTATGACATATGATGAAATATTTACTGTTACATGGATCATGACTGGAAACTAAACCGCTCATGAAATGTCATTCACAATAACTGCCATTATGTAAAGGGTGCATTGTGTGACAGTATTAAACAACTTACTGTCATCAGTATATTTTCTGACAGAACATTGCTTATATATCACCACCAGTAACTGCGCACAACGACAATGATCACCGCGTTCGGTTCGTCCTAGCGACCAAACAAAACCTGGTGAAGTTCCATTCCAATCAGTGTTACCAGATACTAAGAGCACTACATCACCTCGCTGGCGGACGGGGTGTTTCTGTTTGATATGTCCGCAACTGTACATATATCCTGTAAATTTTTTCAGAAAAATTTCATTTTGATGGGGCATAATGTCACAAACTCGAGAGATTGTGTTACTAAACCAATTCGTGACACTGTGATATTATGTGAAGCCTCAAACTCTAGTGGAAGACCCAGTGTGTCTTGCTTAGTTTAACCGTCCTTGTGTGCACTTTGGGATGGTTTTTCAGAACATTCGTCACTGCTCCATAGGTGACTGTTCTTATGCATGACATCAGGACTTCACTGAGTGAATTTATTGCGTGTGTATATCGTTCGCCCCACTTCTTTTAACTCTGGAAGTTAAGCCACGCC
Source organism: Coenobita brevimanus (assembly GCF_032717465.1). Lineage (NCBI taxonomy): Eukaryota > Metazoa > Arthropoda > Malacostraca > Decapoda > Coenobitidae > Coenobita > Coenobita brevimanus. The sequence continues at coordinate 18,123,224 of NC_136981.1, forward strand.
CACTTCCGGTGAACATGCCTTTGTGGTACTAGGCATGAAAACAGATTGTTACAGTGTTGCCAACTTAGCGGAAAATCCGCTAGATTTGGAGGATTTTCCACCTATCTAGCGGATTTTTTGGACATGTAGCGTATAGCGGATTTTTTAGCGAATTTTCGGCACATTTGGCGGAAATTCTAGCGGATATTATTTTTTCCATTAATATATGTTTAGATTGTTGTAGTTGGAGAGCGACCTTCGTTAAGGATAGATGTTCATTGTGGAGAGGATTCCCGGGGACCTGACTTCTCCCGAGCTGTGAGCCTGAGCTCGGCGACGCCATGTCTATCCACTCACCGTAGTTAGTACTTAGTGATGGACAGCCGAGAGAGAGATGGATAGCACGTGTCTCGATCTGCGGATCGTCTGTGATTCCTGGAGATCACCCATCTCTCCGTCGGCAGCCCAGGGAGTGTGGACATATCAACGGAGGAGCAGGTAGGAAGAGTGTGAAAGACTACCCTCCTCGTATTGTGGTGTCTTAGCGGCGACTCCAATCTACAACCCCGTGACTCCATTTCACCAATTAACAGTACCGTTTTCTGTTCTTTAGGTTTAAGAGTATTATGTAGCACGAATGATTGAGTGAATTTATTTTGCCTCATGTTCTGAATTTACTTGCTGAATCGCCCTTGGAATGTGAATTTATTTTGTAATAAATATATTTGCAGTTCCTCTCTTTGAGCTCGATTAAATGTAATAATAGTGTTTGATTTCTCCACATTGTTCTTACATAATTTGCTTACTCCCAGTTTGCACACACTTCTTATATTAATCATGATTGGTGAAGCCAGTTCTTTCGTATTGGGTCATAACAAATCCGTTGTGCCAGTCAGAGGTTGGGATCAGCAAGAATCTATTAATATTATTATTATTAATATTATTATTATTATTAGTGACTCCTTCTCAGAGGCCAACAGTATCAACAATCCAGCATTCATGAGTGACCAGTCTTCGCTGTGTGCTGCTGAGAAAGTTTATGAAATTCTCGTCTTTAGAGACTCGGCGAAGTGACTTTATGCTGGAAGTTACCGTTCCCTTCTCTGTTAAGCCTAAATTAACCTAACCTAACCAAACCTAACGTAACCTTAACCTAACCTTATCCTAGATCAACCTAACATAAATAAACCTAAACTATACTAATCTTAATTCACGAAATGACTCATTTCACAATCCGCCTGTAATATATATATATATATATATATATATATATATATATATATATATATATATATATATATATATATATATATATATATATATATATATATATATATATATCGACCTGTAGTTACCTACAGGTCGATAAGACATCCAACTATCTTCCTGACACATGTATTTCATACGATGCTGTTGATAAATGGCACAAAATTTGAGATAACATGCGGATACTTTCAAAACAGAAGCTAAACGGCCACTCGGTGCATGTGCACCGAAAGGATTGGTAACTTTCAGCATAAGTCACTCGGTGCATACGACACCGGCATAAAGTGAAAGCTTATTACTTGATTTCATAAGTCGATTCCCCTGTGATAAGTGGCGACTTTCCTCTTGTACCATAAGTAGGAGAAGTATTCAGTTTATTCATTTCCTCCCAGCAACGGCCTGGCAATCTTTGAATTATTTATTCCATTAAATTAGGAATTTACCCCAATATCTTAAACCCCCCCCTAAACCCCACAAAGACCCCACGTTACCCTCCTCATATCGCCCCATCATACTCCTCTGCATCCCCTCTAAATTCACTGAACGAATGATACTACAACTAGTCACACCTCACATTCCCCTAGCACAGTCACAACATGCCTTTAGGCCACTACACTCCACAAACACCCTTCTTACAGACCTTACACAGAGAGTTTTCGATGGTATGAATTCAGCTAGGCCACCACACAGAACACTCCTAATCACATTAGACATTAGCAAAGCTTTTGATGCCATCCCCCGCCACAACCTCACAAACAAAATACTCAGCACAAACAAGCAAAATAACACAAAAAGATGGCTGGCAAACTACTTGGCAGGCAGATGTGCACACGTAACAATAGCTGGTCAGTCTTCTAACATCAGAAACTTCACAAACGGCGTCCCCCAAGGATCTGTTTTGTCCCCTACACTCTTTAATCTATACATGCACGATGTACCCACACCCCACACACCACAGATACACATAGCTTCCTATGCAGATGATATAACACTTACATGTACACACCAAAACGCAAACACAGCTGCACACATCATTCAACCTTACATCAACACACTACACGAATGGTTCACCACAAACAGGCACAAAATAACCCCAGCCAAATCTACAATGACTCTTCTCACAAACTGGACAGCAGAACACAGTCACATCCCACACCTCACCATAAACAACACTCCCCTACCACACACACACCCAAAAAAAAATCCTTGGTGTAACATACAATACATCAATGTCATTTAAACAACACATCACAAACATTAAAAATAAAATAACACCAAGACTCAATGCTTTGAGGTCACTTGCCCATACAACATTCGGACACAACAAAGAAACCACCACCACAGTAAACAAACAATACATATGTTCAATGATGAATTATGCAAGCCCTGCCTGGGCTTCTAACCTGACCAAAACACACTACAACACTCTACAGACCATACAGAACAAGGCCCTAAAAATAATCACAGGCTGCACAGCTACTAAACCCACAGACCACCTACACCAAGAAACCAAAGTCCACAAAGTCAAGGATCACCTAGACATGCGAGGCACCCAGTTTCTTGCTGCAGCCTCCACAAACCCACAACATCCACTACAGTAACTCACCATAAACAACACTTCCCTACCCCCCCCCCAAAAAAAAAAAAAAAAAAAAAATACTTGGTGTAACATACAATACATCAATATCATTTAAACAACACATCACAAACATTAAAAATAAAACAACACCAAGACTCAATGCTTTGAGGTCACTTGCCCATACAACATTCGGACACAACAAAGAAACCACCACCACAGTAAACAAACAATACATACGTTCAGTGATGAATTATGCAAGCCCTGCCTGGGCTTCTAAACTGACCAAAACACACTACAACACTCTACAGACCATACAGAACAAGGCCCTAAAAATAATCACAGGCTGCACAGCTACTACACCCACAGACCACCTACACCAAGAAACCAAAGTCCTCAAAGTCAAGGATCACCTAGACATGAGAGGCACCCAGTTTCTTGCTGCAGCCTCCACAAACCCACAACATCCACTACAGTACATGGCAGCACATCCACCCACACCAAGGAACATTAAAACAACACCCAGCACACGTTACCATACACAAATACTGTCATCTCTCTCCCCTCGCCCACCTCAGACCAGCTTCCAGAAGCAAATCCACACTCAGATCACTCGCCGCTCCATTCAGTCACTTAAGGACAACACACAGCTGCATGCACGGCCTCCTGACATCCACCCTTCTGAATCCTATCTTCCTCGTGAGGACAGGGTCCACCTGGCCAGGCTGAGATGTGGGCACCATCCAGCCCTCTTAAGCTACCAGAAGAGGCTGGATGACTCTGTCGCTGATGCCTGTCCAGGATGCAACGCAGCACCCCATACTATTAAGCACATTATGGAAGACTGCATTGCACACAATCACCTACGCCAACAACACAACATACACTCTTTGAGAGCTCTGTGGGAAAGCCCGGTCTCGGCCATGGCCTTCCTAAGGGACTCGGGGCTGTTCGGCCAGACTGCCTAGGGAAAAACTACTACTACTACCCCCCGTGACACTCCACTCCATCTCTCCATATCATCCTCGGCCTCCCCCCTCCCTCTCCCATCTCTACCTCACTCACATACACTCTCCTCGGTAGTCTCTCTCTCTCCATCCTCTCCATATGGCTAAACCACATAGTGTATTTCTCCTTATGCTTTGTATCACATACACATCCACACCGCAATGCTCCTTCATTTCCTCATTTGTCAGTTTGTCTCTCCATGTGACTCCACATACTTATCTCAAATAACTCATTTCCATTATTCTCCCTTTTGACATGTGTCCCTCCAACAAGGTCCAAGCTTTACTTCCATATGTGAGAGTTGATATCACAGTGCTGTCATGCAGTGACTTTTTTACTTCGTTGCTCACTTCCTTGTTTCTTATCACTGCTTTCAAAGAACCAGCAACCTTTCTTCCTTATTGTAACCTCTCAAGCACTTAACCCTATAAACTTCTATCCTTACTCATCATACTACTCAAGTACTTAAATGAATTCACATTTTCTATTTCCTTCTCATCCAGCCTCACTGAACATTCAGTGACTTCATTTTTCACAAAGACCGAAGCTTTACTCTTCCCTACATTCACCTTTACGTTCATTATCTTACACATTCTCCCAAACTCATTCGCCAAGCCTTGCAGCTCCCTTTCGTCTGCACTTAACAACACAGTATCATCTGCAAACAACAGTACAGGGAGTTTCCAAACACTGCCCTCTCTCAATAGGGTCGCTCCAGCATCCACTGCTTTACCTTGTATCTCTTTTATAACCCCATACATATACAGACTGAACAACCATGGAGACATGACACATCCTTTTTTCCAATCCAATAGAAAATTTCATTCAGTTCACTGTCCACACGCACTGCAGACTAAGCACCCTCATACATACTCTTCATGGAATTCACTAACTTCCCATTTACTCTGTATGTTCTTAATACTTTCCACATTCCATGCCTATCCACCTTGTCATATGCTTTCTCCAAATCCACGTAGGCCGCATACAACTTCTTTGCCGTCTCTAGAAACTTTTCCACTAAATACTTACGAATGAATATCAGATCTGCACAACTTTTTCTCTTCCAAAAACCTCCATGTTCTTCGCTAACTAATTCCACTGTTATTTCCCTAACTCTGTCAATAAGTATCCCACCATATACTTTTCCAATTACACTAAGAAGACAAATGCCCCTATAATTATCACACACTTCTTTTTCCCCACTTCTTTTGTACAGGGGAATAATTATACCTGACTTCCAATCCACTGAGACTCTACCTTCCTTCCAGGCCAATCAGCACACCCTCCACATCCATTCTTCTGCTATCTCTCCCCCATGCTTCAGCCTTTCACCACACACTCCATCACTTCCTAGGGCTTTCCCATTTTGATTTTCTTCATTGCTTGCACAACTCCCATCCTACTGAATTCTTCCTCTCTTCTCATATCCCTCCATCTCCCAGCCATTCCTCAGCACCTTTTACTCACATTACTTTCAATATTTCCTTGTGTTCTCTCCATCTCCTCACTTTTTTCCTCCCTTCTCCACTAGCAATATACCATTTTTCTCTTTCACTCCTTGACTAACTTCTTTATCACCCTGCCTAACGCTCTTTATCTCTTTCCAGAACATTTTCTTACATTTCTTCCACTTTACACTCAAATTCCTTCCAAATTCCTCATCCATTCTCTTCTTTCTCTCTCTCATTATTCTTTTCACCTCTCTCTTCCGTCTCTCAGTTTCCTTCACGCCCCTGTTTCTCATCCACTGACTATATGCTTTCTTCTTTTGTGCCACAGGCTGTCTCACCTGTTCATTCCACTATGCTGTTGCTTGCACCCCTTTCGTCTTCTCTTCACCCTACACACCACCTCACATGCTGCACAGATTTCTTTTGTAAATATCTTGCACACACCTTTCACATCCCCCATCTGCTCCAAATCGTAATTTTCTGTTCACTCTTCCTTTTCTCTCGTATATTCTGCCTTTTTTCCATCCTCTTGCAACCTTTCTACGATCCTTGTAAGAACTACTTTCTCCTGTTCTACCCTTCTATTCTTCCATTTCATTTCAACCTTGACTTTCACCATCACCAAGTGGTAATCAGAAAGTCCACTCCCCCAACCTCTGTATGCTCTTGCATCCATTACACATCTCCTCATTCTGTCATCCACACACACATAATCAGTCATTGCCTTCCGTTCCTTCAGTTCTCCACCGACCCTTCTCATCACTCTCCACGTATACCTGTGAATCATTTTATGTCTAAAGAGGGTATTGGTTATCACCAACCCCTCCCTGCACAAACGTCCACTAGAGCACTGCCATTCTCAAACACTTGTGCAGGTACACCCAACTCACCAACTACCCCATCCACCTTCCCATTCCCTACTTTTCCATTCATATCTCCAATCAAAACTCAATCTCATTCCTTTAAAACTTTTCCATGCACGCTTCCACATTTGTCCAGAAGTCTTCTTTCACTTTGGATGCATGATCTTGCATTCACACACACACACACACACACACACACACACACACACACACACACACACACACACACACAGTCGTCCACATCTGTAGTCCAACTTTCAATCTTACCCATACATTCTTTGCACCAACAGTTCTGTACTCTCTTATATTCTCCCTCCATCTCTTGCACACAACAATACTCATTCCTTCTTTTGCCTTCTTATTCTCACCTACTCCCGTGCATATAAATCATCCATACCCCCATTCCCTGACAGTGTCACCTCTCCATTTAGTGTCGGTTATTCCACATACATCCACTTTTGCACCCCCAAGCACCTGGACAAACTCTCATTCACCTCAAGCACCTGGACAATCTCTCTCATTCACCTCATCGTTCACACCCCTTACATTCCATGCTGCAATCCATACCATGTCCTTTATCCGGTCCTTTGTCGTCACCTGTAGGTCAGTCCTGGTCCTAAGCTTCTTGTTCGTATTTTTGGTTAGCTGTTTTCCTGGAAGAGACACTAATCCTCTGCCAACCCACTTGCTGTCACGTACGGAACACGTGTTGGTTGGTTATAAGGTTAAACTCCAGCATTGTCAGCAATAATATGGCATATATTACTATGTTATATAATTCCTTTTATTTCAGAATGCTTTTAACATACTAAAACAAGTGTATTATTAGTTATAATACCATAGAAAAAAAAGCAACATCATGAAAATAAAATGATGCAAAAAAAAAAAAAAAAAAAAAAGGTTGAATCTATGTTTAAATGATAAACAAGATTGACTTTCCTCCTAACTACCTCTGCACTCACTAACCTTATCTAGTTAGATACGTATTCTTATTGTATCGCCACAATATGGAGGCTTCACCATGTTTATTTTTCTTTTTTTCCCATCAATCACTGGGGCCGAAGCCACTGGTCATTAGGAAAAACATATATACATATGCATTTATACATACTGTACATCCATCCATCCATCATTCAATCCTACATTGTCCCATGAGAAGCGTAGGAGCCCGGGGCTAGGCAATTGGTCCTGACATTTAAGATGAGTGAAAATAATGTACATATATATATATATATATATATATATATATATAGAGAGAGAGAGAGAGAGAGAGAGAGAGAGAGAGAGAGAGAGATAGATAGATAGATAGGGGAAGGCCTTGTAGATATACAAGGTACCGTCTTAGACGGCGCGGACCATGGGACCCCCTATAGATAGATAGGGCTCCACCGAATATAACGAATAAGGTGGCAGAAAAAATTACATCTCACCAGAAACTATGTGGCAGGGAGGTGAGATTATTTGCCAAAATCCTCCCAACCAAACATGAGTTCTATTGCAAAGTATTTGACGGGCGTTCCTGTTGGATCATCGTCTATTAAAGATCCAACCGCACCGCCTCTTGTGCTTATGGACAGTGTGCTACCGAAAGTGAGTAAGCACTGTGTTGATAAGATAGAGACTCGGATATTAAACACTCTTAAATCAATGAAGATCTATGCATACAATGTAAGAAGCCTCGCTGAAGATTACAAACTTGATAACTTAATGGCTGAACTGGAAAACATTAGTTTTGATATTGTAAGTTTGAGTGAGACTCACAGAAAAGAAGAAAAAGTAATTCAGCTAAATGACAGTGGCCACCTATTTTACCACAGAGGAAGGGAAAATGAAAGAGTTAGTGCTGTAGGATTTCTAATTAACAGAAATCTTGCAGACACCATTGTTAAATTCAGCAGTGCATCTGACAGAGCAGCAATGGTTGTAATTAAACTGTGCAAAAAATATGCCCTGAAAGTGATACAAGTATATGCACCAACTTCTCAGAGCTCAGATGAAGAAATTGAAACATTCTATGATGACATCTCCCAGATTATGGAAGAAGAAAAGACCACCTATACTATACTCATGGGAGACTTCAATGCAAAAGTTGGAAAATCAAAAAATGGAGAAGCATGTATGGGAAAATTTGGAGTGGGAGAAAGGAACGAAGGAGGAGAAATGTTGGTACACTTTGCAGAAATGTTTAACATGGGAATAATGAACACATTCTTTCACAAAAGAACAGGGAGAAAGTGGACCTGGAGAAGCCCATAGGGAGAAAAACAAAGAATGAAATCGACTTCATTATAGCAAATAAGAATAACACAATCACAAACGTCACAGTTATCAACAAAGTAAATATTGCAAGTGACCATAGAATGATGGGTTCCACAGCAAGATTCAATTTCAAAAGTGAAAGAAAGAAGATGATTAAAGACAAAAAGATATGCACAATAAAAGTCAGCGAAAACAAAGCAGCTTTTCAGTTGGAAATAAGGAACAGATTTCAGGCTGTCATTTATGCTGAATGTGACACTGATGAGTTGAATGACAGACTAACAAAAGTCCTAAAAGAATCAGCGGAGGTAGTAGGAAAACCTAATACAACCAAAGCTGGGAAGTATTCAGAGAAGACACTTGAGCTTATGAAAAAAAGAAAGGTAATGAAAGTAAAAACAAAGAAAGATGAAATAGAACGAGCGGAATTAAATAAGCTTATCAACAAAAGACAAAGAGAAGAAGAAAGAAAGAGAAACATGGATCAAATCAAAGAAACCATTAAAAAAGGAAAAAGTCTGTAACAGGTCCGAAATAAAATGGCACTCGGAAAGCAAAAATTACATCACTAAAAGACAAAAACGGTGAAGCCATTAAATGCAGAGATATGATGCTGAAGCGAGTTGAAGAATTTTACAAAGAACTGTATGCATCAAAGACAGTAGTACCAATAGCTAACTTTTCTGTTGACACATGTGAAATGCTTGAGATAACACCAGACGAAGTAAATATTTCTCTTAAAAATATGAAAAGAGGGAAGGCTCCGGGAGAAGATGGAATAGTAGCAGATTTTATGTTGGATGCAGGAGCAGAAGTACAAAATAGGCTTGCTCACTTATTTACCCAATGTATAAAACAGAAGAAAATTCCCAAAACATGGTGTAATGCAATTGTTAATCTACTTTATAAAAAAGGCGACTCAAAAGACCTTAGTAACTATCGACTCATTAGCTTGCTATCAGTCATTTACAAACTTTTCACTAAAGTCCTTACAAACAGAATAGCTACAAATCTGGAGGAAAACCAACCTCGTGAACAGGCAGGATTCCCATGTGGGTATTCGACCACTGATCATCTGCACACAATGAATCAGCTAATTGAGAAAACTACAGAATATAATAAACCACTGTGCTTAGGTTTTGTTGATTACGAAAAGGCTTTCGACTCAGTGGAACACATAGCAATTATAAATTAATTGGGAGAACAAGGAGTCATTGAGAACATTGTAAAACTGCTCGAAAACATATATAAAGAGGGAACTGCTACAGTTAAATTACATAAGGACTCAGAGAAAATTAAGATTGAGAAGGGCGTGCGTCAGGGAGATACAATTTCACCAACGTTATTTACAGCATGCCTAAAAAGTATTTTCAGAAAGCTAGACTGGGAAAACAAAGGAGTAAACATAGATGGAGAAAAGCTAAACCATTTAAGATTTGCAGATGACATTGTCCGAATCTCAGAAAAAGTAGAGACGTTGCAAGAAATGTTAAATGACCTGAACAGAGAAAGTCTCAAAGTAGGGCTAAAGATGAACCGGAGTAAAACTAATGTTTAATCCTCAAACACCAAAGAGCGTCATAAGAATAAGTGGAGAAATTCTTGAAGAAGTTGAGGAGTAAAATTACCTGGGACAAATACTAAAATTAACGAAAGATAATGATAGCGAAATAAAAGACGCATTACAATCGGATGGAAAGCTTTCGGTAAACATAGAGACATTATGAAAAGTAGCTTGCCAGTTTGTATGAAACGAAAAGTATATAACGAATGTATAATTCCAGCTATGACGTATGGTTGTGAGACTTGGAAACTGACAAAATCGATGGAAAATAAATTAATTCGTTCTCAGAGAGCAATGGAAAGGTCAATGTTGGGAATATCTTTAAGAGTCAGGAAAAGATCAACTTGGGTGAGAGAGCAGACTAAAGTCAAAGATATTATAGAAGTTATAAAAGAACAGAAATGGAGGTTGGCAGGCCATGTAGCAAGAACAAGGGATAATCGATGGAGCAAGAGGTTGACTGACTGGACACCAAGAGATGGTAAGCGTAGCAGAAAAAGGCCAGACAGGAGGTGGAGAGATGAGATAGAGAAATTTGCAGGGAAAACGTGGTAAAGATTGGCTCAGCCTTGGAATTCGTGGAGAAGGTTAGGGGAGGTCTTTGTTCAGCAGTGGATTTATAATGGCTGCTGCTGCTGCTGCTGATATATATATATATATATATATATATATATATATATATATATATATATATATATATATATATATATATATACAGAGAGAGAGAGAGAGAGATTTGTGCCTTTCCAACAAGGGCCAAAGTTCTCTTCCCAACGTTGGAGTTGGTATCACAATACCATCATGCAGTGACTTTCTTGGGGAAGGCTGTGGCTTAATCGGTAGAGAGGTGGCCTACAGTCCTACTGGATCCAGGTTCAAATCCCCGCTGGAGTAGGGAACAGTTTTAGGATTTGAATTTCACGTAAAGCAGACTTTACCGATCTACCAGAAGACCCGCCGACATGTCGTAAAAATACCCCCGCTGATACCAATACACCAGTCGTGTATGAGACAGCCCTAGCATGTTTTCAATATGGACGGTGGGTGTTAGCGCCGAAGTAGTGACATGTAGAGGTGTATGGTATGTAGGAGGACTCTTGGGCCTTGGGAGCAGGCTGTGAAGCCTATGCCCAGATTCGAGCACATAAAATATATATATATATATATATATATATATATATATATATATATATATATATATATATATATATATATATTTACTTTCTTGTCTAGTGGGGATGGTAGTGAATTTAAGTCACTGCGGCCACGATGGTTGACAAATATAACGCCGCCACTGAAATGGATCGGAGTGGGGTAATTCAAATGGAAACATCACTTAATGTGATGCTCTCACACCTTTTAGACCCGCAGTGGCAAGGCGGAAACGAGACCTCGATCTTAGATGTGTTTAATTGACCTGATGGTATATTACAAACTGTCATTCTACATAAATTTGTCAACCATCATGGCCGTATTAACTTACATTCACTGGCATCTCCATTGCACTGGGTCTGAGAGTGGGAATCCGAAAGGAAACATCACGTAATATGATGCTGTCACACTTTTTAGACCTGCAGTGGTGAGGCGGCTACAAGACCTCTCTCTTATAGGTGTTTAGCCGACCTGATGGGATATTGCAATATATGCATACAGTATATATACACATATACATATACATACACCCATACACATACATATATACTTTCACACATACATACACACCTACATATACACATATATGCACATACATAGGTGTATATATATACTTTTTAATGTATACGTTTTTATTATTTTTAACTTTCTTTTCCTTTTTTCTTTTCTTCATATAACAGTACTTGTAAGGAAAAAAAAAACTAATCCTAAAACTAATAATCCTAAGAGACTTATCACGGTATATAAGGTCTGTTAAATAAAAACATGATTTCAAAACCCTAAAGTAACTTCTTGTGTAATCAACAAGATCTGAAGACAAAGGTGTCGAAGAATGCATGCATAATACTTACGTTTTTCTCAATAACTGACTAACAATATGGTTAACGGTAACCGTACGTTTTCCAGACAGTAAGAGGGACGAGAGCTATATATCCTGAAAGTTGCAGCTTTAATTTTTGTTCTTTTCTCTAAAATGTGTTCCAAAGAAAATACCGAGTAGATTTGAATTCAGAACTTTCCACTAGGCTAAGTGGCAAAATAGTAAGCTAAACTTATTCACCAAACATATTTATCATACGATTTTCAACCAAATAACTGAATCTCAGTTAGTTTCTGGGATATTTCAATTTCTGATATGGAATTTTCAGAATACAAATGAGTATACCATCTTCAAAAACAGGTCAAGGTCATTTATATTTGCCACAAAGACTTAGGTTACCCTAGTTTACAGTTGCGGACATTTTAAACAGAAAAAAAACCGTCCCCAAGCAAGGTGATGTAATGCTTTCCACATCTGGTAACACTGGTATGGAACTTCACCAGGTTTCGTTCGGTCGCTAGGACGAATGAAACAGGATAATCTTTGCCACTGTGCCCAGTTATTGGTTGTACAGTATATCAACACTGTCCTGCCTGACACTGTGCTGAAAATAACAACGTCTTGTTAATGTGGTAATAAAGTAATTTCACACCAAACATATTCGTATTCTGTTCACATGAAACACACAGGTTTCACAAGGATGACTTTCGATAAACATCACGTTTTATACAACATTTAACGACGGCCAGCATAAAGCCATTATATTATCAGCTTTCCCGCACCTATCATAATAAGCACTACATTACCATGACCCCCTCCTTAACCGTGAACCTGAAACTCGTAAACTTCTTTCATCGACGCACTTTCAGATGAGATGCTGCCACAAAAGAGGCAGGGTGGAGTGCCTGGGAGACTGGGAAGGCGGGTGGGTGAGGAGGGGGCAATAGTGCTCTGGCAGGTGGGAGGGGGGGGGGCTCCACAGGAGACGAGTGATGTGGTAGGGGAGAATGGACTGTGACTGGAATCCAGGATAGGATGGATAAATGATACGCTGGCGACATGGTGCAAAATCAGCTATAGTATAGCACTGATTATTAAATTTGACAGTCTGGCCATTGAATGTTTTGGAGACTTTGACACGTTACGCTGTCTACAAGCATTTTCTATTATATCGTCTACAGGACGACCTACTACCCACGGGGTGGCACATTACACAAACCCTGCATTATTAGTGTATGGTGACGACTATGTCATCACTTCGTGATTTATGAAAACCCACGAAAATGTTTGTCTGATGTCACACATGTTGCCATAGCGATTTGGAGCTATGCTTATTGCGTTTATATAGTAACATCATGGATGGCGACTGTGATACTGAAAGCAGAGTATGGGAAGGGAGGAATTTTCTCATGCCACAATTAGTAATATTTAACAGTAGTGATTCGTGCCAGTGGTTCTCGTTAATACCTGTATGGCACCGATGTACACGAAAATGTGATTACCTAGGGGAGAATGGACTGTCCTAGAGCACAGGTGGTGATATTAGGGTAGGCTAATAGGTGGGCAGAGAGACACCTTACCACCTATTGTTTAGATTTACCTCCCTTGGGAGGACAGGGCCAAATAAGGGCCCACCAACCTTACCAGCTGTATTACATGATCTTTATGTCAGATTACTGTAGACCTTATACTGATAAAGTAAATCGTGGTATGAAGGACGTGTAACTGCTAAGTAATCTGATTCACAACCTCAGTGTCCAGTTCACAGAGCGCCCTTCCGTCTTTCCGCCAACTGCGTGCACCCAGATATGGGTACTGACGAGGAGGGGAGATGGCCATAACGTCTTGTACACCATGAACAGTAGATCACATGTTTATACATCAGTGTCAGTGATTCACCTGCCTTCTTTAATGGATTGCAATATACGCCGTTATTCAGCCAGGACAACGTAATAAGCAACAAGACTATGATAATAACTGTAACATCTAACAAACTGTAGGGGCATGTCATATATCTGCACATTAACAGATAGTCACCGTATTCGTAATATGGGGATCCTGAGCCACCCAGTGGAAAGTGTGTCGCAAATTGTTACTAACCATGATGGTCAATTACAACATGTGGCAACGTCACCATTTAGTTTCATAGTCTGACTGGAAAATTCCATAATCTTCATGAAAAAATGATTTGGCCCAGTCATCTCATTGTAATCTATGCTTCGCACTGTGCTCGTGTCATCTACCGAAGTATGCTGTCCCCTATCCCATTACCCTTCTCCCCTAGCCCCATGTTCGACCACGATTGCCCCCTTCCTCACACATCTCCCTCCTCCTTTCTCCCATGTCCCCTACCCCCACCCTGCTGCCTTCTGTGGCCCCATCTCCTGTATGTGATGAACTTGCATCGATTTCAGAGGTCTACCAATGTCAGGTTCATGGTAGGGAGAATGAGCGTCACGATAATTCTCTATTCATTAAATAGTTATGGGGAAGCTGATAACTATGACTCATATGATGAATTGTTAACCGTTGCATGGTTCATGACTCGAAACTAAACCACTCATGAAATCCGTGTCATTCATAGTAACTGCTATTATGTAGAGGGGGTATTGTGTGAACAATTTAAAAATAATTGCCATAATCATGACACGCTATTATCAAAATATTTCCTGGCGGAACATTGCTTATATATTATATTGTTACCAATAACTGCGCACAGCAGCAATGATCACAGCGTTCGGTTCGTCCTAGCGACTGAGAGAAACCTGATGAAGTTCCATACTTATCAGTGTTACCAGGTGCATGAAGCATTACACCACCTCGCTGGTGGACGGGATGTTTCTGTTTGATATGTCAACAACTGTATCTTCATGTGTAATACCATCAAGATCGAAGAAAAAGAAGTAGAGAAAAATAATAATAAGGTGATAACAATAAGCTTCACCATTTATCTAGCGAAGCTTCTCACTATAAGAAACATTCCTAAAGCTGACCTCACCTCCTGATATTCCAATAGTTGAACTCAGCTGCTGCAAGAAAGGTTCCGCCAGAGGGTCTCACCATGGTCCCGCCCATGGAAGTATAATAAGGTACCTCCATGTTCCCGCCACTATCACGAGACATCACTACCCCCTACTAATGTGGCGGGTAACTCACTCACGCGGCCTTCCCTCAGGATGGCTAATTGCCATCTTCACCCTTATTTTACCTCCATGGTCTTGACGCCTTGCATCACGTCCCAGTACTAGATAGCTTAATTTTAAAAAAAGCCATACAAATAATGTCTATTTTTTTTTTTTTTTTTTCAGGAATCGCCTTTTCTCATGGGCAAATTTGGCACAATGGACACTCCAACTTTAATGAGGAATATCCATCTCTTGCAGTTCAAATAGTCTCTTACATGCTGAATAAGATCGCCTGGAGACAACACAACAATGTACAAAATACATTAAAGTACTCAATAGCTTTGAATTCTAATCTACACATAAAGATCTCTTGGTCTTTTAAAGGAATCACCTTTTTAACTTGGTCAGGTGTGGCACAATGGACGTTGCTTCGCCTTATGAGACCCGAGGGACCGCGAGAACAACATGGAGAAAAATATGTAATAAATGTAGAAATGTAATAAATCTTTTAAAAATCAAGAAAAATCTCCACTCTTTCTTCAGGAGTCTCATTCTCAAATGGTAAGGTGTGGCAAAATGGACGTCGCTTCGCCCTGCAGCACCTGAAAGACTTCGGCATGGGCAAGAGCAAGCTGGAGGGCACCATTGAAAGGGAGGTCTCGGTACTGCTGGACCATCTCAGCAACACAGAGGGAAAACCGAATGAGCTGGGTCGTTACCTGAACGTGGCTATCTTGAATGTCATTTGGAGTCTGGCTGCAGGTGGGTGGGTCTTGGTTTTCATCTTTGTGGTGCTGGGGACGGACGCTTGCACGCGGTGGCACCTATATAGCTGGGTAATTCCACATCCCTCAACTTCTTCCATCTCCCCTAAAGGAGCACTCCACCAGATCCACTTTCAGATGATCCTGAGGTTGTAACTTTTACTACTACTACTAGTACTGTTGCGGATGTCACTGATTGCATTGCGCAGTTGACTCTTGTGCGGTGTGGTGCGGTGAGGATCTGTCCGTTCTCCCCTTGGGGCTAAGATGCGAATGAATGTGTTTGAATGGACGAGGAAATGGGGAGTGTGTCGTCCTGTCTCGGCTACCTCCCTTTCCTTAGGGGAAGCAGCCTAGGTATATAGATAGATAGATAGAACTAGTACTACTACTACTACTACTACTACTACTGTGCAACAACAACAACAACTACTAGTACTACTACTATTCATCCATCCATCATCCAATCCTATGTTTTCCCATGAGAGGCATAGGAGCACGGGGATAGGCACGTTGGTCCTGATATTCAAGATGAGAGTGACCAACCTCACTCATCCCTGAGTGGCATTTCATGAGTAATAAACCGCAATCACCCATTGCATTTAAACCTACATAGGTTCAATCCGACTGTAGCACCTTAATCACCCACTAAACCATCAGGTACCATAATTTGGTTACACGGTTACCATCCAGCGTAGTAAATGGTTTCCTGGTATGCAAGAAATCATTTGGCTTGACACTCAGTGTAGAGTCACCCATAGGCAGAAGGAAGAGGAAAGAATGATGGAAAGGCAAAAATGAGTGTAAAGTCACCTGTAGGCAGAAGAAGGAGGAAAGAATGAAGGAAAGAAGTGAAGGAATGGAGAAAACTGCTACAATAACTATGACTACTACTACTACTACAAATACAACTACCACTACTACTAATACAAGTACAACTACCACTACTACTACAACCGGCACAGTGCACATTCTCCAGTTTTTTTTCTCTCTTATCAGTATGCCTAATTTTGCTATCGTTTTGTAAATGCAGTGCTCTCTGTCTGTCTGTCTGTCTGTCTCTCTCTCTCTCTCTCTTATTTCTTTGGTCATTATCTATATTGTCACGAAGCGAGATTTATCAATTGGGTGTTTGAGAGGCTTCTCGCTGCTTCCCGATGTTTACAGTGGTTTTGGTACAAGTCAGAGGTGCCAATTTGAATGCTGTTTGTGAGCGCAGTTGTTTCATAAGTTAAGCATTAAGTTTTGTGCCCTTTTTCTTTGTAGTGTTTTATTTATGTGATTGCTTGTTAGATTATGTAATTTAAGTTTGTATGGTAAAACGTTTACAGTATTATGTAATGTTAGAAAACTCTTGCATGTTTTGGTTGTCTCCGATTTTTTTTTTTTTTTTTTTTTTTTTTTTTATGTGACCGACTCTGGGCATAGGCTTCACAGCCTGCTTTCAAGGCCCAGTAGCCCTCCTACGTACCGCACACCTCTACATGAGTTGGTAACTGTGTTCTCTCTATTAATACACCAGAACTGTGGAGAAGTAGATCATTCTCGAACAATGCAAGCTTATATAAGATGAAGACGAGACTAGTTCAAGATCAGTCCGTTTTCAGTTCTGTTTGATTGTAGTGCAATGTCAGTGCAGTGAAGTTTGTATATTTTCGGTGCTTGTGAAAACAGTAAAGTGTTCAGTGAAGTTTGTACAGTTACCTCCACTACTAACGAGTTTAGCGGATGGTGCGTTTGGTGAAATATGGCAACACTGTGTTTGTTTACAACGTAGTAATAGTAAGTGAATGGGCAGACCCGGCAGAGCGTCCCCTCCGCTACAGTATCTAGTACCCACAGAAACTATGTTCTATCAAGTCATATTCTGTCTGCAAATCTAAGTGTTTGCCACGTATATGTAATTGAAGGTAGGGAGAAAAGCAAGTAGTAATCCCATTGGCTCCCATTGTTTCTCTGACAGGAGATGACTCTGAGGCGAGGTGGAACGGAGGGGAGGGGGGACATGTGGTGGGGGCGCATATATCGAAACTTTGTTGCGTTTCGTTTAGAAAGATGAGGGATGTGATTATACAGATGTACTGAGGTGATCTGTAACTCCATATGCAATAACGTGTATTGGATGAATGTTGGAGTATTACTGTAATATTCGTCATACAATGTTGTGAACAACTGTAGTTGAGCATAAATGTTAGGAGGTGTGACGTCCGGTGTCTCGAAACGTGGTTCACCTGAGTCTAGTGAGTGTGCGACTCTAATGCTATAACACTTTTGTGGCTGAACCAGGGTGGCTCCAAATGATTTATGATTATGCATGTGACACAACGGTCATGCCATGTTGTGCATCGTCCAGTCTGTTTTATTGTGAGAAAAAAACAGTCAATATATTCGCAAACCATGCTATAAGTAGATGTCCAGTTGCATAGGATTATGGCCACTTTGAGTGTTGGACAGCTATTGGCTTATTGTGCGAAAGTGTTGTACGGTTATCATACTGATGGATCACGCGGAGGTAATGGGTTACTGTATTTGCATACTGAATGCATTTGTATTATTATAATAAGTGAAATTACACTGTTACGGATGTTCAGTCCATAAATGATGTCGCTTTCTTCGAGATGCTATTTCATTAGCCAGGATAGTTGTGACACAACATCCACATACATTGATCATCGTTTATTATACTCTCTTTAAAACAGTCATACATTAGTTTTCATACAAGTATTACCCATTCAGGGTCTCCTTAGCTCCAGACGCATTACACAATCGTGCTACACTCACACACTGTTCATCCAGAGGGAGCAATATTTCCTATACCATGCATGTCTGTCCGTTGTTTGCCATTATAACACAAGTGGCCACGGCTGCACAAAATGATTCGGTCGTGTGATGCTGCTGGGAGAGTGTAAACTTGCATAATAGTCTACGTGTGTTTGTGAGGGAGTCTGGTTATACACTTCACCGACTTATTCGCACTCATGCCAAGATAGCAGCCCAAGTCGCGGTTTTGGTGACTATACTGACTGACCATTGAACACACTTTCGCCTCCAAGCAGTCTGAATGAGATCTTGATTTTAAGCAACAGAAACATTAAACAGTGCAGTACACAATGCACTTTCATAGGTAAAGTAAAGAGTGTTTTATGCACTGTGTCATCATACAGATTTATATAGTATAACACCGCCAGGGATAAGCTGGACCTACGGTAGGATAAAGGTTGAGTGTTGCTGGACGTCTAATTAAACGTAAGCAACATTGGTGCACCGGCACCTGGATGGTAAAACCCAACCACTGCGCTTTACGCTAAATACTCTCGGGTTCTGAAGCTACCCCGCATCATCAAGTAGATTTACACAAGGTCATTGATAAGGCTGAAGTTTCGTCGTAGTGATGCGATATGATACACAAGTCAGTATCATGTCTCGTTACGCATTATACAAGGAAGGCTCTGAATTTTCTGTGTGCGTGTGTGTGTGTCAGAGACAGGCAGACAGACAGAAAGACAGAGACAGAGACAGAGACAGACAGACAGACAGACAAACAGAGACAGAAACACACAGACAGACAGACTGGTGCATTCATGTTGTCATTACAAGTTGCTACAATACAATATAATAATAGACCCAGGGATGGATATAGGTTCACTGTCTCTGTAACAGTGAATACTGGCCCGATACTGTTCTTGCAATTTCACGAGAGACAGTGGACACACATAGTATATCAATCGTAGGTGAAAGGAAGCCGGACCTAAAATATCATGATGTGTAATGTGCCGGGCACTGTGGTGGTGGTTATGATTGTTGATGGGAAGCGAAACGTCGTTATGCTATATTTGTTTATAGACATTATACGAGATTCATAATAACCTCAAGTTCAGCAATAGATTTCGATATTACGGATATCTCTGATGCCGCGACCGATGACGCTGAACAATGAAAACGATCTTCCCAAGACAGTTAGAATTAGAATAGAATATCTGGTAGGTAAAGGGGAACTTGAGGAGAGGTTGGTCAGTGGGACGGGATATTTGGAGAGGAAGGAAATGTTGCATGAATAGAGAGGGTAGGAGGGCTTGACCACCCTGCGTGGTGGCATGGTGTGTGTGGAAGTGGACTGTTGTGGAGAAGGAGCGAGTGAGGAGGTGGGCAGGTGGGAGTAGGGTCATCACCAACATATGTGATGTTTGGGGTTGGTAAGGGAAATATTGCTCCCTCTGGATGAACAGTGTGTGATATATATATATATATATATATATATATATATATATATATATATATATATATATAAAAGGAAAGGGAGAGAGACTTTCTTTCTCTCTCTCTCTCTCTCTCACACACACACACACACACACACACACACACACACACACACGTTCCCGCTTGCCAACTGGTGGACGGGAGTTCGCGCCTCGCTCAGGTTGCAAAAAGTTTCACTGACGAAGTGGGTGGTTACTGTCCCCCTCGAGCAAGGGGACGGGTGTGTGCGTGTGTGAAGGTCACAGCCTTGCCCTTAGATCGGACTATATGAGCTCTCAGCTCCCTTCCAGGAAGGTAAAAGCTGACAATCACGACCATCAAGTGATCCTGACCGACCCGGTGAATTACACACATACACACACACACACACACACACACACACACACACACACACACACACACACAAAGTTCCGACGCTTCCTTATGTAATGGGTAACGAGAACTGATACTGACTTCCGTTATCATATCGCATCACTACGATGAGATTGCAGCCTTATCAATGACCTTGTGTAAATCTACTGGATGACGTGGGATAGCTTCAGATCCCGCTCCAGCAACACTCAACCTTTATCCTACCGTAGGTCCAGCTTATCCCTGGCGGTGTTACACTATATAAATCTGTATGATGACACAGTGCATAAAACACTCTTTACTTTACCTATTAAAGTGCATTGTGTACTGCACTGTTTAATGTTTCTGTTGCTTAAAATCAAGATCTCATTCAGACTGCTTGGGGGTGAAAGTATGTTCAATGGTCAGTCAGTATAGTCACCAAAACCGCGACTTGGACTGCTATCTTGGCATGAGTGCGAATAAGTCGGTGAAGTGTATAACCAGACTCCCTCACAAACACACGTAGACTATTATGCAAGTTTACACTCTCCCAGCAGCATCACACGACCGAATCATTTTGTGCAGCCGTGGCCACTTGTGTTATAATGGCAAACAACGGACAGACATGCATGGTATAGGAAATATTGCTCCCTCTGGATGAACAGTGTGTGAGTGTAGCACGATTGTGTAATGCGTCTGGAACTAAGGAGAGCCTGAATGGGTAATACTTGTATGAAAACTAATGTATGAATGTTTTAAAGAGAGTATAATAAACGATGATCAATGTATGTGGATGTTGTGTCACAACTATCCTGGCTAATGAAATAGCATCTCGAAGAAAGCGACATCATTTATGGACTGAACATCCGTAACAGTGTAATTTCACTTATTATAATAATACAAATGCATTCAATATGCAAATACAGTAACCCATTACCTCCGCGTGATCCATCAGTATGATAACCGTACAACACTTTCGCACAATAAGCCAATAGCTGTCCAACACTCAAAGTGGCCATAATCCTATGCAACTGGACATCTACTTATAGCATGGTTTGCGAATATATTGACTGTTTTTTTCTCACAATAAAACAGACTGGACGATGCACAACATGGCATGACCGTTGTGTCACATGCATAATCATAAATCATTTGGAGCCACCCTGGTTCAGCCACAAAAGTGTTATAGCATTAGAGTCGCACACTCACTAGACTCAAGTGAACCACGTTTCGAGACACCGGACATCACACCTCCTAACATTTATGCTCAACTACAGTTGTTCACAACATTGTATGACGAATATTACAGTAATACTCCAACATTCATCCAATACACGTTATTGCATATGGAGTTACAGATCACCTCAGAACATCTGTATAATCACATCCCTCATCTTTCTAAATGAAACACGACAAAGTTTCGATACATGCGCCCCCACCACCTGTCCCCTCTCCCTTCCGTTCCACCTCGCCTCACAGTCATCTCCTGTCAGAGAAACAATGAAATCCAATGGCATTACTATTTGTTTTTCTCTCTACCTTCCACTATACATAAGTGGCAAATGTATTTGCAGACAGAGTATGACTTGACAGAGCATTGTTTCTGTGGGTACAAGTTACTGTAGCGGAGGAGAAGTTTTTCCTGGTCTGCCCATTCACCTACTATTAGTACGATGTAAACAAACACAGTGGTGCCACATTTCACCAAACACAGCACCCGCTGTACTCGTTACAAGTGGAGGTAACTGTACATCATCGGTGCTTGTGAAAATAGTGAAGTGTTGTCAGGCATTTAGTGTAATTGCAGTTATATATATATATATATATATATATATATATATATATATATATATATATATATATATATATATATATATATATATATAGATAGATAGATATATAGATATATAGATAGATAGATAGATAGATAGATCCAATGCTTGTGAGAGTAGTAAAGTAAAGTTGACGCGCATTATGTGTAATAATTTGGAAAATAAAGGCAGTGAACTTAGGAAGCCAGTGTTTATTTACGATGCCTGAGCTGATCCTGTGTACTGTGCTGGGCACCCAAAGGCTGACCAAAAGAAGAACAACTCACTGGGCAAAGTCTTTCCTGTACTGTACTATGCACTGAGTCTAATCTTCAACATGGAGCAAGGGGGTGTCCAGACAAGATCCCAAACTGGGCAGGAAGATGAGTGTCATTGGCTGCAATCATGAAGCTATTGCAAGCACGAAGTGTCCAACTACAGGCACTGAATGAAGGACTGAAAGAAGGACAGAAAGAACTCAAGGAACTATTACAGGCACGAAGTGTACTGTTGAAGGCACAACGTGAAGAACAATAAAAACGATGTGAACAACTTCAAGAGGCGCCAGAGGAGCAACAGAGGGAATTACAACTAAGGATGCAAGGACAGCTACATGCTTTCATGGGGAAAATGAAGGAAGAACAGCAACAGCTTAAGGAGGAATAATATGCTGAGCTACGGCAGCAGAAGTATGAGGTAGACAATAATGTGACCGAGTGCAAACAGCATGTGGACAACCAGCTGAAGATTAGTGAGGGAATAGTGATGGAGTGCAGACACCATATAGGTAACCAGTTGAAGCATATAGTTGACCATGTGAAGATAATTTGTGAGAAAATTAAGGCTGTGGAGAAATATTGCTCTGCTGAGCCTCAGGTTAGTGTACAGGGAGCTTATGATAGGAATGGATGGTGTATGGTGAATCTTGACGGATCCCAGGCTTCTAAAGTGAGCATTACAGGGCTGAATAATCAGAATGCAGAAGTTTAAAGTCCTGGCCTTAATTATGATGCCCCAGTTTTTAGGCCCCAAACCAGTGAAGTGCATGGCTATAGTATGGGTCAAATTAAAAAGAAACCTCAGGAAGTTGATGGCAGACTGTCTTGGGAAGCTTATTGTGCACAGTTTAAGTTACTTGCGGATCAGAACAGTTGGGATGATAGGCAGTGGACAGTGCAGCTTGCTACTAGCCTTAATGGTGCCGCAATGGAAATTCTGGGCCAGATGTCAGTGATGGAGAGGAACAGTTATCAGTCCCTAGTAGAAGTGCTGGAGCGCAGATATGGAACCATGTACCAGACTGAGGTTTACAGAGCAAGTTTCCGGAGCTGTGCACGGGCTTGAGGAGAATCCCTACAACAGCTTGCTCATGACCTGGAGAGTATGGCATACAAGGTGCACCCTGGAGCAGCACCTAACCTGTTGGCTATTATTCTGAGGGACCAGTTCATCGATGCTCCTGACAGTGCAGAGTTGAAAGTGCAAGTGAAGCAGGCACAACTAAGAAGCATGCAAGAGGCACTAGCCAGGGCTCTAGAATTTTAGTCTTACGTCAGCTCCAGTACATCCAACTTTCAGGCAGGTCGTAAAGCAGGATTTAAGGCAAGAAAGGGGCAGGTATGTGAAACGGAAAACTTTGAAGGAAGGTGCTGATACTGTGAAAAGCCAGGACACAGAAAAGAGGACTGCTATAAGTGGAAGAGGGAACAGGAGAAGACTGAAGGAGTTTGCTGGTTCTGCGGGAAGTCAGGACACAAGAAGGAGGATTGTACAAATGGAAGAAGGAGCAAGAATGGAACAGTGCAAGGAAATCCACGATTGCAACAAACGGGTGTTTGACATGTGGTGAGGTGGGACACTTCAGATATGAGTGTTCAGATGAGAAGGATGAGGGTAAATTAGTGAAGGCTGGTGACGAGATGCAAC